>NC_091260.1:77729772-78033863 GCF_042477335.2 Ovis canadensis | reverse complement strand
TTCAAAGTATGTTGCAAAGATCCACCAACATAACATAAGAGCAATGGTTATCAATTGCCTGCACTGGCCCCCTCTGTCTACAAGATAAAATCAAATCCTCTTTTCGGGCACTGATACCCTTTTATCACATTCTGACTCATATGCAATTTTGGTCCCGTCTCTCAACAGAGTTCAGCCAAATCAGTGTCCTCACTGTTTCCTTTGTGCCACCTGTGATTGCCCATCTGTCCCTTTGTTTATCCCATTTTTGGTTCCTGAAAGAATATTCTCCATGTCTGTATGGAAAAAAGTTCTTCCCATTGCAAGTGGAAAGCTGTTATCTTTCCATGTCTAACATAAACTTTTCATATTTCACAGAAAAACATCCGAATTTTGGGGAATACTCAGCTTTAGCCATTCACAGTGTGGGGGAAGATTGACCAACATGAGATGTATACTCTGAGATAGGTAGTCATGGGACCCAAGACAGACTTGTGGAGTCTCCTAGCAGTGTGCCTGTTAAGCAGGTAACACCAGGGATGAACCACATTCACCCCCGAAGTAATCACCCCAGGCCCAGCCCTGATGGGAAACTGTGTTCATTTTCCTTTCATTGAGTCCAGCCCTTGAAAGCCTCGTAGCTTACTGTCTTTGTAAGCACGGCTGTTTCACCTGCCCCCTCCCACTCTTTTTCTGAGCTGCTTCACCCACTTCCTGTACATCACCTTTGGTCATATTTCTTAGGCAGAGTAAATTGTTTCATGCCAGGAGAGGTTCTGGTCACCTATCTCCAAGGCTGAGTCATGACTTTGAGGGCTTTCCTTACTGTTCTGAACAGATGTGTATTTCTATGGGGCATGGTTTTTTGTGCATGGTCACTTCTGCTTCCTTGTATAGCAGTTATCCATGCAGTGTATTGACGTGTTCTGACATGCGTCTGTCTGAGACAGAAACCATGTCTCAGTCGTGTCTGACCTGATCGCCATCTTGAGTGCTCTGGAGCTCTAGAAGAAGAAATAAGGACAACTGTTGCCAGGACTCTGTTGTACTTTAATATATTTTCTCACAAGCTTAGTTATTTTCTGAATGTTCCATGCCTTGGCAAAATGTGGGTATAGTATGTCTCTGACTGCTATAACAAATTAGCAAAAACTTAAAGGCTTAAAACAACATACATCTATTCCCTTTCAGTGATGGAGGCCAGTCATCTGAAATCAGTGTCTCTGGGCTAAAGTAGCATTTTAGAGGTGCAGGGGAATGATTTCCTTGAATTTTTCCCCTTCAGGTTGTTGCCTGCATTTTTGGTCTCATGGCCCCTTCCTCACATCACTCCAAGTTCTTGCTTTTGTCTTTACATCTCTTTCTTTCTTTTATGACCTGTGCATGCTAAGTTGCTTCAACCATGTCCAGCTCTTTGCAATCCCATGGACTGCAGGATGCCAGGCTTCTCATGTCCATCTAGTCATTGATGCCATCCAACCATCTCATCCTCTGCTGTCCTCTTCTCCTCCTTCCTTCAATCTTTCCCAGCATCAAGGTCTTTTCCAATGAGTTAACTCTTCACATCAGGTGGCCAAAGTATTGGAGTTTCAGCATCAGTCCTTCCAATGAATATTCAAGGTTGCTTGCCTTTAAGATTGACTTGTTTGGTCTCCTTGTTGTCCAAGAGACTCTTAAGAGTCTTCTCCAGCACTGCAGTTCAAATGTATCAATTCTTTAAAGCAGTAAAACTTTCTTGATGGTCCAGCTTTCACATCTGTACATAAGTACTGAAAAAACCATAGCTTTGACTATACAAAGCTTTGCTGGCAAAGGGAAACACTAGGGTGTATCTGAATTCAACATGACTGGTTTTTCTATAAGAAGAGGAGATTAAAAAACATACACACACAGAAAGAAGATCAGTCAGAACAAACTTATCCCTAAGTGGAGGAGAGAGCCCTCAAGAGAATCCCATTCTGTTAACATCTTGATCACGGACTTCCAGACTCCAGAACCCTAAGGCTATCAGTTTCTACTGTTTAAGTTTCTATTGTTAAGTTTCTGTTGCCCCACGTTTGGCACTACGTTTCAGAAACCCTAGTACTGCAGGCTGAACATTCGTGTCCCCCCAAAATTCATATGTGAAGTGTTAATCACTCAGTAGTGTCTGACTCTTTGTGACCCCATGGGCTATAGCCTGCCAGGCTCTTCTGTCCATAGAATTCTCCAGGCATGAATATTGGAGTGAATTACCATGCCCTTCTCCAGGGGACCTTTCTGACCCAGGGTCCTGGTCTCCTGCATTGCAAGCAGATTCTTTACTGCCTGAGCCACCAGGGAAACCATATATTGAAGGCTTAATTTCGGGGATTTGGGGGTGAAGTTTTTGGAGGGTGATTAGGTGATCAATAGGATTGGTGTCCTTTGCAATCCATGGGGTCGCACAACTGGACACAACTGAGTTGGACTCAACTGAGTGACTGAACAACAACAGAGGATTGGTGTCCTTGTAAGAGAGATCCCAGAGGGATCCCTCACCACTTCTGTAAGGTAAGGACACAGAAGTAAGACCCCCATCCCTGAACTGGAAAGCTCTGACCAGACACCAGATACACTGAAGCTTCTTCTATCTCAAACTTCCAGCGTTCAGATCTGTGAGAGATAGGTTTCTCTTGTTGATAAGTCACAATCTATGGATTTTGTTATAGCAGCTGGAATGAACTGAGACACCTCACTAACTAAGTGGCATGGTCTGTCCAGCAGGGAAACCCAGCTGACATGCAGCAGCTCCACTGGTTGAGCTGGAAAACATCTCAGAGATGAAAAGAGGAAACTCAGCTCAATGGCCATGGGGACACAAGGCTCTTTCCAGGGTCACATGAGTCCTTGGCTCAGGAACCCAAGAGTTTCCAGAATTTTGGTCAGAGTTGATTCACATTTGGTTGAACTCAGCCTAGTGGTGAAAATCCCATAGCTTGTGGATCTGTCTGGGATTTATGATAAGTAAGTCATGAAATACTTTTTTGTGTTGCCTTTGTGTTTCTAGAAAATAATAATAATAATTGGCAAAGCTTTTGATGCCACATAAGTAAAAAAAGTATTGTTTAAAACTGTGTGACCTGGGACTTACCTGATGGTTCAGTGGTTAGGAATCCACCTTCTAATGCAGGGAACACTTGTTTGGTCCCTGACTGGGAAACTAAGATCCCACATGCTAGGAGCAACTAAATCTACATGCTGCAATTAGAGAGACATCATGCAGCAACTAGAGAAGCCTGTGAGCTACAATAAAGTCTCAGTGCAGGTCAAAAAATCTGATAAATAAAAAAATTTTTAAAAGCACTATGACAAAAAACTGTGTAATCTGTATGAAATGAAATTAAAAGGTATGTCTATACCTAGGTAAGAATATTTTTTAGGTGCTTTGCGATTCCTCTAATAATTGTTTCTGAGGGTTCAAGGGTGCTATGCTTATGCCAATACTTGTAGAAAAGTCTGCTTCACAAAAGCACATAAAGTTCAAAGCACTATTTAAATGTTTATAAATTAAAGAATCCAGTACAGTCAATTATCTAAATGTGAAGAAACATATTATAAGAGTTATATGTATGGAAAAGAAAATATCTGTTACCTGCCAAGTCTCCTTTTTCATGTATTTTCAGGTCAGTTCCTGGATTATTTTTTCTAAGTTTTTGATTTGTTCCTCATATGTCAACTTTTATTGTCACCTTGCTTATTTAACTTGTAGGCAGAGTACATCATATAAAATGGCAGGATGAATGAAGCACAAGCTGGAATCAAGATTTCCGGGTGAAATATCAATAACCTCAGATATGCAAATGACCCCATCGTTATGGCGGAAAGTGAGGAGGAACTAAAGAGCCTCTTGATGAAAGTGAAAGAGAAGAGTGAAAAAGCTGGCTTAAAACTCAACATTTAAAATATGAAGACCATGGCAAAGATCATGGTCCCATCACTTCATGGCATATAGACAGGGAAACAATGGAAATAGTGACACACTTTATTTTCTTGGGCTCCAAAATCACTGCAGATGGTGACTGCAGCCATGAAATTAAAACTCTTCTCCTTGGAAGAAAAGCTATGACCAACTTAGACAGTATATTATAAAGCAGAGACATGTCTTTGCCAATAAAAGTCTGTCTAGTCAAATCTATGGTTTTTCCAATAGTCATGTATGGATGTAAGAGTTGGACTATAAAGAAAGCTGAGCACTGAAGAATTGATGCTTTTGAACTGCAGTGTTGGAGAAGACTCTTGAGAGTCCCTTGAAATGTAAGGAGATCAAACCAGTCCATCTTAAAGGAAATCATTCCTGAATATTCATTGGAAGGACTGATGCTGAAGCTGAAGCTCTAATACTTTGGCCATCAGATGCAAAGAGCTGACTCATTGGAAAGGACCCTGATTCTGGGAAATATTGAAGGCAGGAGATGGGGACGACACAGGATGAGGTGGTTAGATGGCTTTGCTGACTCGATGGACTTGAGTTTGAGTAAACTCTGGGAACTGGTGATGGACAGGGAAGCCTGGCGTGCTATAGTCCTTGGAACTACGAAGAGTTGGACACGACTGAGCAACTGAACTGACTGACCGATGTCAAATTTTGCTCTGTTCTTGAGTTCATTAGAGAGTGCAAAACCATGCTTTCCTAGGCACAATTTCTTCCTACAAGGTGGTTGGGGATACTTTGAATAGAACATTGATTCAAGTCAGTTTGTTGCTCATGGTGTTATCAGTAGGTCCAGGAACTGATGCTTCTTTTTCATGTTGTTGGCGTTAGGACAGGAGGACTGAGAAGGTAGAATGTGTATCTTAATCCTGGAAATGTCTTTAAACACTTAGTAACCTGATTCCCTGAACAATCCTATTTAAAATCATGTAATACAAATAAATACCCATTCTCCTGATGATGTTGATAACCTGAAAATAGGCAACCTTTCAAGTTCTTCCTGAAATTTCTGTCCACTTCTTTGGTCCTTGTTCATGGGGTTTTTAACCATGAATGACTGAAGTGAATATGCCAAATGTCTCATCTCCTTTTCCCCATTACCCTGTCCTCTTGTCTGTCAGAGGAAACAGGACTGGTGTGCTTGCCAGACATGGATGAGTAAAACAGTGGAACAAAGGAAAATGCTTTGAGTAATATCAGCTATAGTTTTGTTTTGTTTTGTTTTCAGTGTGGGTGGGCCATCTTCTAGACAGCACTCTGGGCACTCTCTCCAATATACAAAATATTGTATATTTCCACAACATTTCAGCAAAGTGAGTATGAGCAAAGAATTATCTTACAAAAGAGACAAGATACAGTAATTGTGAAGGGCTTTCCTGGTGGTTCAGTGGTAAAGATTCCACCTGTCAATGCATGAGACAGCTTTAATTACTGAATCAGGAAGATATCATGTGCCACAGAGCAACTAAATCTGTATGCCACAACTACTGGCCTATAAGTAGTTTCTTTCTTTTTTTTTTCTTAAACATTTTATTCATGTTCTAGAGGGGTTCTGTGTTTGCTTTTTTCCAATCATTAGGAAAGTGGTTGGGGAGAACTGAATCCATCACTACTTTGATGACACAGTTAAGATTCCAGATTCACATTGCCAGGTGCCAAGAGTTCCCTTTAAATGCTACAATCAAGTCAGCCTCCATATACATTTCTTTTCACTGAACACAGCAATGCCCTTTGGTATCTCGGAAGTGTAATCACATCCTAGGTCAGTATTTCTCCAGGTAAAGCAGCTGTTTGGAATTGAATGCTCCCCTTCTTTTTTGTCTTATAAACTGAACTTCATCTTCATACTTCATTCCACATTCAGTGAAAGCCAAGTACAACCAGTATAGATGCCCTTCCCAACTAAGCTTGTATGCCCTTCTAGAACTCCTGTTCTAGAGCTTAGGAGCCTCAACCACTGAGCCCACAGGCTGCAACTACTAAAGCTCTCACATCCTAGAACCCGCGCTCCACAACAAGAGAAGCCACTGCAACAAGAAGCCCCATGCAGCC
The DNA here is from genome assembly GCF_042477335.2 of Ovis canadensis. Classification (NCBI taxonomy): domain Eukaryota; kingdom Metazoa; phylum Chordata; class Mammalia; order Artiodactyla; family Bovidae; genus Ovis; species Ovis canadensis. The sequence goes on along the minus strand of NC_091260.1, from coordinate 78,027,880 downwards.
CAAGTAGAGAGTAGCCTCTGCTTATCTCAACTAAAGAAAAACCCACCCAGCACTGAAGACCCAGCACAGCCAAATATGAACTAATAAATATGCAAATAAGTAAAATTATTAAAAATGACAATTCTCAAGGCACTTTCTGGGTCAGTATGCCTTCTGCCTATGGCACTGAGTCTAACTGAGAATGAGGTGCTGAGGCATTGGGGGTTATTGCGCCATCATGATTGAATTATATGTAAATATGTGTTCAATTAGCTGTCTTTCCACAAGACTTGGGCTTCACAAAGTCTGCTGCTGCTGCCGCTAAGTCGCTTCAGTTGTGTCCGACTAAAGGCAGGGGTGGTGGATAGCTTTTTACCACTAAATTCCCAATGTATGGAAAGAGTTCTGGGACGTAAGAGAGGCTCAAGCTCTATGTAAGAATGAATGAAATTGGAGACACAGATGTAGACAGTGGACTTGTGGACACAGCAGGGGAGGGAGAAAGTGGGAAGGATGGGGAAAGTAGCATCAGTATTTGTACACTATCAGCTGTAAGATGCATAGCTGGTGAGAAGTTGCCATGTAGCAGAGGGAGCCCAGTCTGATGCTCTGTGATGATCTGGAGGAGTGGGATAGAAGGAGGGGAGGGAGGCTAGAAAAGGAGGTATAATTATGGCTGATTTGGGGTCTTCTCTGTGGCTCTGATAGTAAAGAATCTGCCTGCAATGCAGGAGATGCAGGTTCAATCTCTGGGTTGGAAAGATCCCCTGGAGAAGGAAATAGCTACTCACTCCAGTATTCTTTTTATTTGTATTTATTTTTATATTTTAGCTTTTTATTTATTTATTTTTAAATTTATTTTAATTGGAGGCTAATTACTTTACAATATTGTATTGATTTTGCCATACATCAACATGAATCCACCACAGGTGTACACGTGTTCCCCATCTTGAATCCCCCACCAGCCTCCCTACCCATACCATCCCTCTGGGTCATCCCAGTGCACCAGCCACGAGCATCCTGCATCATGCATGGAACCTGGACTGGAAATTCATTTCACATACGATAATATACATGTTTCAATGCCATTGTCCCAAATCATCCCACCCTCGCCCTCTCCCACAGAGTCCAAAAGACTGTTTTATACATCTGTGTCTCTTTTGCTGTCTCGCAACAGGGTTATCATTACCATCCTTCTAAATTTCATATATATGCATTAGTATACTGTATTGGGGTTCTGGCTTACTTCACTCTGTATTATAGGCTCCAGTTTCATCCACCTCATTAGAACTGATTCAAATGTATTCTTTTAATGGCTGAGTAATACTTCATTGTGTATATGTACCACAGCTTTCTTATCGATTAATCTGCTGATGGGCATTTAGGTTGTTTCCATGTCTTGGCTATTATAAACAGTGCTGCGATGAACATTGGGGTACACGTGCCTCTTTCAATTCTGGTTTCCTTGGTATGTATGCCCAGCAGTGGGATTGTTGGGTCATAAGGCAGTTCTATTTGCAGTTTTGTAAGGAATCTCCACACTGTTCTCCATCAACAGAGTAAGAAGGTTCCTTTTTCTCCACACCCTCTCCAGCATTTATTGCTTGTAGACTTTTGGATAGCAGCCATTCTGACTGGCATGAAATGGTATCCCATTTTGGTTTTGATTTGCATTTCTCTGATAATGAGTGATGTTGAGCATCTTTTCATGTGTTTGTTAGCCATCTGTATGTCTTCTTTGGAGAAATGTCTGTTTACTTCTTTGGTGCATTTTTTGGTTGGGTCGTTTATTTTTCTGGAATTGAGCTGCAGGAGTTGCTTGTATATTTTTAAGATTAGTTCTTTGTCAGTTGCTTCATTTACAATTATTTTCTCCCATTCTGAAGGCTGTCTTTTCACCTTGCTTATAGTTTCCTTTGTTGTGCACAAGCTTTTAATTTTAATTAGGTCCCATTTATTTATTTTTGCTTTTATTTCCAATATTCTGGGAGGTGGGTCATTGAGGATCCTGCTGTGATTTATGTTGGAGAGTGTTTTGACTATGTTCTCCTCTAGGAGTTTTATAATTTCTGGTCTTACATTTTGATCTTTAATCCATTTTGAGTTTATTTTTGTGTATGGTGTTAGAAAGTGTTCTAGTTTCATTCTTTTACAAGTGGTTGACCAATTTTCCCAGCACCACTTGTTAAAGAGATTGTCTTTTCTCCATTGTATATTCTTGCCTCCTTTGTCAAAGATAAGGTGTCCATAGGTATGTGGATTTATCTCTGGGCTTTCTATTTTGTTCCATTTATCTATATGTCTGTCTTTGTGCCAGTACCATACTGTCTTGATGACTGTGGCTTTGTAGTAGAGTCTGATGTCAGGCAGGTTGATTTCTCCAGTTCCATTCTTCTTTCTCAAGATTGCTTTGGTTAATCGAGGTTTTTTGTATTTCCACCCAAATTGTGAAATTATTTGTTCTAGCTCTGTGAAAAATACCGTTGGTAGCTTGATAGGGATTGCATTGAATCTATAGATTGCTTTGGGTAGTATACTCATTTTCACTATATTGATTCTGCTGATCCATGAACAGGGTATATTTCTCCATCTATTAGTGTCCTCTCTGATTTCTTTCATCAGTGTTTTATAGTTTTCTATATATAGGTCTTTAGTTTCTTTAGGTAGATATAATCCTAAGTATTTTATTCTTTTCATTGAAATGGTGAAGGGAATTCTTTCCTTAATTTCTCTTTCTATTTTCTCATTATTAGTGTATAGAAATGCAAGGGATTTCTGTGTGTTGATTTAATATCCTGCAAATTTACTATATTCATTGATTACCTCTAAGAATTTTCTGGTGAAGTCTTTAGAGTTTTCTATGTTAGAGGATCATGTCATCTGCAAACAGTGAGAGTTTTGCTTCTTTTTTTCCCAATCTGTATTCCTTTTTTTTTTTTTTTTTTTTTTTTCTGCTCTGATTGCTGTGGCCAAAACTTCCAAAACTATGTTGAATAGTAGTGGTGTGAGTGGGCACCCTTGTCTTGTTCCTGACTTTAGGGGAAATGCTTTCAATTTTTCACCATTGAGGATGTTTGCTGTGGGTTTGTCATATATAGCTTTTATTATGTTGAGGTATGTTCCTTCTATTCCTGCTTTCTGGAGAGTTTTTATCATAAATGGATGTTGAATTTTGTCAAAGGCTTTCTCTACATCTATTGAGATAATCATATGGCTTTTATTTTTCAATTTGTTAGTGTGGTGCATTACATTGATTGACTTGCAGATATTGAAGAATCCTTGCATTCCTAGGATAAAGCCCACTTGGTCATGGTGTATGATCTTTTTAATGTGTTGTTGGATTCTGATTGCTAGAATTTTGTTAAGAATTTTTGCATCTATGGTCATCAGTGATACTGGCCTGTAGCTTTCTTTGTTTGTGACATCTTTCTCAAGTTTTGGTATTAGGGTGATGGTGGCCTCATAGAATGAGTTTGGAAGTTAACCTTCCGCTGCAATTTTCTGGAAGAGTTTGAGTAGGATAGGTGTTAGCTCTTCTCTAAAGTTTTGGTAGAATTCAGCTGTGAAGCCATCTGGACCTGGGCTCTTGTTTGCTGGAAGATTTCTGATTACAATTTCAATTTCCATGCTTGTGATAGGTCTGTTAAGATTTTCTATTTCTTCCTGGTTCAGTTTTGGAAAGCCATACTTTTCTAAGAATTTGTCCATTTCTTCCAAGTTGTCCATTTTACTGGCATATAATCACTGATCGTAGTCTCTCATGATCCTTTGTATTTCTGTGTTGTCTATTGTGATCTTTTCATTTTCATTTCTAATTTTATTGATTTGATTTTTCTCCCTTTATTTCTTGATGAGTCTGGCTAATGGTTTGTCAATTTTATTTATCCTTTCAAAGAACCAGCTTTTGGCTTTGTTGATTTTTGCCATGGTCTCTTTTGTTTCTTTTGCATTTATTTCTACCCTAATTTTTAAGATTTCTTTCCTTCTACTAACCCTGGGGTTCTTAATTTCTTCCTTTTCTAGTTTCTTTAGGTGTAGAGTTTGATTACTTATTTGACTTTTTTTTTTTTGTTTCCTGAGGTATGCCTGTATTGCTATTTACCTTCCCCTTAGCACTGCTTTTACAGTGCCCCACAGGTTTTGGGTTGCTGTGTTTTCCTTTTCATTCATTTGTATGCATACTTTGTTTTCTTTTTTTATTTTTTTTCTGTGATTTGTTGGTTATTCAGCAGCGTGTTGCTCAGCCTCTCTATGTTGGAATTTTTAATAGTTTTTCTCCTGTAATTGAGACCTAATCTTACTGAATTGTGGTCAGATAAGATGCTTGGAATGATTTCAGGATTTTTTTTTTTTTTTAATTTACCAAGGCTAGATTTATGGCCCAGGATGTGATCTATCCTGAAGAAGGTTCCATGTGTTCTTGAGAAAAAGGTGAAATTCATTGTTTTGGGGTGAAATGTCCTATAGATATCAACTAGGTCTAATTAGTTTATTGTATCATTTAAAGTTTGTGTTTCCGTGTTAATTTTCTGTTTAGTTGATCTATCCATAGGTGTGAGTGGGGTATAAATGTCTCCCACTATTATTGTGTTATTATTAATTTTCCCTTTCATACTTGTTAGCATTTGTCTTACATATTGTGGTGCTCCTATGTTGGGTGCATATATATTTATAATTGTTATATCTTCTTGGATTGATCCTTTGATCATTATGTAGTATCCTTCTTTGTCTGTTTTCACAGCCTTTGTTTAAAATCTATTTTATCTGATATGAGTATTGCTACTCCTGCTTTATTTTGGTCCCTATTTACGTGGAATATCTTTTTCCAGCCCTTCACTTTCAGTCTGTATGTCCCTTGTTTTGAGGTGGGTCTTCCCTGGTGGCTCAGAGGGTAAAGCATCTGTCTACAATCCAGGAGATCTGGCTTCGATCCCTGGGTTGGGAAGATCCCATGGAGAAGGAAATGGCAATCCACTCCAGGACTATTCCCTGGAAAATCCCATGGACAGAGGAGCCTGGTAGGCTACAGTCCATGGGGTCGCAAAGAGTCGGACACGACTGAGCGACTTCTCTTTCTTTCTTTCTTTCTTTCTTTCTTTCTTATAGACAGCATATATAGTGGTTTTGTTTTTGTATCCATTCAGCCAGTCTTTGTCTTTTGGTTGGGGCATTCAACCCATTTTTATTTAAGGTAATTATTAATAAGTATGATCCCATTGCCATTTATTTTGTTGTTTTGGGTTCGAGTTTCTACACCTTTTCTGTGTTTCCTGTCTAGAGAAGATCCTTTAGAATTTGTTGAAGAGTTGGTTTGGTGGTGCTGAATTCTCTCAGCTTTTGCTTGTCTGTAAAGCTATTTATTTCTCCTTCATATGTGAATTAGTCCCTTGCTGGGTACAGTAATCTGGGCTGTAGGTTATTTTCTTTCATCACTTTAAGTATGTCCTGCCATTCCCTCTTGGCCTAAAGAGTTTCTATTGAAAGATCAGCTGTTATCCTTATGGGAATCCCCTTGTGTGTTATTTGTTATTTTTCCCTTGCTGCTTTTAATATTTGTTCTTTGTGTCTGATCTTTGTTAATTTGATTAATATGTGTCTTGGGGTGTTTTGCCTTGGGTTTATCCCTGTTTGGGACGCTCTGGTTTTCTTGGACTTGAGTGATTATTTCCTTCCTCATTTTAGGGAAGTTTTCAACTATTATCTCCTCAAGTATTTTCTCATGGTGTTTCTTTTTGTCTTCTTCTCCTGGGATTCCTGTGATTCGAATGTTGGGGTGTTTAACATTGTCCCAGAGGTCTCTAAGATTGTCCTCATTTCTTTTAATTCTTTTTTCTTTTTTTCTCTCTGTTTCACTATTTCTACCATTCTATCTTCTACCTCACTTAATTTATCTTCTGCCTTCATTATTCTACTGTTGGTTCCCTCCAGAGTGTTTTTGATCTCATTTATTGCGTTATTCATTATATATTGATTTTTTAAAAAATTTCTTCTAGGTCCTTGTTAAACCTTTCTTGCATCCTCTCAATCCTTGTCTCCAGGCTATTTACCTGTAACTCCACTTTGTTTTCAAGATTTTGGATCATTTTCACTATCATTATTTGGAATTCTTTATCAGGTAGGTTCCCTATCTCTTCCTCTTTTGTTTGGTTTGGTGGGCATTTATCCTTGTCCTTTACCTGCTGGGTATTCCTCTGTCTCTTCATCTTGTTTATATTGCTGCATTTGGGGGTGGCCTTTCCGTATTCTGGCAGTTTGTGGTTCCTCTTTGTTGTGGAGGTTCCTCACTGTGGGTGGGGTTGTACAGGTGGCTTGTCAAGGTTTCTTGGTTAGGGAAGCTTGTGTTAGTGTTCTGGTAGGTGGAGCTGGATTTCTTCTCTCTGGAGTGCAATAAAGTGTCCAGTAGTGAGTTTTGAGATTTCAGTGGGTTTGGAGTGACTTTGGGCAGCCTGTATATTGAAGCTCAGGGCTATGTTCCTGTGTTGCTGGAGAATTTGCATGGTATGTCTTGCTCTGGAACTTGTTGGCCCTTGGGTGGTGCTTTGTTTCAGTGTAGGGATGGAGGCATTTGATGAGCACCTATTGATGAATGTTCCCTGGAGTCAGGAGTTCTCTGGTATTCTCAGGATTTGGACTTAAACCTCCTGCCTCTGGTTTTCAGTCCTATTTTTACAGTAGCCTCAAGACTTCTCCATCTATGCAGCACCATTGGTAATGCATCTAGGTTAAAGATGAAAAGTTTCTCCACAGTGAGGGACACACAGAGAGGTTCACAGAGTTACTTGGAGAAGAGAGGAGAGAGATAGAGGTGACCAGGATGAGATGAGGGGGAATCAAAAGAGGACAGAGCAAGCTAGCCAGCAATCACTTCGTTATGTGTGCTTCACAGTCTGGACCACTCAGAGATGTTCACGGAGTTTATAGAGAAGTCAAGAGGGAGGGTGGCCAGAAGGATAAAGAGGGGAATCAAAATGAAAGAGACAGATCCAGCCAGTAATCAGTTCCCTAAGTGTTCTCCATAGTCTGGAACACACAAAGAGAGTCACAGAGTTGGGTAGAGAAGAGAAGGGGGAGGGAGGAGATAGAGGCGACCTGGTGGAGGAAAAGGAGAGTCCAAAGGGAGAGAGCACAGTCAAGCTGGTAATCTTGCTCCCAAGTAAAAATGGGTACTGAAGATTAGGTTCTTAAAGGTACAAAATTGATAACAAATACCAAAAAGCAGAGTAGAGGTTGGATTATCAAAAATACAATATTAAAGAAAAAAACATATATATATATATATATATATGAAGTGTAGTTTAAAAAATAGGGTTTTTTTTCCAAAGTAATAGTAGGTTATAAAAATGAAAATTAAGGAGTAATAGAGGACTTAAAAATTTTTTTAATTTAAAAAATTAAAGAATGATAATAGTAAAAATATATCTAGGTCTTTCTCTGGTGGTGCTGTGGGCAGTGTGGGGTCAGTTCATTTTCAGATAGTCCCTTGATTCGGCTTATACTTCTCAAGATCTATAGGCCCCTTCCTATGTAGTCGGTACTAACTACAGGGTTTTAATCTATTGCACCTGTCACTTCCAAGGTGGTTTCTTCTGTTTTAGCTTCTGTTTGCTGGTCTCTTCAGTGTGTAATTTCCGGCCTGACACAAGGAGGCGGTGGTGGACACATTTTTAGGCTCCCTTGTTCAGTTGTGCTGTGGGGAGGGAGTAACGCTGCAAACAGATAACACTGGCGTCTGTGGGGAGTGCTTGCAGTGTCTCGGCCACACTGGGTTTGCCCCCCTCATGGCGTGTGTGCTTTCCCTGTCTACACTGCTTAGGCTCTAGGTTGCTCTGCCGGGAACTGTCTGAGGCCAGCCCTGGGTTGCGTGCACGTCCCAGATCTAAGCCACTCAGGTTCAGGCACTCAGGTAGTCCTCAGAGGCTCAGACTTGGTTGGGTCTGTGTTTTGTGCCTTTCCCAGGTCCGAGCAGCTCAGGTGACCTGGGGTTTGCCGAGCATGGTTGCTGCGACTTATCACCTCCCCCGTCCCTGCTGCTCAGTTTTCTGGATGTAAAAGTGGCTTACCTTCTCAGGGGGATGTTGACCATCCAGAATCCCCAGAAGTCTTGGTTAGCAATGAAGGCTGCTTGCAGTTTGGTAGATCATGCCTCTCTGGGGCTGTGATTGCCCCTTCTGGCTCTGGCTGGCCTCGCCTGCCTGTCTCCCGAGGTGGATGGGCCAGTCCGCACTGGCGAGCCCTGCTCAGTCTTTTGTTCTGTGAGTGGGCCTGGCAGTGTCTTAGGGCTTTTTGCGGGGTAGCTATCTCACAGTCTGGTTTTCTATCTCAAGTTACTTCCCTCAGGTTGCCCTCGGGGGCATTCAGGCCCGGGCCTTACCCTAAGCAATGCAGCCTGTGCCTCCCTGCCCAGCCCCCGCTTGCTAGTAGCAGATGCAGGCGTCTGCACTGCTTCTCTGCTGGAGGAGTTACCACTGGGCACATAATCTGTGGGTTTTAATTATTTATTTATTTTTCCCTCCCAGTAATGTTGCCCTCTGTGGTTCCAAGGCTTGCCACACACTCGCCAGTGAGAGTATTTCCTGGTGTTTGGAAACCTCTCTTTTTAAAATTCCCTTCCCAGGATGGAGCTCCGTCCCTACCTCTTTTGTCTCTCTTTTTATCTTTCATATTTTTTTCTACCTCTTTTTGAAGACAATGGGCTGTTTTTCTGGGTGCCTGATATCCTTTACTGGCATTCAGCAGTTGTTTTGTGGAATATACTCAGCGTTCTTTTGATGAATTTGTTGGGGAGAAAGTGGTCTCCCCGTCCTATTCCTCTGCCATCTTAGGACCGCCTCTCCCACTCCAGTATTCTTGCCTGGAGACTTCCATGGACATAGAAGCCTGGCAAGCTACAGTTCATGGCATTGCAAAGAATTGGACATGACTGAGTGACTAACACATACACACACTGCTGATTTGGGCTGCTGTATGGCAGAAAGCAATACAACATTGCAAAAAAACCACCACTTTTTTAATATTTAAATTGTAAAGAATAGTAAAAAAAGATGTGCAAAGGAGGACATGGCAACCCATTCCAGTGTTCTTCCTGGAGAATCCCATGGACAGAGGAGCCTGGTGGGCTACAGTCCATGGGGTCCCAAAGAGCTGGATAGGACTGAACGACTGAGCATGCAGGCACACACAATTGGTCACTCTTGCTCCTTTACTCTGAGGGCCCTGCCCTCCTGTCTTGGCTGAACAGTTGCTATAATATTTGGGAAAGAGGAGGGTTGGTCTCCTACCTGTTTTCAAGCTACGTGCTTGTCTTCAGCTCCTTGAGTATCTGTTTCATGACAGACCACCACCCGCTTTAAAAGACTGTGGATCACAAGCTTCTCACTGGGGCATACAATCTTCAGACTTTAGTTTCCCTCTTGTGATGTTGGTCTCTTCAAAATAAACACTGAGGCTCCCTGATGTCCCAGGTGGATAAGCATCAGCTCTTCTGAGCTATTTTTGCCCAAAGGAATAATAGGCATGGCCCATTTGAGGCTCAGTGTCCAGAGGATCATTGATGGATAAAACACAGGTTATCTATGAACAGACTTGGATGCAACAAGATAACAGACCATGGGGAGAAAGAGGAGCCTCTCCCTAAGATTCCCATGATGGTTCTTCGCACGTTCCGAACCTACCCCATGGAAAATATCATCACCTACACGTGAAAACCAGTGCCATATGTCTGTCTATGTAAAGTGATGGCAGCCTTAGCATGTGAAATTGAGTGGTGTAAATTCAAGATGCAGATTTAAACTTGCTTACTACTTTTTGCTGACCTTTCAATGGAGAAAGTATGCTTCTACCGATATCTTCAGAAAACAGAGAATTGTTTGAGGCTAAAGAGAATAAATCATGCTAAAAGGTGATCATAACTTTCATTTTAGACACAAAAGAATGTGGAATTAACTTGATGGCTAGTATTAGGTCGATTTTCCTGAGTTCTGTTGTACAAAAGCCCTGGATCCTTGTGTAACCCATTTGCACTCTAGCACTGACTGTGTCCACATTGGGATACAGACGCTGTAACAGTTACATGGAGAGGTCTAAATGACCGAATTGCATAGTTACGCCTTTGATAACATTTGACTCTTTTTGTTTGGAAAAAATGTTCTGACCACATTTTTGCATTTTCCTTTGAATATTCAGTGTTTAAAACTTTTCTGTGGGATTTTGGCTTGTTGAGAACGCCTCACCTCCTGCTTATGTAACTATAACATGTGCGTCTCTTGTGGCTTATTAAGGTCAAGATGCTACTAGCTATAGCCTAGCTAATGAATTTTTAGATTTCCATGTCCCTTTTCTAAAGTGCTCCTGTAGCTTGACATCCTTAAGCAACTAGGCTAATGAGACAATCTTTGGAGATTACCTTTTTGAAAAGAGCAGTTCTCTCATCTTTGGTTCTATCTCCTTGGTTAGCCTTCACATCAAGGTAGGAATCACAGTGCTGAAGGAGACTAGCCTCTTCTAGAACTAGATGGAGTGTGAAAGCAACATACGAAGTTTTTTTCCTTGTTGTTTAGTTTCTGTATTTCTTCAAAGCTGCTCTGTCCCCTGTATATTCTCCTTACACATCCCAAGCTCCCCTTGCATGTTTGCAGGGGGGTCCTGTGGTCAAGGGAGGCTTCAGGAGCCTGCTACTTGCTTCCACCATCAGAAGAACACCAGGAAAGGTTCCATGCTGTGCCATTGTGGCCTGAAGTCTTAATTTTTTTGGTAAAGCTGCATTTTCATTTTGCACTGGACCCCACAAAATTTGTGCCTGATTCTGCCTGGAGTCAAGGCCTAGGTAACCTTCTGAAGCAGCCTTAGCATTAGTCCTAATCACTTTTTACACCTTGACTTTGTAGGAATCTCCAAGTTTCTCCACTGCATCCTCTTCAGGATTTGTGTCCGGCTTTCCTAGAATTTCTGCCTTCTTTGAGTATCAGTGACCTGGGAAGGGTATACTCAAGTTTCTAAGGAATAGCTTGCAAGCCAATGCATTACCCAGCCATGCTGTGTGACATCTTACCTAGAAAGAGTGATGGCCAGTGATGACCAGTTCTAGAATTTCACATGTCTCACATGAATTGTATGATACTTTTGCCTAGAGAGAAATATTTGTGCAATGGTAACTGAAAAGAACACTTTTCAAGTACATTAAGTCCCCTACATACAAATGAATTCCATCCAAGGTGATGCTCATAAGTCCAACACATTGTGTTAGCCTAACTAACACAATTGGTTCAGAGAAGGCAGTGGCAACCCACTCCAGTACTCTTGCCCAGAAGATCCTATGGACAGAGGAGCCTGGTAGGCTGCAGACCATGGGGTCTCTAAGAGTCGGACACGACTGAGCAACTTCACTTTCACTTTTCACTTTCATGCGTTGGAAAAGGAAATGGCAACCCACTCCAATGTTCTTGCCTGGAGAATCCCAGGGATGGGGAGCCTGGTGGGCTGCCATCTATGGGGTCGCACAGAGTCAGACACAACTGAAGAGACTTAGCAGCAGCAGCAGCAACACAATTGGTTATATGGCACTTTAGTAAAACTTTTCGCACAAATAATAAATAAAGAGCAAACAAACACAAAAAGTAAACAATTTAAATCTTACAGGACCTTGAAAAGTTCAGTAGTATAGCACAACAGCTGGCACATAGGAGTTGGCATCAAGAGAACAGGCAAGAAGAGTTACTGATTGGAGGATGGGTGGAGGGGGATAATGGAGCTGAAGAATGGTCAGCAATAGGAGATGGAGGGCCGGCTGCAGTTTCACTCAGGCCTGACGTTGGTGGAAAGCATTTTCATATCTTTGAAAGTTCGCAACTTGAAGATTCATATGCAGGGGACTTACCGTACCCAAACTGGATAAATGCTGGTCCCTCACATATTTATTCCCTCCTTATCTCTCTCTCCTACCTCCAAGCTTCATCCAAAAGACATGCTTAGTGAGCATCTGGGCTATTTTAAATAGATTGAATATTTTGTGTTCAGACTATTCTGCAAAGAGGAGGCAGTGGGGTCAAGAACGGCACACATCTGAAGGAGAAATCAAAAGAGAGCTCTGGCTGCTCAAAGTACTGGCATGTCTTCTTCCTCATTTAGGAATCTTCCCTTTCCTATGTCCCACTTCTCCCTAGCTATTCTGTTCTTGAGGTCACTCTCCATCCCTCCTCCCTCTCAGCTGATCCCTCCAGGATCCCTGCTGCAGAATCACTGTTTGGGTACCAAGTTGTCTTTCTTGTATTTAGTAGGAAGGGGAAGTGCCTGCTCTCCATCTTCATCCATCTGTAAATGTGGCCATGGACATCTTGCAGAGATGGTTGGTTAAACCCAATCATGGTTGGTCTTTGCATCCCATAGAAACACTCACATACCCGTTAGACTAATGTGTCCCTTTGGTACCCTTGCTTAGGATCTCCCATCTGGGACTAAAATTAATCTAAATCTGCTTCTTATAACCAACTGCATGGCTGTTTGTTGTATCTTGGTCAAGACAGACTTCCTTTTATGTAACACAATGTGTCCTGTTATTTGCTCATCATGTCCAACTCTTTGTGACCCCATGGGCTGCAGCCCACCAGGCTCCTTTGTCCATGGGATTCTCTAGGCAAGAATACTGGAGTGGGTTGTCATTTCCTCCTCCAGGGGATCTTCCTGACCCAGGGATCAAACTCCCATCTCCCACACTGCAGGCAGATTCTTTACCATCTGAGTCACCAGGGAAACCCCACTTTACGGAACACAGGCCTGGTGAAAGTGTTCATGTTCCCACCTGGTCTCCAGTTATGACCTGCTATGACCTAAGCAGGAAGCATCCCCTAACCCAAATTATGTTGGTGGTTTATTAAAGGAACTTTGAACCAAACAATATGTAATATTGCAAGTTACTATCATAATATTAAAAGTTGAAACATGCTGTCTTCATGCTCTCTTATTTAAATATGGAACAAAGAATAAGCATCTCCCAAAGAAACTTCATGTTCTCTCCTTGATGTTTAAAATTCTATGAAATGTTAATTGCTCAGTTGTGTCTGACTCTGTGCAACCCTATAGACTGTAGCCCCTTAGGTACCTCTGTCCACGGGGTTTTCCAGGCAAGAATACTGGACTGGGTTGCCATTTCCTTCTCCAGGGGATCTTCCCGATCCAGGGATCCAAACAGGTCTCCCGTATAGTAGGCAGACTCTTTGCTCTCTAAACCTCTATAAATATCTCAAATTGTCTCTTTTCTGATAAAATAGTCTGCCTCAGCTCCAGTAATGAGTCCTTCATTGATACTGATTAATTTTTACTGTTAAAGATGAATGTAAGAACCTGTTTAAACAATTGCCAAGAGCTAAGAAAAATAACTTAAAATAATTGATTCAAAAGCCTGTAGAGACATTTGTTTCAAGGCCAGATTCCCTGGCAGACATTCGGCTTCTTCTGTGAGGCTGTGGATGGTCCTGGACAAGTGGAGTTGATTGTCACAGTGAGATGGGCTTTAAAGGGCAATTAAAACCTGCACTCAGAGGTCTGTTTCTCTGGGCTGCTGTGGAGGCTATTGCTGCTTTATCTTTTTCCCACAGTTATTCCCATGGTAACCTGGTTAATTATGTTTTACCAATGCAATGAATCTTTAAAACAACAAGGTATAGCTGTGGCCAAGATTCATTATTACTTTAAAAAGAAAAACGCAGACATGTATGGACTTACGTAACTTTTTTTTGCATGAAATATTTTTTGGGTTAGTGGTTAAGCTTACAAAAAACATGTAGTGGTTAAGCTTACAAAAAAACTCAACTTGGAGCCTTTATTTTTTATTAATTATAGTTTTTTTGAATTGTTTGAACTTGTAATCATTAGTACAGGTAATTTTTTATTAATATCAATATTGTTGCTCTTCAGTCCCTCAGTCGTGTCTGCTTCTTTGTGATGCCATGGACGGCAGCACGTCAGGCTTCCCTGCTCTTCACCAACTCCCGGAGTTTGCTCAAACTCATGTCCATTAAGTCGAAGATGCCATCCAACCATCTCATCCTCTGTTGTCCTCTTCTCCTCCTGCCCTCAATCTTTCCCAGGATCAGAGTCTTTTCCAGTAAGTCAGCTCTTCAAATCAGGTGGCCAAATATTGGAGCTTTAGCTGCAGCATCAGTCCTTCCAATGAGTATTCAGGGTTGATAGCAATATGATTACCTAATATATTCATCCAGGCACAGATTATGCAGAAATACCACATCCCAAGGGTTTCTTATCACAAAAGTTTATTTCTCACTCCATATGGATTGGCAGGAGGCCTTGGCCCACGTGGTGAAAGTTCTGCCGTCTGGACCACATGGCAGACCAGCGGCAGAGGAAGAGAGCCTGGACAGAAATCAGCAAAAGCTCTCCAACCAGGAAGCAGTAAAGAGGCATGACATTCCTGCTTGAATTCTGTTACCCAGTACTAGTTTCAAAGTGAGTGAAATTCGCTCAGTCGTGTCCAACTCTTTGCGATCCCATGGACTGTATAGTCCTTGGAATTCTTCAGGCCAGAATACTGGAGTGGGTAGCCTTTTCCTTCTCCAAGGGATCTTCCCAACCCAGGGTTTGAATGCAGGTCTCCCGTATTACAGGCAAATTCTTTACCAGCTGAGCCACAAGGAAAACCTAGCTTCAAGGCCCCACCCAAATGCAAGGAAGCCTGAGAATTATTAATGTCCCTTAAATAATCCCCAGTTTTTGGAGACAACATTATGTTAGACACATAGATATTGTTTCTGAGACTACAGCAGATGGATATAAATTGATAAGTGGCAGTTTGCTTTTACTAATAAGTAATGGTTTCATGTGCTTCATCTATTTACCATTTAAGTGAGGATACTTGCATTTCAGGTGTGGCTCCTTGTGGCTGCAATAAGGCTGCCACATCTCCTAGCATCATGTCCTCATGCAGCGGGGTCCTCCCCGGTGATTCAGCAGTAAAGAATCCTCCTGCATTGCAAGAGACACAAGAGACGCAGGTTTGGTCCCTGAAGGAGGAAATGGTAACCCATTCTAATATTCCCGCCCGGAAAACCCTGTGGACAGAGGGGACTGGCAGGCTGCAGTCCATGTGGTCACAAAGAGTCCGACGTGCCTTAGCGACTAACTATGAGCACACACATTCCAATACTCCTTATGCAACTGCATTAAAAGTTGGGAAGGAAAAATAATATCAGTCAGTTCAGTCACTCAGTCTTGTCCGAATCTTTGTGACCCCATGGACTGCAGCACACCAGGCCTCCCTGTCCATCACCAGCTCCTGGAGCTTACTCAAACTCAAGTCTATTGAGTCAGCGATGCCATCCAACCATTTCACCCTCTGTCATCCCCTTCTCCTCCCGCCTTCAGTCTTTCCCAGCATCAGGCCTTTTCCAGTGAATCAGTTCTTCTCATCAGGTGGCCAAAGTATTGGAGTTTCAGCTTCAACATCAGTCCTTCCAACCAATATTCAGGATTTCCTTTAGGATGGACTGGTTGGATCTCCTTGCAGTCCAAGGGACTCTCAAGAGTCTTCTCCAACACCATAGTTCAAAAGCATCAATTCTTCAGTGCTCAGCTTTCTTTATAGTCCAACTCTTACATCCATACATGACTACTGGAAAAACCATAGCCTTGACTACATGGACCGTGACTAGAAAATTGTATACTTCCTAATTTATCAGCATATTGATAAGGGTTAGGTTTAGCTGTTTGAATCCAAAAACTGAATTTTGCAGTGGCTTAAATACACAATATGAAGGTTTATCAGGTTGCTGGAAGCAGGGATGTTCTTACACTTTTGTGACACTATCATAGTCCCAGGGTTCTGGCATTACTGTGCTCTGCCATCCATAGGGTTTGCCTTGTTTCACGTGGTACATGGTGGCCACCGCAGGCTCAGTAGTTACACCTGCTTCACACAAGCAGGGGGAAGAAAATAAACGAATAAAAAGAGACAAAGGTCTCTATATGCTGTATTTTGAGGAAGATTCCCAGGGGCTTCCCCTCATTTTTATTTCCTCTCTCTGTTTTCCAGAACTCAGTGACATCATCCCACCTGACTACAATGGGAACACTACCATAAAATACCTTAAAGGTTTTGTAGGATGCTTAAAAATACTTTTATTTTCTCTTTTCTAATATGAACCTGGACTTTCAGTAGAGAATTGTTGGAATATTTGGTGATGATACTTCCAGAGTTTTGCTTCTGAGTTTCAGTGGGACTTCTATCACTGTTATTTATTAGGAAATACTGGTTTTGAAATAAAAATCCCAAAGGTTTTCAATAATGAACAACATATAAGCAAGTTCAAAATATTTAACGAACATGTGTTAGGTCACTTCAGTTGTGTCCGACTCTTTGCGACACTATGGACTGTAGCCTGCCAGGCTCCTCTGCCAGTGGGATTTTCCAGGGAGAAATACTGGAGTGGGGGGTTGCCATGCTTTCCTCAGGGGATTTTCCCAACCCAGGGATTGAACCTGCATCTCCTGAGTCTCCTGCATTGGCAGGCAGATACTTTACCCCTGAGCCATCTGGGAAGCCCTATTTCATGATATGCTTAATAGTAATAACACTATTCACAGGAGATAGAGTGATTTAAACAGGTTACTTTGCTATAACTTCAAAAGAAGTACTATGTGGAGCCAAAACAATTAATTCCTGATAATCAAATTGCAGAAGCATCAAATGAATGTTTACTGAATACTATGGAGACAGAATCAATAGATCGACCAAAAAATGTTGAATATAAAAATTTCAGAACACTTACCTCATGTTTCTAATAACCTCATTTTTTTAAAAAACTTGCAGTGTCAAGGTGGCTGAAACCAGCCTTCCAAGATATGTCTAAGAAAGCTGCTTTTTTTTTTTTTTTTTTATTTCAAGCTTCAGGTTCTCTTTTATACTTTGACAAGAGCATTGCATCAGAGGTTTGACACTCCCAGTTTCCCCCACCCAGATTTATCTTGTTGCCCTACAAACAAGATTTCCTGCTTCAGCTGATTCTCTCAGAATCAACTTAACTATTATCTCCTTTCTCCTATGTGTCCTATACTTATCTTGTGATTACATTGTAACTCATGCCACATTCCTCAGTTTATTTCTTATCTTTCTAGATCCTGTTTGCTCCTGGCATCTTACGATCATTATCTCCTAAAAAGGCTTCTGGCTATTCTTTTTTTTTTTTTTTTTAATTTTATTTATTTATTTATTTTTTAATTTTTAGTTTTTTATTTTTTAAATTTTAAAATCTTTAATTCTTAGATGCTGTGCTATGCTTAGCCACTCAGTTGCATCGGACTTTTTGTGACCCCATGAACTGTAGCCCACCAGGATCTTCTGTCCATGGGGATTCTCCAGGCAACAATACAGGAGTGGGTTGCCATGACATCCTCCAGGGGATCTTCCTACTTTTATCTTGGAATTTTTATCTAATTCCACTGAGGACAAAGGGGGCAAAGAAACTAAAATCTGACAAGTGCTTGACATTAAATGCATTCTAATTCTTTAAACTTTTTAAACCTAATTAATTTATTGATTGGCCCACTGGTCCTGGCTCATAATAATCTTACAGCCATTTATTTCTTATAGACTCAGGGCAAAGATTTTTTTTTTTAATGTGAACACTTTACAAAGTTAAACATAACAGCATGATTTATATTTTTGAGGTAGTGGGCCCACATTCTGTTTTATTTGCAATTGTGAGAAAAAAAATAAAAGAAATTTTAGTGTGTGTGATTCTTCCCAGATGTTACTTTCCCAGTGATTTCCACTGAATAGAACATGGGTTTTTTAGAGGGCAATTGACTGAGACCACAGTCACAAGTTGAACCTCGAAAAAATAATAATTAGTATCAGTTGGGATAAGCCAAGTTTACCAAAAGAGTTACTGGCTAAATACCCAAAAGATTGGGATAAATAAGCACAGGAGCTATGGTAGAAGTTCCATCATTTTGGGACTCCTAATAAAACAATAACTAGGCAACTGACTGCTAGCAGTGGCTGCTAATAGCATCAGGGAACAGTTGATGTTATCCGGGTGGTGGATAAATGAGGCAGAAGCCCTGAAGTACACTAATTAATTGTAACATCACTAAAAGTGGGATAAAGAGAAACTATCCTCTGATAATGATGTGACTGAGACACTCTAATAGAACAGATTTTTGGCATCATCACCAGCTGAACCATATGGATGGAAAATAGGGTGTTTTCCTAAAAGAGTATTCAAAATCTATGTCTCTCTAAGCACATTTGGGTAGGAATTGGGAGGAGCTGCATGTGGGGTTGAAGCAGAACGTCTTCTCTGGGTTTCCATCCGCTGGGTGAGAGGCGTTATCCATGTTCTCACCTGAGCATTCACTTTCATGTCAACAGAACGACATGTAAATAATGGAATAAAAGAGGGGTGTAGACAGACATAGTCACAACAACATTAGTACAGATTATGAAAGAATGCAGGCGCTAAGTTTCTACAATTGAAATTAACAGATGATTAAACTTTATTCATCAAAAGACTCTAATTTTAAAATCTGTCTATTTATATGTAAACCATTTAGGGGTGGAGAAGGTAAATGAGAGAAGATTCTGAAGGAAAGGGGAGAGTTAGGAGATGTGGTGGCGGGGTGGGGGTGCTAATTCCTAGGAATATATAGGAGCATTCATTCCATTAAAGGGGAAGAAGGGAGGATACATTAGGCGTTTGGGATTAACAGATACACACTACTGTATATAAAATAGAAAAACAAAAAGCACCTACTGTATAACACAGGAAACTATATTCTATGTAATAACCTGTAATGGAAAAGAATCTGAAGAAGACTATCTATATATCTATATCTATATCTATATATACCCACACACACGCAGTGAAGTCTGGCTTAAAACTCAACATTCGAAAAACTAAGATCATGGCATCTGGTCCCATGACTTCATGCAAATAAATGGAGAAACAACGGGAACAGAGATAGACTTTATTTCTTGGGCTCCAAAATCACTGTGGATGGTGACTGCAGCCATGAAATTAAAAGATGCTTGCTCGTTGGAAGAAAAGCTATAGCAAACTTAGGACAGTGTGTTTAAAAGCAGACATGTTTCTTTGCTGACAAAGGTTCTCATTAGTCAAAGCTATGACTTTTCCAGTAGTTGTGTACAGATGTGAGAGTTGGACCATAAAGAAGGCTAAATGCCAAAGAATGGATGCCTTTGAACTGTGGTGTTAGAGGAGACTTTTGAGAGTCCCTTGGACTGCAGAAAGATCAAACCAGTCCATCCTAAAGGAAACCAGCCCTGAACATTCATTGGAGGGACTGACGCTGAAGCTGAAGCTCCAAACCTTTGGCCACCAGATGTCAAGAGTCGACTCATTGGAAAAGACCCTGATGCTGGAAAAGATTGAGGACAGGAGAAGAAGGGGGTGACAGAGGATGAGATAGCTGAATGCCAGCACTGACTCAAGGAATATGAGTTTGAACAAATTCAGGGAAGCCTGGTGTGCTGCAGTTCTTGGGGTCACAAAGAGACAGGACTGAGCATTGGAACAACAATAGGGGCTTCCCAAGGGGCTTTCCAAAGAATCTGCCTAGTGACGGGGGTTTGATCCCTGGGTCAGGAAGATCCTCTGGAGTAGGAAATAGCAAACTGATTCAGTATTGCCTGGAAAATTCTGTGGACAGAGGAGCCTGGTGGGCTACAGTCCATGGGCCTCAAATAGCCAGACATGACTGAGCACCTGTATAACTTACTTGTTTTGCTGTATATCTGAAACTAACACAACTTTGTAAATCAACTATACTTCAATTAAAAAAAAGAAGAAGAAGAAGAATGCATGAGAAATCAAGAAACCATGACCTCATGCCAAGACCTGTCAGAAACCCATAAAGTTGCATAGAGAGTTTCTTTGAAACACTGGTCAGCTGTGCAGACAGGCACTGGGGAGTGTGGCTCAGTGCATCACAGTAACTTCAGTCCCTTCCTAAAATCCACTGGGGACTCACTATCCTTCTGAGACTGAAACACATACGGTCTGCGCTCTCTTTGTCTTAGGCTTCATCTCATCCTCTTGCCACTGGGGAGTTCTTTTTGCTTATCATTTGGTTGATCTCCTCTGCAGAGAGGATTCTCCTGACCATTATTGCTAAACTCTCCTTTCCCCAGTTTCTCACTGTTACACGTTTAACTCTAGCCTCGTAACTCAGTTGGCAAAGAATCTTCCTGCAGTGCAGGAGACCTGGGTTCAATTCCTGGGTTGGGAAGATCCCCTTGGAGAAAGAAATGGCAACTCATTCCAGTATTCTTGCTCGGAGAATCCCATGGACAGAGGAGCCTGGCAGGTTACAGTCCATGGGGTAGCAAGTGTCAGACAAGACTGAGCAACTAAAGCACCACCCTCAGTTTGTTGATCTCCTCTGCAGAGAGGACTGTCCTGCCATTCTTGCTAAACTCTCCTTTCTCCAGTTTCTCACTGTTACACATTGCTCTCATCTCTGGTTATTACCAATAGGATTTTTGTTTTAATGAAGCTGAATCAATCTATAAGAGCAGGCATTTCATAACTTGAATGAAAAGAATTTTTAAAAAAGATGAGAACCATTGATTAAGGAGCATGATTGCAGCCTGATTTGATCTTGTTGGTTACAGCATGACTGTGTTAATGGGGGTAAATAAAACTTAGTTACGTTCATTACAGTTGCTTTCTGTGAGTGGTGGCTAGCTAAGATCATGGAAGTATAAAGTGAAAAATATGACCAGAAATAATAGTTCTGCCATGATGAAATGAGAAAGGCCACCCTGTGAAGGCTAGATTTAATCAAAACCTGTATGTACACAGTAACATTAGGTTTTATGGTTAGATATCTATAGGCATTAAAACATTTCCAAGTAATTTTGCTCAGAAAACAACTTTATTTCTGTGAGTCTGAAATGTTCCCCAAACTCCATTTAAAGTCACTGATTTTATAATTTTATTTTTGGAACACTTCTTTGTTCTAATTTCAAATTTGCAGGAAGATTTCAAGATTAGTACAAGGAACTTTCATGTAAATACCATTTTCTCAAATTCAGGAATTGTTTGTTTTGCCTCATTGCTTTCTCTCTCTCTCTCTCTCTCCTGTCTCCCACACACATGCACACAAATACACACATATTTTTATATCACTTTTTGGGGACATTCTACATTCCCTCTCTAAACATGCCTTCTTGTCATGATTCCTTGTCTGGTGAAGTGACCCAAATCTCATTCCTGAAGGGTCTGGACCTTTAGTTTTCCTGCCTAAATTGGATTGCTGTAGTTTTCCTTTGACTTTAATTGTATTCATGAAAGGACTAAGACGCCCTCAATTATCATGTTCCAGACACGCTCCTCCCTGCTTGCCTTTTGCAGTAGTCACCAACTTCACGGTCAAGATCGCCAGCCCAGCCAGCGCAGTGACTCCTTTCTTTGCTTGTGGATCCAGAAGAACAAGATACTCAAAGAGCCCACGTGGCAGTATGAACTCCAGTTCAATAGGATTTGTCATGCCTCCTGGTGAAATCATTTCTCCCTTTGGACTTATGACCTCTAAACAGCAGAGCCTACAATCATAGCCAGGCAGGTAAATAAAACCAATGTTGAAGTCAAATTAAGAAGCACTTTTTTTTTTTTTCTGTGTAAGGTAGGGTGATGTATGTCAGGTGTACTGGTGTAAAATGGTAATGAAATTCTCAGAGCAGTGAACCCAAAGGAAGGCAGCTCTGAGTTGCAAAAAGCTACCTGTCAAGCAGTGATTAAAATTAGTGGCTGCCATTTGCAGACAGAGAAATCAATACTAATGACTGCAAGACTTGCCTTCCAGGGTAGAAACAAATGGTTCAGAGCACTGCAGTGGGAGTCCCCGCAGAGAGCTCCTTACCCAGCATAGAACCCACGTGTGGGGGCTGCTTTTTGATGTTCATGCCCCAGGGGCAGTCTTTAGTCAATAGGAACCCAGCAAATAAGCTGCAGGGAATTGTTTAAAAGACTGGAGTTCTGTTGTTTCTAATTTTTAATCCTTCCATTCATTTTCACTTTTAACAGATACCTGTGCTTCTAGAAGTTTCAGTAATAACACTATTTTCTCAATTATTGTTTTAAAAAAAAGTAGTGAGACATATATGTGTTTGGGCAGCCCTCAGAAAAAGATGCAAAAGTTTATGTGATTTGAAAAATACACCCAGAAATCTTGAGAACTGTTATTTTTTTAATCAAAATTTTAATTTAGATAATTGCAGATTTATATGCAGTTGAAAGAAACAATACATAAATAGCCCATGAAACCTTTGCCCAGGGTCTCCCAGTGGTAAATGTCTTGTAAATATGATTGTGTATGTTATCACAATGAAAGTATTGACCCTGAAATGAATCACTAATCTTACTCAGATTTCCTCAGTTTTATATTTTACTTGTGTATGAGTGTTTGTGAACCAGAATGTGCACTTTGATTCTATACAAATTGTGTATCAATGTCACAGTCAAGATTCTGTGGCTCAGATGGTAAAGAATCTGCCTGCAATGCAGGACACCCACGTTCGATCCCTGGGTCGGAAAGATCCCCTGGTGAAGGGAACGGCAACCCACTTCAGTATTCTTGCCTGGAGGATGAATCCCAGGGACAGAGGAGCCTGGTGGGCTCCAGTTCATGGGGCCATAAAGAATCAGACATGATTGAGCAACTAACACTTTCACTTTCATCACCTCAGGCTCTCTTATGTTGCCGTTAATAACCCCTCCACCATCATCTCTAACATGTAATCATCAGTGACCTATTTTCTGTTTCTAGAATTTTGCCATTTCAAAAAATATTCTACCATGAATGAAACCATGTGGTGTGTAACATATTGGGATGGGCATTTTCATCCAACAAAATGTAGTTGATCCTTAGCCTTTATAAGGTTGAATTTTATTATATTATTATAACTGTATTTCATATTATATAATACAATAAATATATTATTATTATAGCTATATATTATACTCCAATTATAAGAATATAATGGATATAGGAGCCTGGCAGGCTACAGTTCATGGGATCGCAAGAGTCAGATGTGACTTAGTGACTAGACGACCACCACCATAAAAGAAGGAAATCCTGACAGAAACCACAACATCGATCAACCTTGAGGCCAGTACATTAATTGAAATAAGCCAGTTATAGATAGACAAACATGCATAATCCCACTTATATGAGGTATCTTCAGTTGTTACACTTGTAGAAACAGAAAGTAAAATGGTGAGGGCAGGGGCTGTGTGGGAAGAAGTGGGTAGCTGTTGTTTTTGAGGTATAGAGTTCAGTTTTGCAGGATAAAAGTGTTCTGAACATCAGTTGTATGAATATCCTTAACATTACATCCCTTGTGGCTCAACTGGTAAAGAATCCGCCTGCAATGTGGGTGACCTGGGTTTGATCCTTGGGTTGGGAAGATCCCCTGGAGAAGGGAACAGCTACCCACTCCAGGATTCTGGCCTGGAGAATTCCATGGATATAGGGGTTCCCCTGGTGGCTCAGAGGTTAAAGTGTCTGCTTTCAACGTGGGAGACCTGGGTTCAATCTCTGGGTCAGGAAGATCCCCTGGAGACGGAAATGGCAACCCACTCCAGTACTTTTGCCTGGAGAATCCCATGGGCGGAGGAGCCTGGTAGGCTATAGTCCACGGGGTCGCAAAGAGTCGGACATGACTGAGCGACTTCACCTTCACCTTCACCGTCATATAGTCCATGGGGTCGCAAAGAGTCGGACACAACTCAGCCACATTCACTTCACTTCACTTCACTTCATGCTTAGAACTGGTTAAGATGATAAACTTTATGTAACTTTTTTCTCACAATTAAAAATGAAAATGATCATATAAAACATATAAAAGGTATATAGATATACAGGAAAACCTACCTGTCTCAAACTATTGTACAAAATGAAGAGGAAGCAATGCTCCCAAATTCATGGTATGAGGCCAATAACCCAGCCAAACAAAGACAGCACAATCTGACAAAGGTACAAACTGTATGAATCCAACAGTATGACATTCTGGAAAAGGCAAAACTAAAAAGACAGTACAAATATCAGTGGTTTTCAGGGGCTGGAGGTGGAAGGGGGTGAGAGATGAGTACTCAGAACACAGAGGATTTTTAGAGAGGTGAAAATACTATACCTGATACTCTAATAATCGGTGCGTGTCATTACATGTATGTCAATCCACAGAATGTACACCAGCAAGAGTGAATCTGAGTGTAAGCTATCACTGTGGGTGATTATGCTGCATCAGTCGGTGTGGGTTCATCAGCTGCGGCAAGTGCTCCCCTCTGGTGGGGGGTGTTGATGGTGGAGGAGGCTGAGGGAGGGAGGGAGCAGGAGGTATATGGAAATCTCCATACCTTCCTCTCAATTTTGCTATGAACCTAAAAATGCCCTAAAAATAGAGTCTTTTAAAAAAACTGTAGAATTCACACCAGAGAGACTAATAAGTTCAAGAGAACTTGAGCTGATAGCAGGGAGAAGGGTAAAAGGAGCATGAAAGCGGAAGGATCTAAGGCAAAGGCATGAGAAAGGAGAGGCAGTGTGAGTTAGGGGACCAGTTAGGAGGAGAAGACGCATGTCTAAGCCACTTATCTGCACAAATGCAGTACTAACCTTCACTCAGATTGTCTTTAATGGCCCCCAGCAGGGGACAGATGTCACTCTCATTTTCTTCCCCCTCTGTCTTCATGTTCATAAAGCCTTCTCTCATCCTGAATAATCACAATTGTCTATTACAACTTTGTTAAGTTCTTTCATTAGAACCCAACTGTTATTGGCCTGATATAAATGGGAATGGCTGTGTACTTGTAGGCAGCAATCTGTGGCTTGGGCAGAAATGAATACTGTGCACATTTATAAGGTGTTATGGTCTCCTGGAGCACCAAGAGCAGCCACCCTGGCAAGCCCTGATGAATCAACAAGCACTTATTTTTGTGGCTGACTTTAGAGAAGTTCCAAGACATTCTCTGGGACTAAACAGACTCTTATCTGCTTGTTGAAAAGGCCTGGGAAGCTGGATCGAGCAACTCAGATCAAATAAACAGCAACTCTAGAGGCTGCCTCAGCAAGCTTACCACTTAAAAAGAAAATGAAATATTGTGAAGAAAGACTGTAGGTAAGCTGAATTATTCTCTTAAAAAAATAGCAGTTAACACATATGAGATGGTTGCAGAAAAATTTAAAAAGAAAAGATATTGATTTTTTTCCTCTCCTGTAACAACAATAAAAAAAGAATAAGACAACTCCAAATGGTGATTTAGCAGTTTTACTAAAATCTAAAGATGAAACCATTTCAGAAATTGAAATGACAAGGGGACCCGTAAATACTACATCCTTTTTAGCTAGGATCCAGGATAAGGGAAAAAAAGCAGTTTAGCAAAGAAATAACACCTTTACCATTAAGGCTGATTTCATAGTCTCTGTAAACCTTGGAACTAATGAAAATCAATCTAAAGAGAAAATATTTACTTATTTAATGAATAGTATGTTATCTTTCAGGGTTGCCTACATCAAACTAGGGGTAAAGAATCTGCCTGCTAATGTAGGAGATGCAAGAGACTGCGGGTTTGATCCCTGGGTTGGGAAGATGCCCTGGGGTAGGAAATGGAGCCCACTCCAGTATTCTTGCCTAGAAGATTCCATGGACAGAGGAGGCTGGCACGCTACAGTCCACAGCTGTACAGTTAAGTCACTAATCCCACAGACTGTAGCCCGCCAGTCTCCTCTGTCCATGGGATTCTCCAGGCAAGAATCTTGGAGTGGGTTGCCATGCCCTCCTCCAAGGGCTCTTCCTGACCCAGGGGTCAAAGCCGCATTTCCTACATTTCTGGCATTGGCTGGAAGGTTCTTTACCACTAGCACCACCTGGAAAGACCCAGCTAGAGTCCACTGGGGCTCAAAGAGTTGGACATGACTGAGCAACTGAGCACACACACACGTTATCTTTTCCCATGTCCCTTGAAAGGAAAAGTGTATGACTTTATACCCAGTAGTTCCAGAATGTGATTCTCAGGCCAGCAACATCATCACTTGGAACTTATTCAAAAAATTCTTTGCCTCAAGCCTGAGAAACCAGACCAGGGAAGGGTCTTGGCAATATATGATAACAAGCTCCCCCATCCTGGTATCTCTAATACCTGCTAAAGTTTGAGATCTACTGCCTTAAATCATGCCCATGTGCATGAGTGCCCACTCACTTTAGTCGTGTCTGACTCTGCAACCCTATGGACTGCAGCATACAAGGCTCCTCTGTCCATGGGATTCTCCAGGCAAGAATACTGGAGTGGATTGCTTTTCCTTATTCAGGGAATCTTCCCACTTCGGGGATCAGACTCACCTCTGCCCGCATCTCCTGCATTGCAGGCAAATTCTACATCCACTGAGCCACCTGGAAAGCCCAAATCATGTCCGTATGCCATTTTAAAAAGCCTCTTTGAAGACTGTGCAAGATGGAAAATATAACTGGATTCGATGCACTTACAATTCACACTTTCAGAGAGTTATAACTCGGGGGTTGTACAGAAATCTCCCTTACTATAGGAATACCAGCATTCACACAATGATGTTCTGGGAGACTTTTCAAGCAATAAAGAAAATGGGCCTGAAAAATAAGAGGGAGTTTTAGCACTTAAAATTGTCCCCTTGTCCAGAATCTAGAGAATTTTCCAGGACTTTTCTCTGGGGATCATCTCCTTCCTGAGATGTGGGATGAGAGAGATAACTTTAATCCTGTACAGACCAAAGCAACATAAAATCAAAGAAGCTCTGTAGTTGACAGACCTGTAGTTGGACAGCAGCTTAGCTGCTAATGTTTGTTATGGTGACATCATATATACAGTTGTTCCCAAGGGGTTGATTCTAGGACCCCTGCAGATACCAAAGTCCCTGGATGCCCACGTTCCTTACATAAAACCCTAGGAGATTCAACCTTCCATATCTGCCAGTTCTGTGTCCAAGGATTCAACCAATCTCAGATGCATTTTCCAACTGATTTGCAGTCGTGAAAACTGCCAATTGGAGGGTTGGTTCTAGACTATTTTCTTTCTTATTTATGGCTTTTAATGGTTTTCCCTTAATTTCCTGTGTATGAAGAGCTCAGTGATTCTGGGAGCTTTTCCTTTCCCAATTCCTCTCATAATGCTCCAATATACTTCAGCCTGCTTAAAGAATTTTTTAAAAGGTTTTTAAAAATGATGCAAATGAACTTATATACAAAATAGAAATAGACTCACAGGCGTAGGAAACAAACTTAGGGTTACCGAAGGGGTTGGGAGAAGGGATAAATTAGGAATTTGGAATTAGCATGTATACTACTACATATGAAATAGATGAACAACAGGACCTAGTGTATAGCACAGGGAACTATGCTGAATATTCTATATTAACCTATAAGGGAAAAGAAACTGAGAGTATATATATATATATATATATAGATAGATAGATAGATAGATAGATAGATAGATATAATTGAATCACTTTTCTGAACATCTGAAACTAATATTGTAAATCAACTATACTTCAATTTTAAAGAGGTTTTTTTGTACTTCATGAGAGGATTTAAATTAATATTCCTTTAAAAGTAAGATTTTATGTCAACACCATAAAACAGTCCTGCTAAAATATACAGTTCAGTGGATTTTATTATATTTAGAAAGTTGTGTAAGCATGACTGCTAATTCTGTAACCAAGAATTGCAGCAGTTTTCCAATTCCTATGGAACATTTTGCTTCTCTTTAGGGTCCTCAGGACAAAGCTTCAGAGAGTGGAGTGAATTCAGGTCCATGTGATGGCATCTGGATTGTAGACTACCAAACTGCTACTACTAAGTCACTTCAGTTGTGTCTGACTCTGTGTGACCCCATAGATGGCAACCCACCAGGCTCCCCTGTCCCTGAGATTTTCCAGGCAAGAACACTGGAGTGGGTTGCCATTTCCTTCTCCAATGCATGAAAGTGGAAAGTGAAAGGGAAGTCGCTCAGTCGTGTCTGACCTTAGCATGGACTGCAGCCTACCAGGCTCCTCCATCCATGGGATTTTCCAGGCAAGAGTACTGGAGTGGGGTGCCATTGCCTTCTCCAAGACTACCAAAAGCAGTAAGTAAATATGAAAAGCACAATAGCACCAACCAGACAGGCTTCCCAGTTGGCTCAGTGATAAAGAATCTGCCTGCCAATACAGGAGATGTGGGTTCAATCCCTGGGTCATGAAGATCCTGGAGAAGGCAATGGCAACCCACTCCAGCATTCCTGCCTAGGATGGGCTATCATCCATGGGGTCTCAAAGAACTGAACACAACTTAGTGAATGAACAACAATAACCAACCAGGTAAAAGCTTGAGATTTACAGTCAACCCTCTGTAGTTATGGCTTTCACATTTAGAGATTCAATCAACTCCAGATCTAGCTTATTTGCAAAACCATTACAGAAAGTTCCAAAAAGCAGAACTTGAATTTGCTGCATTTGGGCACAGGTTTATACAGCATTTACATTGTGTTTACTACTATTGACATAGCATTTCCCTGCATTAAGCATTATAAATAATCTAGAGATGATTCAAAGTCTATGGAAGGATGTGTGTGGATTATATCCAGATACAGCACCATTTTATAGAAGGGACTTGAGCATGCTGGATTTTGATCTGTGTAGGAATCCCTGAGCTAAGCCCCTGTGGATGCCAGGAGGTGAACAACTGTACTTTGCATATTAATCCGTGAGCATGGATATTCCAGATGAATAGAGGAGTTGGCATGATTTTCACTCCTCTTTGGGTATATATTCTCAAAGATTTAGAGAAATATGCCAATCTTTTAAACCTCGCAGAAACAAGAGTAAAAATGAAGTAAAAATGAAGAGACCTCAAACTTCTTTTTTTCCCAGATGTTTCTTATTAGCTACTTCTTATCAGTCAGGCAAGAAAGCTGCCAAGAATCAAGGGCTCATTGGTAGGAAATGTCCTGAAGCACAAGTTTGGGTCTTCAGCATGAGGGAGACCAGTTGCCTCTCTCTGCTCCCTGCACCCTTCACCTCCTTCTGGATGTAGGATGTCTCCTTCTCTGAGTTAAGATCTATGACCCTGCCAAGTTTCATCTGACTAAATTCTGTCAGCTTTGATCCTGCATAATTGTTTGGGGATCTTGTCTCTGAATCCAGATGACGAATCCTGCAAACACAGTCAGAACATCTGAGCCTTTCTTGGTCCTGCTGGAGGCCATTCAGCCAGATACTGTCCAATATGTTTACCTGGGAAACAGGCAGAAGGAGATTCATTTTGATAAAACACAGAGCAAGGGAGTTTGATATTAATATAAATGAAAATAGATAGATATAAACCGTGGCAGACTTTGCTGTCTGGTCTCTGAGGTATAAGCAAGAGCAATTGCTTCAAATTGCTTGATCAACATAACAAGCTACAAGGTCACCCTCGACACTGAAGAAGGCCAAGGTTTCTGAGGG
This sequence comes from Ovis canadensis, assembly GCF_042477335.2. NCBI lineage: Eukaryota > Metazoa > Chordata > Mammalia > Artiodactyla > Bovidae > Ovis > Ovis canadensis. The sequence goes on along the minus strand of NC_091260.1, from coordinate 77,998,420 downwards.
ACACTCGGCATCCAGACCCTTATTTCAAAAACCGTGCTGGGTGCCTAACTGCTGCTGTGTTAGAACTATTAATACATGAGAACCATGTATCTGGTCCCAAGTTTCTGTCATGCAGCAGGGCAAGCAACACCTGCAAATTTGCGCAGAGACCCTGGGACCGGCCAAGGGCTTCCCTGGAAGCTCACCAGTAAAGAATCCTCCTGCAATGCAGGAGAAGGGGATTCAATCCCTGGGTCAGGACGATCCCCTGGAGAAGGAAATGGCAACCCAGTCCAGTATTCTTGCCTAGAAAATCCCACAGATGAGGGAGCCTGGCAGGCTACAGTCCATGGGGTCACCAAGAGTCAGACATGACTGAAGGGACCTAGCATGCAAGCAGGAGGTCATCCAAAGGATCTAAATCCTTTTATCTCAAAACAGAAGAGAATTTAAAGGGTTTGGATGATAAGGACACCAATTGTCATTATCTGAATGACAGTGGAACCAAGCAAGACATGGACTTACTGGTTTTTCAAGTTGACAAAAGAGAGAAAGTAGCATATGTTAGAGACTTAGCAAAATGAAAATTTAGATACACTTATTGAGAGCCTATGGAGAAGGAAATGGCAACCCACTCTAGTATTCTTGCATGGAGAATCCCCATGGACAGAGGAACCTGGCAGGCTACAGTCCATGGGGTCACAAAGTCAGACACAATAGATCACACACATCCACTGAGAGCCTAAGAGCCAGACACCATTAAACTACTTCCAAATGTACATTTATAAGACATTTGAAGATGCATGTTCCTACATGATTTTCTTTTAAGAAGGGGGTCTTTTTCTAAGAACTAACTTAAAGTTTTGTTTGGCATCTAAGAAGCATCCTGAGTGTTCATTCATTTGTCCACTCATTTATTTATTCACACATCCATTAAATGTTACAAAGCTATTAGTACCGTATTCTCTGCTCCTTGTAGTTGGTGGGGAGTAATGAGGCATGGATTTCTGTGTGGGGCAGTCATGGGATACCTAGAGGGGAACTTCAACATAATATTTAGGAAATTCAAGCCGATCCTAAAGCTCTCTTGGATTCCCTCCCCAACCCTGCGCTTCTTAAAATGTTTTTTTTTTTTTCCTATTGATTGACCTATCCACCCTGAAGAATGGAAGTATTAATTATTGGCACTCTGACAAAAAATAGCACTGATAGATTAATTTTTTCCCTTCCAAATTCAAGGAACAAATATCCAATATGAAAGCTCAATTTCATTTACAAGGAGAAAAAAATTTCCACTAATTCTTAATTTTTAAATATTTTTAACCCACAAGTAAAGAAAATATTATTTGAATACAATTTGGAAAATAGATATACCTTTCTTAACACCGTTCTTAAATCATCAAATTTCAGACGAAAACATTTCTATTTTGAACATTTAAGGATTTGAGCCCAAGCTATACTGGATTTAAATATTCAAGTGTAGCAGTGTTACTGTTATACATTTTCTTCCTAAGTGGATGTGATTAATATTGTCATTTAAGAGAGCTCCTGAAAATCACCATCAAGCTAAATCACTTTAGCTTTATGACAGAAGAAAACATTAACTGTAATCTTATTCACACTGCTTTCCAGGTGTCCAAGTCTATCATGAAATTCTGGAATCTTCAGTCATCGTTTTGAAGTACAAATGTCCTGAATAGCTCTGTCTTGTGCTCCAGCTGGAGAAGGCAATGGCACCCCACTCCAGTACTCTTGCCTGGAGAATCCCATGGAGGGAGGAGTCTGGTAGGCTGCAGTCCATGCTAAGGGTCGGACACGACTGAGCGACTTCCCTTTCACTTTTCACTTTCATGCATTGGAGAAGGAAATGCCAACCCACTCCAGTGTTCTTGCCTGGAGAATCCCAGGGACGGGGGAGCCTGGTGGGCTGCCGTCTATGGGGTTGCAGAGTCGGACACGACTGAAGTGACTTAGCAGCAGCAGTGCTCCAGCTTCCTCTGAGATAGGACACGGGGAGGCTTTTTTCGCATTCACATTTTTAATAAGGTCTCTTCTGCTGCTACACCCATTATAATAGCATTTTGAAGTTTGAATATGGTGTTGTATTTAGTCTGAATATGTGAGGAACCCAAGAGCACAATGTGGTATAATTAACATTCCCTTCTTTCCTACAACGCATCCAACCGTATGAAACATGGAGCTGGATGGTCAGATGTAAGCAGTTTGAACATACGAACAAGTCAGGGATATATGCAAGGCAGGATATTTGCAGGAATAATCACTAATAGATAAAATAAAGCTTGCCAAATAACATCAGGGAAAACTAAAATTTTGGAAGGACACTACAATGCCGGAGACAGACATAAAACCACCATATGTTGTGATGTTTAATTATATGCGAGTTGCCAAGCATCGTCAGAGGATGCTGATCTTAATCCACTGCTAAAAGTAGATTTGAACATCTGTGTCTCTATTTCTGCTTTGTAAGTAAGTGCATCTGTACCATTTTTCTAGGTTTCACATGTAAGCATCATTTTATGGTATTTGTTTTTCTCTTTCTGATGTATTTCACTCTGTACAATGGCCTCTGGGTCTATCAATGTCTCTGCACGTGGCACTATTTCATTCCTTTTTATGGCTGAGTAATATCCCATTGTATATATGTGCCACAGTTTCTCTTTCCCTTCCTTTGTTGATGAACATTTACGTTGCTTCTATGTCATGGCTATTGCAAATAGTGCAATGAACACATGTATCTTTTTGAATTATGGTTTTCTCCTTGGACAGCAAGGAGATCGAACCAGTCAATTCTAAAGGAAAACAACCCTGAACACCCACTGGAAGGACTGATGCTGAAGCTGAAATTCCAATACTTTGGCCACCTGATGGGTAAGAGTTGACTCATTGGAAAAGACCCTGATGCTGGGAAAGATTGAAGGCAGAAGGAGAAGAGGATGATAGAGGATGAGATGGTTGGATAGCATCACCAACTCAGTGGACATGAGTTTGAGCAAACTCTTGGAGATGGTGAAGGACAGGCAAGCCTGACATCCTGCAGTCCGTGGTGTTGCAAAGGGTCAGACACAACTGAGTGACCGAACAACAAGGTATATGTCCAGGAGAGAGACTGTTGGGTCTATTGTAGTTCTATTTTTCATTTTTTGAGGAACCTCCATACTGTTCTTCATAGTGGCTTTACCAATTTAAACTCCAATGAATAGCATAAGAGAGTTCCCTTTTCTCTACAAACGTTCCAGCATTTATTATTTGTAGACTTTTTGATGATGGCTATTTCTGACTGATGTGAAGTGACACCTCATTGTAATTTTGATTTGCATTTCTCTAATAACTAGTGATTGTAATTATAATAATAAAATATAAAACTATCATATATGTTATATATAAAATATAAAGCTACTATATAGTTAGTGATAATAATCAGTGATTATAATAACAATAATTAGTGATTCAAGCACCTTTTCATGTGTTTGTTGATCACCTGTATGTCTTCTTTGGAGAAATTTCTATTTGGGTCTCCTGCTCATATTTTCTTTTACTTTTTTTTTTTTTTTTTAGCTTCATGAGCAGTTTATGAGGCTTCCCAGGTGGCACAGTGGTAAAGAATCCTCCTGCCAATGCAGGGGATGCAGGTTTGATCCTGGGTCAGGAAGATCTCCTGGAGAAGGAAATGGCTACCTGCTCCAGTACTCTTCCCTGGAAAATTTTTATGGACAGAGGAGCCTGGTGGGCTACAGTCCATGGGGTTGCAAAGAAGTAGAAACAACTGAGGGTGCGTGCGTGCACACACATACACACACACACACACGCAAGTTGTTTGTATATTTTGGAGATTAATCCCTTGTCAATTGTTTCGCTTGCAAATATTTTCTCCCATTCTGAGGATTGTGTTCTTGTCTTGCTTGTGATTTCCTTTGCTGTGCTGAAGTTTTTAATTAGGTGCTCTTATTTATTTTCGTTTTCATTTTCATTATTCTAGGAGATGGCAAAGCAGCAATAGAGACACAGATATAGAGAAGAAACTTATGGATACCAAGGAGTAAAGAGAGTGGTTGGATGAGTTGGGAGACTGGGACCAACATATACACACTACTGACCCTGATGCTGGGAAAGATTGAAGGCAGGAGGTGAACGGGACAATAGAGGATGAGATGGTTGGATGGCATCACTGACTCAATGGACATGAGTTTGAGTAAACTCAGGGAGTTGGTGATGGACAGGGAAGCCTGGCATGCTGCAGTCCATAGGGTCACAAAATGCTGGACATGACTGAGTGACTGAACTGAACTGATGGCTGATTCACTTTGCTGTACAGCAGGAACTAACACAACATTGTAAAGCACTTATACGCCAATAAAAAATTAGTTAAAAAAATTTTTAAAGTAGATTTCACCAAAAAAATCCCTCAAAACAAACAAAAACTATCTGAAGAGTTGAATATGTTAATTACCTTGTTCATAGTAATCATTGTAATCATTTCAATGTGTACTTAAAATCATCACGGTGTAGACCTTAAATACGTTTAACTTTTCTTAAATTTCTTATTACAAATTATTAAAAAGTAGCCACAATTCATAGTCTCTTTGGCATCTCAAGTGATTTAAGGTGTTTGTGCTGGAACTAAGTTGCCCTTCCACAGGGCTGGTTTCAGAGTTAGGATGTGATCTACGAACAATGTAAGATAATTTATTCTGTAATATTTTATGCTGTTTTATGCCATTTTGAATTTATGTCAAGGACCTTCAATCTGATTTATTTCCTAAGTTTCAAAATCCGGTATATTTGAGGAAAGAATAAAACCTTTTGGCACTATGCAACTGCTAACAAATTCATCTCAGATATTCCATTGAGTACCTATAGAAAAATCTGAGTGCATGTGAGGAATTCAGTCATATGTTAGACATCAGACATACTCCAGTATGTCAGACTCAGGGGGCAACCAGCCAGGAGCATACCTGCCTTGGATACCCCAATGGACAGACAGAATCTCTCTGCAACTTGCTGTGATATCATGGTATTTTAACATTAATCATGAAAAAGCTACTTTGATTTTTTTTCTGTATGTTTAATTAATTTAACTGATAATGGCTGTCTGACAAAAGAAAAGAATCCTTTGGAAAACTGAAAATTTAATAGGAAATTTTATTAAATATGCCATTTTGATTTGCAACCTTATTATGAAATTTTAAAAATTCATATTCTCCATTTGGATTGTCCATATGTTTCCTTAATAAGTGGCAATAAAAATAGAATTTTAATAAGCATGTAGCCTCCCATCATTTTTATGTTTTATTTAATTAAATATTTCTTGTTTGGTAAATCATATAATCCTATTCATATTGATCCTGGTATGGGTGTTTTCCCCTTAGATATTTGTTGAATTCTATTGCATCTTTGTGCTTCCAGATAGAACTAGTGGTAAAGAACTTGCTTGCCAACTCAGGAGACATAAGAGACTAGGGTTCCATCCCTAGATTTGGAAGATCCCCTGGAGGAGGAAATGGCAAACCACTCCCGTATTCTTGCTTGGAGAGTCCCCATGGACAGAGGAGCCTGGTGGGCTACAGTCCATAGGGTCACAGAGAGTCACATATGAATAAGGGACTGAGCACTTTGTCTCTTTAATACACATTTTTGTTGTTGTTATTAATTGTCAAAAACTACTTAAGTGTCACTTTTCATTCTAGTTTTATTTTAAATATTCCCATTCTGTTTTGTGGTTTTCAAGAAGCTTGCTTTGTCAATATAGATAGAGAAATTTTACATAGGAAGAATAGAAGAATGTAATGTGAACTGAAGATGAAATACATCACCATTCTAGACACCTTGCTCTGGCCTCCAGTCTCGAGAGGTTGGGGAAGAGAGGGAGTTGAGATGGGGGCTATAATTATATCAGTGTTTGGTCAGTCTTGAGCTCCTATGTGTGAGGTAGAGGAGATCGATCCATTCTTACAATTAAGGAAACCTGATTTCTGTTCATGGGCATAACCTCCAACTACAACAGAAGCAAGGTACATTTTTCTTTGGACTTGTGTTTGTCATATGGTTGTCATTTGACCTATGCTTAGATTTATGTTTTGTATGTGTCTCCAAATAAACAATAGAATTACTCTATGTAGTTCTACTTTTCATATTTTTAAGAGTTTTTCCTATTTGCTTGTTGCATTACGGTGTGTATATATGTGTTTGTAAAAATGAAAATTTAGGGGTTTAGGAAATGTACCTTCTGAATATCATTTTTATTTCCCACCCTCAAATTATTACAGTAATTGTATGCTTCATTTTCTAAGATGGCATGTACATGGCTACACACAAGCGTGCGCACGCACACACACACACACACACAATTCCATATATGTCCTGTAGCTGAGGGATTCATATCTCAGTAAATGGAATCCAGTTTGGTATCATAGGAAATTCGAGACCTTTGGACGTTTTGTTTGGCCAATTTTGTGAACAATTAAGAATATGCAATCTAGCTTAGATTCCCTGCTTAGTGATTTTTGAAACATTAAGACTGATATCCAGTTGTGTGGGGTGGTGTCTTAATAAGCAGTTCTTTACTTGTTATTGATTTTTTAAAAATGATTCATGTATTTTTGGAGTATAGTTAACTTGCAATAATGTGTTGTTTCAGACGTGCAGCATAGTGATGCATGATCACTCTTTTTCAGATTCTTTTCCCATACAGGTTTTCACAGAGTGTTGAGCAGAGTTCCTTGTGTGATACAGTAGGTCCTTGTGGATTGCCTGTTTTTATGTATAGTAATGTGTGTATGTTCATCTCAGGTTCCTAATTGATCCCCTCTGCTGCCTCTCCCCTTTGGTAACCATATGTTTGTTTTGGAAATCTGCAAATCTGCTTCTGTTTTGTAAATAAATTCATTTATATCTTTTTTAAAATTACATTTCACATATGAATGATGGGGTTCCCTGGCAGCTCAGCTGGTAAAGAATCTGCCTGCCATGCAGGACACCTGGGTTCGATCTCCAGGTTAGGAAGATCCCCTGGAGAAGGGAACAGCTACCCATCCCAGTATTCTGGCCTAGAGAATTCCAAGGACTGTATAGTCCAGGGGGTTGAAAAGAGTCTGACATGACTGAGCGACTTTCATTTTATGAATGATGCCATATGATAGTTGTCTTTCTCCGTCTGACTTACTTCACTTAGTATGATAATCTCAAGGTCTATCCAAATTGCTGCAAATAGTATTTTTTCATTCATTTTAATGGCTGAGTAATATTGCATTGTATATATGTGTGACATCTTCTGTATCCATTCCTCTGATGATGGACATTTAGGCTGCTTCCGTATCCTGGCTATTGTAAATAGTGGTGCAAAAAACACTGGGTCAATGTATCATTTTGAATTATAACTTTCTCTAGATAGACACCTGGAAATGGAATTGGTGGGTCATATGGTAGAATTTTTTAAAAATTTAAATATGTATGGAAACACAAAACACCCCAAATACCCACAGCAATCCTAAGAAAAATGGAGCTGGAAAAATCAGGCTCCCTGACTTCACTATACTACAAAGCTACAGTAATCAAAAGAGTATAGTATTTACATGAAATAGAAATATAGATCAATGGAATAAGCTAGAAAGTCCAAAAATAAACTCACACACCTATGGTCAATTAATCTATGACAAAGGAAGCAACAAAATACAATGGAGAAAAGACAGTCTCTTCAGTCAGTGGTGTTGGGAAAACTGCACAGCCACATGTGAAAGAATGAAATTAGAACATCCTCTAAAACCATATGCCATATACAAAATAAACCGTATATAAAATAAACTCAAAATGGATCAAAGATCTGAATGTAAAACTGTATACTATAAAATTCTTAGAAGAAAACATAAGAAGAACACGCTTTGACATAAACTGCAGCAGTATCTTTTTGTGTTCACCTCCTAAAGTAACTGGGCTTCCCTGAAAGTAATAAAAATAAAAACAAAGATAAGCAAATGAAAGCTAATCACGTTTAAAGTCTCTTGCACAGCAAAGGAAACCACAAACAAAACAAAAAGAGAAGCCAAAGAATGGGAGAAAATACTTGCAAAACAAAGCATCTGACAAGGGATTAATCTTCAAAATGTACAAAAAGCTCATGCAGCTCTTCTGCCAATCAAAACATGAGCAGAAGAGTCTAAATAGACATTTCTAAAGAAGACACATAGAAGGTGAAAAAGCACATGACAATATGCTCAGTTCAGTTCAGTCGCTCAGCCATGTCCGACTCTTTGTGACCCCATGAGCCGCAGCACGCCAGGCCTCCCTGTCCATCACTAACTCCCAGAGTTCACCCAAACTCATGTCCATTGAGTCGGTGATGCCCCAAATCACTAATTGAAATGCAAATCAAAACTACAGTGAGGTCATACCAGTCAGAATGAGTATCATCCAAAAGAGAATGCTGAGAAAAAGAAACACTCCTATAATGTTGGTGAGAATGTAAATTATTACAACCACTATGGAGAACAGTGTGGAAATCCCCTAAAAAACTAAAAACAAGCAATTCTTTGAATTTGTCACACATCACAGGGATTTCATCTTGATACCCTTGGCTTATAAGACTCAAGTGCCACCATTAACGGTATCAAGAAATTAAATACTTCCTTCAGTGTTAGCTACTAAGATTACCACCAAAAAACCCAAACTTCACTGAACTAGAAATACATATTATTTTCACATTTTAACATTTAATGCTGATGATCTTGTAATCTTTGTATCTTAAAATATGTTTGGTAGCAGCTTTGTTTTCTTACTAGTACATAAAAGAACAGTACATCTCATATTCAATGGTTTCTGATATTCCTGACTTGCAGATAACATGGTTAGCACCCTTTGGCATGCTTCTTAGTGACACCCAGCTCCTGGCAGCCATACACCACACAATCCACTCCTTCTGAGTATGGGTGCTCTTAGCCCTAGTGTTATAGGAGCCGCAGAAAGTCACTTCCAAAATTAGGTTATAAAAAACCAGGAGCTGTCTTGCGTATCTCACTGGGACCTTCTTGCAAGCTCATGAGGATGGAGAGAATGGCCTCATAAGGAACTGAGAGCAGCCTCTGTACCATAGGTACTGTACGGCACAATTCACTCATTTAAAATATACAGCTAAATCATCTCTAATACATTCACAGAGTTGTGCAACCATCTCTAGAATCTAACATTAGAATATCTTCATCACTCCAGAAGAAGCCCTGTACCCATTAGCACTTTACTGTTCTTTTAATATTTTATTTAAATGGTACTCATTTCTACAAGTATTTGCTCCAATATTAAAATATATTTTAAGATGTATAAAATAAGATATTCATTCAATATTCCCAAACACTTAATTAAAATTTTTTCCAAACACTTTAATTCTGTTAGTATAGGTTGTGGATATACCAAAAATATCTGATGAAAAATAAATAACCCAAACAAATCATAAAATGGCAGATATCAACATTAACCTGCTACCAATTACATTAAAAATAAATTTCAAGACCCACAGAAGCAGTCAAAAATGAACCAAACAAATTAATAACTCACCCAGCTGTATGTTATCTGTAAGAAATGTGTCTCAAATATAAAGATACCTATAAGAAAAAGAGAAAGAGGTTAGAAAAAGATCAGCCATGTAAAAGCTAATCAAGGAAAAAAGCTGGTGTTCAGGCCAACTAGACTTGAGAAAGAAGCATATTCCGGGAAGAAAGAAATAAAATAAAGTCACAATGAAAGAACTATTTACCAAGAAGATCTAACAGTCCTAAAAGCATATATACCAAACAAGAGATTCAAAACTCATCAAAAAAAAAAAAAAGTAACAGAACAGACAGGGAAAATAGATGGATTCAAAATTATATTTGAACATATTAACAGCCCTCTTTATAACTGATGTATGTGGTATAGACTGAATATGGAAAAGTATAGAGAAGAACTGAATAATACCACTGACAAATGGGGCACACCTGACCCTCACAGAACCCTCTCGCCAACAGAGATACACATTCTGTTCAAGTGTCCAACAAATAGTAACCAAGATAATCTTTTTCCCTGGGTCATTAAATATATGAAAATAGGTAATACAAGTATGATGAATAAGTAATTTAATTAGAAATCAGTCACAGAAAGATGAGAGGAAAACCATCAAATGCTTGAATTAAATATATATATATATATACATATATATATATAAATTTAATAACCCATGGTCCAAAGAAGTCTTAAAGGAAATTTTAAAAATATATGGCACCCCACTCCAGTACTCTTGCCTGGAAAATCCCATGGATGGAGGAGCCTGGTAGGCTTCAGTCCATGGGGTCACTAAGAGTCAGACACGACTGAGCAACTTCATTTTCACTTTCATGCATTGGAGAAGGAAATGGCAACCCATTCCAGTGTTCTTGCCTGGAGAATCCCAGGGACAGGGGAGCCTGGTGGGCTGCCATCTATGGGGTCACACAGAGTCGGACACGACTGAAGTGACTTAGCAGCAGCAGCATTCAACCAAATGAAAATAAATATACAGCATATTTAAAAATGTGGAAATGAAATAAAGTTGTGCTAAAAATGAAAGCTACAGCACTTAGAAATGGAAAGAATCTGAAATCAGTTAACTTAATAAAAAAGAAGAGCAAGAATAAAATAAATAAAAAAGAAACCTATGAAAATAAACACAGAAAAGTAGAGAAAACTCAGTGAACACAAAGAGTTCCTTTAAAAGATAAGCAAAACGGATAAACATCTAGCAAGGCTGATAAAGAAAAGAGAACATCCAAGCTATAAATATTTGAAATAAAGAGGGATTGTTACCACTGATCTGACCCGCATTACAAAATAAGAGAATACTAAAAATAGCTGGGCTCTATCCCTGGGTTGGGAAGATCCCCTGGAGAAGGGAATAGCTACCTACTCTAATATTCTGGCTTGGAGAATTTCATGGACCTTATAGTCCATGGGGTCACAGAGAGTCAGGCATGACTGGACGATTTTCACTTCACACTTTACTTTTCACAAATAGCTCCATGTACATAAATAAGAAACTTAGGTAAGATGAACTGATGCCTTAAACAGTACAAACTATCAAAACTCACCCAAGATAGACCAAATAACTGAATTTTGTTGTTGGTCAGTTGCTCAGTTGTGTCCGACTCTGCCACCCCATGGACAGCAGCACACAAGGCTTCCTTATCCATCACCATCTCCTGGAGCTTGCCAAATTCATGTCCTTTGAGTCAGTGATGCCATCCAACCATCTCATCATCTGTCATCCCCTTCTCCTCATGCCTTCAATCTTTCCCAGCATCAGGGTATTTTCTAATGAGTAGGCTCTTCGCATCAGTTGGCCAAAGTATCGGAGCTTCAGTTTCAGCATCAGTCCTTCCAATGAATATTCAGGGCTGATTTCCTTTAGGATTGACTGGTTTGATCTCCTTGCAGTGCAAGGGACTCCCAAGAGTGTTGATGTTCTCCAACACCACAGTTTGACAGCATCAGTTCTTCTGTGATCAGCCTTCTTTATGGTCCAGCTCTCCCATCCATAAATGACTAAGGGAAAAAACATGGCTTTGACTATGGCGGGGGGGGGTGCTTCCCTGATGGCTCAGCTGGTAAAGAATCCACCTGCAATGTGGGAGACCTCAGTTTGATCACTGAGCTCGGAAGATCCCCTGGAGAAGGGAAAGGCTACCCACTCCAATATTCTGGCCTGGAGAATTCCATGGACTACACAGTCCATGGGGTCACAAAGAGTTGGACATGACTGAGCGAATTTCACTTTATAGACTTCCCTTGTGACTCAACTAGTAAAGAATCCACCTGCAATACAGGAGACCTGGGTTTGATTCCTGGGTTGGGAATATCCCCTGGAGAAGGGAAAGGCTATCCACTCCAGTATTCCAGTCTGGAAAATTCCATGGACTACAGTCAATGGGGTTACAAAGAGTTGGACACCACTGAGGGATTTTCACGACTGTATGAACCTTTGTCGGCAAAGTAATGCCTCTGCTTTTTGGTACGCTGTTTAGGTTTGTCATAGCTTTTCTTCCAAGGAGCAGGCATCTTTTAATTTCATGGCTGCAGTCGCCATCTGCAGTGATTTTGAAGCTCAAGCAAATAAAGTCTGTCACTGTTTCCATTGTTTCCCCATCTATTTCCCAAGAAGTGATGGTACTGGATGCCATGATTTTTGTTTATTTAATGTTGAGTTTTAAGCCAGCTTTTCACTCTCCTCTTTCACCTTCATCAAGAGGTTCTTAAGTTTCTCTTTGTTTGAATAGTTCTACTAATATAATGAAAATTTAGTTAGTAGTTAAAAAGTTCCCAAAAGATAAATTATGAGGTTTAGATGGTCTTATTGGTGGAGTCTACCAAACTTTAGGGAGACAATTACAAGAAACTGTCCATTTTCTTCCTGAGAATAGAAAAATCTCTTCCAAAATTACTTTTTTTTTTTGAGTGCATCATTTTCCTGATAGTAGAACCAGGCAGAAACATTGCTTTAAAATATAAATTATAGGCTACTCTTCCTCAAGAATATAAGCATGAAAATTCTCAATAAAATATTAGAAAAGTAAATCTAATTATTCAGTTGGCTTAAAACTAAGTTTTAAGCTGGCTTAAACAACCCTGAAAATTCACTGGAAGGACTGATGCTGAAACTGAAGCTCTAATACTTTAGCCACCTCATGGGAAGAGCTGACTAATTACTTAGGTCACTTAAAACTGGCTTAAAACTAAGTGCTTAGCTGGCTTAAAACTCAACACTCAAAAAACAAAGATCATGGCATCCGGTCCCATCACTTCATGGCAAATAGATAGGGAAACACTGGAAACAGAGAGTGACTTAATTTTCTTGGGCTCCAAAATCACTGCAGATGGTGACTGCAGTCAGGAAATTAAAAGACCCTTGCTCCTTGGAAGAAAAGTTATGACCAACCTAGATAGCATATTAAAAAGCAGAATTACTTTTCCAACAAAGGTCCATCTAGTTAAAACTATGGTTTTTCCAGTAGTCATGTATGGATGTGAGAATTGGACTATAAAGAAAGCTGAGCCCCTAAAAATCGTTGCTTTTGAACTGTGGTGTTGGAGAAGACTCTTGAGAGTCCCTTGGACTGCAAGAAGACCAAACCAGTCACTCCTAAAGGAAATCAGTCCTGAATATTCATTGGAAAAACTGATGCTGAAGTTCCAATACTTTGGCCACCTGATGAGAGGAACTGACTCATTGGAAAAGACCCTGATGTTAGGAAAGACTGAAGGCAGGAGAAGAAGGGGGTGACAGAGGATGAGATGGTTGGATGGCATCACAGACTCAGTGGACATGAGTTTGAGCAAGCTCCAAGAGTTGGTGATGGACAGGGAAGACTGGCATGCTGCAGTCCATGGGATTGAAAAGAGTCAAACATGACTGAGTGACTGAACTGAACTGACTGAAATCTAGTTATATATATACACATACAAATGTATAATACATTAATAGTAATATATAATAATATTATATATATATAATATAATCACCTGCCACTGAAGTGGAGGATGGTTTATTCCTGTGACAAAAGGATAATTCAGTATTTTAAACATATCCATATAATTTGTCATGTTAAAATTCTAAAGAAAAATGCATATGATCCTATCAATTGATGGAGCAGAAGCATTTGGTAAAATTAAACATGTATTTGTAATTTAAAAAATCTCAGCAACCTAGAAATTTAAAAAAATTGTTTAATTCTGAAAAAAAAAAAGCATCTATGAAAAACTACATTGAAAGGTACACAGTGGCCAATGATGGAACAATTTGGGCAAGAAAAATATAAGTATCAAGTAAATATCAATGAGTCCATACTAATATGATAATGCAATAAATTAATAAATATAGGAGACTAATTTTGTGAAGAAGAATGGTGAATAATTTATGTAGGTACTTCATTCTCAAGAAGGGGAGGCCAACCCCATTCCTCACACATAGTCTGTATAAGGCCACTTCCTTCCCAAGTGGACATCATGGAAGTGTCATTTTACCGTGGAGAGACTGGAAAATATGACTTCCACCGGTAATCAAGGTCAAAATCAACAGCGGTAAGCATATTGATAATATGCGCCCTTGTGTGGTAAAAATGAGACTTAACATCTATGGTTTTCCTCCCCAAAATCCATAACCCCAGTTTAATCACTGTAATGATATTAAAAAAAATTGAATACAGGGATATTCTCTAATACCTCACCAGTACTCTTCAAAATGGTCAAAGTCATCAATGACAAAAGAAATTTGAAAAACTTTTACAGCCAAGAGGAGTCTCAGGAGAAATGACAACTAAACACCATGTGGTCACCTGGAGAGGATCCTAAAACAGAAAAAGGTAAACACTGAGAAAATACGAATAAAATATGGGCTTTAGTTAAAAGTAAAATATCAACATTGGTTCATTAATTGTAACAAGTGAACTATATTCATTAAGGTATTAATGACAGAGGATACTAGATGCAGGGGACACGGGAGCACTCTGTAATATTGTAGTATCATCTCCATCTTTATGTAAATCTAAAGTTGTTCTAAAAACTAAAACTGATTTAAAGTCAACTAGTGATTTCACTATCTTATGAGAATAAGCGAGGAAAAAACAAACTTTTAAAACAAACTTTTAACATAAAAATAATTTGACAAATCCTATGACTGTTTATGAGGAAATCTCTCAGTCAAATTCAAATAGAAGAGAACATTCTAAATCTTATCAAGAGCATCTAAAGAACCTTACAACTAACATCATATTTAATGATTAACTATTGAATGATTGTCTCCCTATGATCAAGCATAACACAAGATGAAACTCTTACTTCAACAGCAAGTTAACAAAAAATGGACCAAAGATTTTTATAGACATTCCATAAAGCAGTGCTTATGAATAGCCACAAAATATATTTAAAAGTTATCAATCTCATTTGTTGTTGGGGAAATCTAAATTTAACCCATAATGAAATTTAAACTCACACTGAAAAGGGACCACCAAAATGGCTAATATTTAAAAGACCCTGAAAAGCAGAGACATTACTTTGCCAACAACGGTCTGTCTAGTCAAGGCTATGGTTTTTCCAGGTGTCATGTATGGATGTGAGAGTTGGACTGTGAACAAAGCTGAGCGCCGAAGAATTGATGCTTTTGAACTGTGGTGTTAGAGAAGACTCTTGAGAGTACCTTGGACTGCAAGGAGATCCAACCAGTCCATCCTGAAGGAGATCAGTCCTTGGATGTTCATTGGAGGGACTGATGCTGAAGCTGAAACTCCAATACTTTGGCCACCTCATGCGAAGAGTTAACTCATTGGAAAAGACCCTGATGCTGGGAGGGATTGGGGGCAAGAGGAGAAGGGGATGACAGAGGATGAGATGGCTGGATGGCATCACCAACTTGATGGACATGAGCTTGAGTGAACTCTGGGAGTTGGTGATGGACAGGGAGTCCTGGCGTGCTGTGATTCATGGGGTCGCAGAGTTGGACACGACTGAGCGGCTGAACTGAACTGAACTGAAAACGTCAAATGTGATGAGGAATAGGACCGCTGGAACACTCACGCAATGTTAGTAGGAATGTAACATGCAACAAACACTTTGAAACACTCTGGCACAGAAAATATTCTGATGGTTTCTTAAAAAGTCAAACATATACCTTTTCTATGACCCAGAATTCTAGTCATATTTATTTATTTATGAGAAAAGAAAATATATTTACAGGAAGATTGCCCAGGAATGCTCATAGCAGCTTTATTTATAATAGTTAAAAACTGGAAAACATCCCTGGTATTCATTGATAGATGAGTGAATAAATAAACCTTGGTACACTCCCATAGAGGAACATTACAATAAATAGGAACAAATACGTGATCTGTCCAAGAACATGGATAGATCACAAAAACATGCTTGGCAGAAACCCTTACACATAATAGAATATATTGTTATATTACATTATATAAAATTCTACTTAAGCAAAATTGATCTTGGAAAACAAATCTGAACAATGATTGCCCATTTGAGTGAAGTAGAAATGAGTATTGACTGAGAAGAGACATAGGAAAATTCTTATATCTTTAATTCTTAATTCCAATACCAGACCTCCTGACCTGCCTCTTGAGAAATCTGTATGCAGGTCAGAAAGCAACAGTTAGAACCGGACATGGAACAACAGACTGGTTCCAAATAGGAAAAGGAGTACAAGGCTGTATATTGTCACCCTGCTTATTTAACTTCTATGCAGAGTACATCATGAGAAACGCTGGACTGGAAGAAACACAAGCTGGAATCAAGGTTGCCGGGAGAAATATCAATAACCTCAGATATGCAGATGACACCACCCTTATGGCAGAAAGTGAAGAGGAGCTAAAAATCCTCTTGATGAAAGTGAAAAAGGAGAGTGAAAAAGTTGGCTTAAAGCTCAACATTCAGAAAACGAAGATCATGGCATCCGGTCCCATCACTTCATGGGAAATAGATGGGGAAACAGTGGAAACAGTGTCAGATTTTATTTTGGGCGGCTCCAAAATCACTGCAGATGGTGATTGCAGCCATGAAATTAAAAGACGCTTACTCCTTGGAAGAAAAGTTATGACCAACCTAGATAGCATATTCAAAAGCAGAGACATTACCTTGCCGACTAAGGTCAGTCTAGTCAAGGCTATGGTTTTTCCAGTAGTCATGTATGGATGTGAGAGTTGGACTCTGAAGAAGACTGAGTGCTGAAGAATTGATGCTTTTGAACTGTGGTGTTGGAGAAGACTCTTGAGAGTCCCTTGGACTGCAAGGAGATCCAACCAGTCCATTCGGAAGGAGATCAGCCCTAGGATTTCTTTGGAAGGAATGATGCTAAAGCTGAAACTCCAGTACTTTGGACACCTCATGTGAAGTGTTGACTCATTGGAAAAGACTCTGATGCTGGGAGGGATTGGGGGCAGGAGGAGAAGGGGACAACCGAGGATGAGATGGCTGGATGGCATCACTGACTCGATGGACGTGAGTCTGAGTGAACTCTGGGAGTTGGTGATGGACAGGGAGGCCTGGTGTGCTGAGATTCATGGGGTTGCAAAGAGTCGAACTCAACTGAGTGACTGAACTGAACTGAACTTAACTGCAGTGATTAACATTTTATATTTTGATAGTATTTACATTTGGAATTACAGTGAACACATTTGGAAAGACTTCAAATGTACAATTATTACTTGTGCATTTCATTGTGTGTAAATTTTACATAGTATCTATGAACAAATGTTAAAATCTAGTCAATGGCAGGTTCTAGTCAATGTTTAAGCATTTAAAAAGTTATATTCTGATGTCTGCAGTTTACTTTGATGTGCCTTATAAAATGATTAAGTAATCAACATCAATATGTGATAGAGCTTATATAATAAATGATAATGGTAAAATTTAGGTGGGGGATGTTGGATACTCAAATATCTTTCAATGCCCTGTTTTTGAAAATTTTCAGAAAAATCTCAAAAAAATTACAATCTTTTTATACAGATGCCATTTTCCCATGACAGGAAAAATTGGCTGATGCGGAAATTGCTTTAAGTCAACTCATTCCATCATAATAAGGTCACCAAGCCCCTTGTTTGTCATTTTATATTTTTATGTTTTATATTCATAACATTTCCTATCTCTCCTTACTGCTGCAAGCCAACAACGAAATTATTGCTCTTAAAGATTTTGATATCCCAAGAGACTTCAGACAAGCAAACTTAATTATGTGGAAGGCTCTTATTGACTGACCTATATTTATCTGCAATGTGCACACAAACATTGGTAATCCGCCACCAGGAGGCACATTTTAATAACTGCTTCAAGGGAGTGAAGGTTTACAGGATCTGCTCCCAGCGTGTTTCTTATTTACTCTAGGGTCTTAGCTAACATTTTAAACCCTGAATATAGCAAAGAGGCTGCATTTTGCTAGCATGCTGTAAAATTACTCATGTATTGAAGTACCACTATCTGTCTTCTCCATCTATTACCTTCTCAGCCACACATGCCCCTGAAATCAAAGTGGAAATGTTTAGCACAATTGGACAGAAAAGGTAGTTTTAAGGGCTACTCTTTGGAGTCAAAATGTTCTAAAAGGAATCGTCCAGGAGAGTGTGTGTGTGTGCTCAGTCATGTCCGACTCTTTGCAACTCCCTAGACTGCAGCCCTCCAGGCTCCTCTGTCCATGGGATTTTCCAAGGAAGTATACTGGAGTGGGTTGCCCTTTCCTTTTCCAGGGGATCTTCCTGGCCCAGGAATCACACCTACATCTCTTGTGCCTCTTGCATTGGTAGGCGGATTCTTTACCACAGCACCACCTGGACAGGAAAGGTAACTTTTAAGGACTACTCTTTGAAGCTGAATTGAGTGAGGATGTTCTAAAAGGGGAGGTCCAGGAAGGCATACAGTGGAAGAGAAATGAGGCATAGGGGATTAAGTATGTAAGGATTGACTCTGCTATGGAAACTGCCACCAGTCAAATTTTCTCAATGGAAATCTGTAGATATAGTCCCTGGGCTTCATCTGTAGGACCAATTTACCTTGTTCCCACACAGCTACTCTAACATGGTGGGATTAGTGGGTTTAATCTGAATTTCACATGTCTGCATGGACATTGAGAAGTTTGATTACTCCAAGTGTGATTCTATGTGCAATACGACTTCTGCTGCTAGGGTGTGATTGTCAACACAATGGCAGCTGCAGTTCTGTCTCAGTTCTATGGAAAGGAGTAGGGTTTGCCAATAAAGGTCTGTATAATCAAAGCTATGGTTTTTCCAGTAGTCATGTATGGATATGAGAGTTGGACCATAAACAATGCTGAGCATCAAAGAATTGATGCTCTTGAACTGTGGTGTTGGATAAGACTCTTGAGAGTCTCTTGGACTACAAGGAGATCAAACCAGTCCATCCTAAAGGAAATCAACCCTCAATATTTATTGAAAGGACTGTTGCTGAAGCTGAAGCTCCAATACTTTGGCCAACTGATGCAAAGAGCCAACTCAATGGAAAATACATGATGCTGGGAAAGATTGAGGGCAGGAAGAGCAGGGAATGACAGAGGATGAGATTGCTGGATGGCCTCATCAACTCAGTGTACATGAATTTGAGCAAACTCCAGGAGTTGGTGATGGACAGGGAAGCCTAGCGTTCTGCAGTCCATGAGATCGCAAAGAGTCATACAGGACTGAGCAACTGAACAATGAAAGAATTGTAAAGAAAAACAAGTCAACTGAAAAAAAAAATACTCTGGATTACTTAGCTAGGGCTGCTGTAACAAAGGATTATAGGCTGGAAGATTTACACAACAGAAATGTATTTTCCCACAGTTCTGGAAATCCAAGATTAAGGTGCTGGTGGGATGATTTCTTCTGAGACCTCTCTCCTTGGCCTTTTGGTGGCCATCTTCTCCCTGTGTCCTCACAGGATCTTCACTCTGTGTGCCCATGCACTAATTCTCTCTTCTCATAATACCACTAGTCATATCAGATTAGAGTACAGCCTAATTCCAGCATTGGATTAGAGTACAGCCTGATGTCCACCAGTCTTCCCTGGTGGCTCAGATGGTAAAGAATCTCAGGAAGAGTTGGACACACCCAAATGTGCACCACCATGAGTGAAAGTTGCTCAGTCATGTCTGACCCTTTGTGACCCCATGGACTGTAATCCATTTAATTCTCCAGGACAGAATACTGGAGTGGGTACCTCTCCCTTCTCCAGGGGATCTTCCCAACCCAGGGATTGAACCCAGGTCTCCTACATTGCAGGCAGACTCTGTACCAACTGAGATATCAGGGAAGCTCACCATTTTTAATCAACTCATTTAAACCCTGTCCCCAGATACGGTCACACATGCTCACATTTCTGTCTCCCTTTGCTTTCCTCTTTCAAAACTTAGGTATCTTTTATTACCTGATTTGTATCTCAACTTTGGATTTGTAAATTCTTAGAGTTTATGTCAAATATATCTCTTTGCACAGAGGATGAGTTTCAAGTCTTCACAAACATGTAAAGGTATATGCTAGTTTATCCTGATAATCAGAGTAGAGAATAAACGAGAGATGTGACTAAGTTATGAAAGTAAAATAGAGTTGTCAGATTAGGGGGTGAATCATGGCACGATGAGGTAGAAGGGAAAAATAATCTATGCTAAGTTTGGTCGTCAGCAGTGTAGATCTGGGATAAAATACAGAATCGTTAGATTTCCTGTAAAAACCATTGCAGGGTTCATTAGTGGCTTGAAAGTGGCAGGTGTATGAGCAAATAATCATGGCAAATCTTGTCCGTCATCTAACAGAACATTTTAAATATACCATGAGAAGAAGATGAAGAAACCAGAGCCCTTGGGAAAGATTTCCTGGAGGAGGTAAATTCAGTTTGGTTCCTTAGGAGGATGAGACATGGCAATGGCCTTTGGGAAGCCAGACCAGCATGCGTAGAGCATAGAGCGTTGGTGCCCAGGGCGTTGCCTGTTAACCAGTGGAGATCCTGTGTTCTGAAAGCACCAGGTGCACACATTGGAGAGGTGGGAAAGGATTTGGGGGCTCACACGGCTGACAACCTTGAATAGGCAGAGCAGCTCATCACCCTGGGGAAGAGAAATGGAGCGTCCAGTGAACCAGTGAAATAGGTCAGTCGTGTCCGACTCTTTGCGATACCATGGACTGGAGCCTGCCGTGGCTCCTCCATCCATGGAATTTTCCAGGCAAGAGTACTGGAGTGGGTTGCCATTTCCTTCTCCAGGGGATCTTCCCGTCCTGGGGATCGAACCCAGGTCTCCCAGGTCTTTGCTATCAGGTAAGCCTGAAACAGGGAACAGTGGGGTTTAAACATTGGTGCTGGCGTTCACCATAGGCTGCTGAAGTTGGAGAAGAATGGAGGGAAATGGGCTAATGGACTGAGCTTCCTATGAGGACAAGGGCAACGATGCTGAGTTGAACTTTGTTGTCAGAGTCCACAGACCTCTAATTCTCCCCTTGGAGAGAAATAGTCCAACTTTTACTTTGAGGACATTTGAGCAGAAAGGATAGGGGGGCTGGTCCCTAAGTCCACGCTGCCTGCAAAGAGCAGAGAGGGGAGAGAGTGACAAGGAGCTGAGCAAAGAGACAAGAGCAGAAGAGGGAGGTGCATGTGCCTTCGAGGTGGCAGTTAAAACAGGTGCTTTGGCGGCAGAAGTGACAGCCGAGGGAGGCAGGGGGACCCCCAGTGGGTGCAGAGCTGAGATCTGTGGTGGAGCCCCCGCCTGCAGCACCTGCACAGATATTACCTCTTCAGCCTGAGATAGAAGCTGCTGGAGCCAATACAATTCTATTTTATTACAAAATAAAAGCATACATATGGCCTTTGTGATAAAGCATATCAGGGAGTTATTAGAAATCTTCAAAGATTTAGACTGTTTTGTTTGGAAAACTGCTGCAAAACTGCAAAGCAAATACCCACAGGCTTCAAAGTATAAATCAAATTTAAGGATCATCATAAGGGATGGTAAATAATGCTATTGCTGTATGAGCCTTTAGATGAGCCTATTATTGATAAGAAAGATAATTTTAAAATTAATTGCTATGTTATTGAAGATACAGTCATTGTGCAACTAGGTGTTTTGAATTGTGTGCAAATCATGAATCTGCTTCTGGGTTCTTATATTTCATCCACAAGTTACAGGAAATGCCAGAGGAAACATTAAAACATGATCATGGAAATTTACATTTAAAATTAAGTCAGTGCACGACGTAAGAACCTGAACACAGATGTTTATAGCAGCTTTATTCATAGTCACTAAGACTTGGAATTAACCAAGATATCCTTCAGTAGATGAATGGATAAAAAAAACCATGGTGCATTTAAACAATGGAATGTTACTTCATGCTAAAAGGAAGTGAACTATTAAACCATAAAAAGCCTGGGAGGGACTCCCAGTGCCCATTACGAAGTGAAAGAAGCCAATCTGAAAAGGCTTTCTGATTTCAACTTCATGATATTCTGGAAAAAGCAAAAATACAGAGACAAATAATAGATCAGTTGTTTCCAGAGGCCCAAGGAAGGAAGGGAGGGAGATGGGAAAAGAGAAATAGGACACAGAGTATTTGTAGGGCATCAAGATAATTCTGTATGATATTATAAAAGTGGATCCATGTTACACACTTGTCCAGGCCCATAGAATATACAACACCAAGAGTGAACCCCAATGTTAAGTATGGACTCTGGGTAATAACGATGTGTCAACGTAGGGTCACAGACTGCAATCAGTGTACCATTTGGTGGGAGATGTAGGTAGCAGAAGAGGCTGTTCATGCAGGGGGCAGGGTCTATGCAGACGCTCTGTGCACTTCCTGCTCAGTCCTGCCTTGAACTTAAAACTTCTGGAATCTATAAAGTTGATTTAAAAAACTGCACACAGAAATTTCAATTCAAACATAAAGGTCGCAATCTTTTTTAAAAATTGTTCGGAATCATCATCCTTAGTTATACTAAACGTTATATCTTGAAATAATTTATCAGAAATTTAAAGTTTACAGAGCCTATATAACAATCTTCAGGAATAGAAGCATCAACAAAAAGATTCTACTTAAAATTATTTGTGATCTTGCATTTGCCAAGAGAAAGTGATGTGCTGGCAATTATGTCAATAGAAAATTAGGTATTTGGGGATACTCATCTTGATGACCTAGCAAAGGGATTTTCAGAAAAGCGAGCCAGAGAAACTTTCTGCTCGATTAAACTATCATATCAATGAAGTATGATTATTGTCTATCCATTTTATAAAATTATTATACCAGAATATTTTTGCAATTTATGTTTATTGTTGTCCTTGTATGAAATTACTCATATGAATTGTATTAATAATAAAATATTTCTGAATAAAAAGGGTTTATATTTTTCTACTTTTGTGATTTTTCCCTGCTTTTTGAACAAGGACACTCACATTTTATTTTTGCAATAGCTCCATAAATTAAGTAGCTAGTTGTATTTATACATGTACTAAATCCACAGGGTATATTTGTTTGTCCATCTCGAATGTATTTTCTTTTCTTTTTCGGAGGTAGCTTAATCTGCTTCTTCACATTACTGATGTATTCTGGCTAATTTTCTCTGTCAGATTAATTACTCTGGATGAATTGCATAGGCTTACAGGGTAAACAAGTCTAACGATTTGTAAACTTCCTCCACACTGTGTGCTGTACTGTTTTTAACAGAAGCTATTTATTTGTTGATGTTTGTGAACATTCCTCCTTCCCAGTGAACAGAGGGGCGCTAAGCCAACGAGCTTGAGGTGGTGTCACCAAATTCCCAGTTTAAACATAAGCATGCAGAGCATTACCACTCCTTCAGGAACCATCCCCAGGACCATTTTTGGGGGACCACAAATGAGTTTACTTCCAGAGTCTGTGGGCCCAGAAATTGAGAACTTCCTTCAACACTTCCCTGGTGGCTCAGGTGGTAAAGAATCCATGTGCAATTCAGAAGACCTGGGTTCAATCCCTTGGTCAGGAAGATCCCCTGGAGAAGGAAATGGCAACCCACTCCAGTATTCTTGCCTGGAGGATCCCATGGACAGAGAAGCCTGGTGGGCTACAGTCCTTGGGGTTGCAAAGTGTTGGGCATGACTGAGTGACTAAGCAGCAGCACGCAGTATTCTAGCCTGGAGAATTCCATGGATAGAGGAGCCTGGAGGACTGCAGTCCATGGGGATGCAAAGAGTCAGACACGACTGAGTGACTAACACTTTCACTTTCTTCCTTCAACACCAGTTTGATCCTACCTGTCAGCTTTCCTGCAGCAGTTGCCAGCTATGTGCCAGCTATGTGTCATGCTACTAACTATATATCACACCAGGCCTCCATGATTCTAAGGACATAGCACCACCGAATTTTAAGACTACAGTGCAAACATGGCTGCCAGTGTGGCTGGTCTAGGGGAGTTATGGGGAAAGTGTATGCACAAGGCTCTACAACCCACCTTCCAGGGTGCAAGTGCACACAAATTCAGATTAATGACTATTGTTATTGCTTCAGGAGAGGGGAGGAGACACTCTACCATGTGATATGGGATGGACAGGCAATCCCTGAATCTAAACTACTGTGTTGGAAGAGGCAAAGACGGGGTGATGGGCGTGGCTTTGTGAGATTGGAATGGCTTCATGATCTCATACTCACTCCCAACCCAAGATATGACAGCATACAAAATATACAAATATATATACACAAGATATAAGTTAATCTTCAAAATATATTCCAATATACATTTGTTGCTCAGTTGCTCAGTCATGACCAACTCTTTGCGACTCCATGAACTGCAGCAGGCCAGGCTTCCCTGTCCTTCACCATCTCCCTGGAGCTTGCTCAAACTCACGTCCATTGAGTCAGTGATGTCATCCTCATCCTCTGTTGTCCGCTTCGCCTCCTGCCTTCAATCTTTCCCAGCATCGGGGTCTTTTCTAATGAGATGTAATGTGTTACATGCAGACAGATAGTTCAGTTCCACTTGTCCAAGGTACCCAGAGCAGTCAAATTCAGTGGTAGATGCCGGGGGTGGGGAGGCAGGATGGGAAATTAGTGTTGAAGGTGAAAAATGTGGGAGGTGGATGATGGTGAGAGTTGCACAATATTGTGAATGTGCCTGGTGCCACTGAACTGTACAGTTAACGTATGGCTAAAATAGTACATTTTATATTATGTGAATTTTGCCACAATAAAAAACAATAAAATATAAAAAGATATTTGCAGATAAGCACCCTACCCTTGCTTACATCCAGATCGCTTCCATAAGCCCCTCCTCTATAGTATGTCTAGAACTTTCCCAGGTAGAGGGATGCCTGGAGGGGAGGGAGAGGATTCTTGGTTGGCATGGAAGCAGACAGGGCTCTCCCAGGAGACGTGCAGTTTCCTGATGTTCTGTGTTCTGGAAGGTTCTAGGGTCAGGTCCAGAGGAAGAACTTTGCTCACGGCCTGGTGACCTGGTGCTTCTTTGGCAGTTCAACAGAGATAGGTCTCAACAAAACCATACAGGGTCTACTCAGCGGGAGTCGGGTCTTTCTCCCAGATGTCATTTGGCATTCTGTTCACAGATTTCTGTGTACTCTAAAGACTTAACTGCCACCCGGCCCTCTGCTTTGGATGATTAACTTATGATTTTTAGCTAAGAAGTGCCAATGCCTTCCTTTGACTGCACACCATACATAATTTATTTGTAACAAATCTCTCATATCAGTCATTATCTCTCTCAGCTTTATGACATCAGGAGTACAGCAAGATCTTTTAGTCAGTTCTGCAAACTGATATGAAATTTTTCTGTGGAGTACTAAGTTTAAGTTTCACTTTTCTGAAAGTTTAGTAGATGTGATCCAAGCAGAAGTGAAAAGTTGGCTTAAAACTCAACATTCAGAAAACTAAGGTCATGGCATCTGGTCCCATCACTTCATGAGAAATAGAAGAGGAAACAGTGGAAACAGTATCAGACTTTATTTTTTGGGGCTCCAAAATCACTACAGATGGTGACTGCCGCCATGAAATTAAGATGTTTGCTCCTTGGAAGAAAAATTATGACCAACCTAGACAGCATATTAAAAAGCAGAGACATTACTTTGCCAACAAAGGTCTATCTAGTCAGAGCTATGGTTTTTCCAGTAGTTATGTATGGATGTGAGAGTTGGACTATAAAGAAAGCTGAGCATCAAAGGACTGATGCTTCTGAACTGTGGTGTTGGAGAAGACTCTTGAGAGTCCCTTGGACTGCAAGGATATCCAATCAGTCTATCCTAAAGGAAATCAGTCCTGAATATTCATTGGAAGGACTGATGCTGAAGCTGAAACTCTGAAACTTTGGCCACCTGATGCAAAGAGCTGACTCATTTGAAAAGACTCTGATCCTGGGAAAGATTGAAGGCAGGAGGAGAAGGGGACAACAGAAGATGAGATGGTTGGATGGCATCACCACTCAAAGGACATGAGTTTGAGTAAACCTGGGAGTTGGCAATGGACAGGGAGGCCTGGCATGCTGCAGTCTAGCAAAGAGTCGGACATGACTGAGCAACTGAACTGAACTGAAGCAGAAGTGGATTGCTGGGTAGTCGGTTTTCTTCCTGTGAAAGATAGAAGTGCTATAAGCCTGTAACCGCCATTTTGGCATTCCGTCTGGAGGAAGAGGAGGAACTCTGGTCAATTCCAGAAAGGAACCGTGCATGCTCAGTTGGGATCATTCCTCTACTTTGGAAAGAAATCAGATGAAGCCACCATTGTCCATCCAGCGTTAACTGAAACTCAACGAGAACATCTAACTAATTCTGGAATTCAGTGATCTCTCACATAAGCTACACCCTCCAGTGTAGCCCCTTTCAATAAGGAGGTTATAATTTAACCACTATATTTATTTCAGATAAAAAAGAGAGAGAGGCAAGTAGACGGTTGTTATTTCTTGCTATTTCAAAATCCAATGAGAGGGGTTTTGTTGTTGTTGTTGTTGTTAATATTATAAGCTGAATTCCACAACTCATTTACTACTGAACAGTCCAGTTGTCTCTATTGGGCAAAGATTAATTTAACCTACAATTGCTTAGTTTTCCTTACAGTTATTTACTGAGAAGTATAATTTGCATTCATCCCAAGAAACCCCTAAGGATGCTTGTAGGCTAGTTAATGTGTGAAGACAAATGATGGGATAGTGATTATTTCTGGACAATTCGATTATGAAGGATGTATGCAACTAGTGGCTGTTACCTCTGAGTCCTTTTTGATCTCAGGGTTTCTGGCAGAAATCTATAATGAAGGACCTACTATTGGCTAGCTGGTAATTACTGGGTTCAGTGCATGTGGTGAACCATACATCAATCCTACAGAAGGTTGCTCTGCTACTTTGAGAACCTCATTATTGCATTTTGTTTATCCCAGTACTTCAGAATCAATCCATGCCTTATCTGAAAGAAAAATAGATGATAGTGCTGCAAATGAGCAGAGAGTAAGAGGAGAAAAGACAGCAATGACCCTAAGAAAAAATTCTGATGAATTGTTGAGCAGTCTTGGCAGTAGTATCATGATTAACCAACCATCAGTTGCTGCACTGTTATGTTATTTTTACTCTGAAAATATAGTCAGTATGTTTTTAGCAAAATTTATTCTAAATTTAGTATAGTTGGGGCATTCAAAAGGTACTCCTCAGTTTGGGAGACTCAATTTGGTTGAGAGGAAACAAGTAGAATTTTGTTTCTACAAAATTTCTACTGGTAGGAACAGAAACAAGTAGAACTTTACACTTGGGCAGAAGATCAGCTAAAGGTACAAGAAACTTCCCTGAGAGGTGGTTTAAATTCTGTTCATTAAACTAGAGTATCTTGTCATTAAATCAGTAAGATGAGATGGTTTTCAAAATGTATAGCATTCTTGTACTAATTTTCTAATCATGTGTAACCAATTACTACAGGCTTACTGGATCATCTTCCCTGGGTCAATTCAGGTTACAATTTGATGTCTTGTTGGGTTGAATTCTCATCTGGAACTTGGCTATGGAAGAACCCATGTCCAGTTTATTCAGGTGGACAGAACTCATCTCCTTGGATTGAATGACTGAGGACCCTGGCTTCCTACTGAATGGAAGCTGCCCCCAGAGTCTAGCAGCCACCTGTGGTTTTCTGCCTCATGAGTCTCTCCATAGGAAGTATAACATGGAAGTTTGCTTCTTTCAGGCCAGGAGAAGCCTTTCCTTATAAGGTCCATTTCCTTATAGGGTCTCCAGTTGTCTAAAGGTTTTCACCTGTTTAAGTCCCACTCAAGATAAATTTCCTTTTGCTTAATTCAAAGTGAAGTCACTCTGTTGTGTCCAACTCTTTGTGACACCATGGACTGTCGTCTACCAGGTTCTTCCATTCATGGGACTTTCCAAGGAAGAGTACTGGAGAGGGTTGCCACTTCCTTCTCCAGGGAATCTTCCCGACATAGGGATTGAACCCAGTCTCCCACATTGCAGACAGATGCTTTACTGTCTGAGCCACCAGGGAAGCCAACTTCAATTATTTGAAGCCTAACTCAAAGAATCAGCTAATTTATGATCTTAATTATCTACAAAATCCCATCACTTTTGCTTTACAATATAACTTAACGAAGGGCGTAAAAACAATTGCTTTTGCCAAAGAACACAGCCTAATCAAAGGACTGACATTCCTCCCATATGTCTTATTCTATTGGTTAGAACAGCTGGTAACGAATCGGCCTGCAATGCAGGAGACCCTGGTTCGATTCCTGGGTCAGGAAGGTCCCCTGGAAAAGGGATAGACTACCCACTCCAGTATTCTGAGGCTTCTCTGGTGGCTCAGCTGGTAAAGAATCTGCCTGCAATGAGGGAGACCTGGGTTCAATTCCTGGCTTGGGAAGATCCCCTGGAGAAAGGAATGGCTACCCATTCCAGTATTCTGGCCTGGGGAATTCCATGGACTGTGTATAGTCCATGGGGTTGCAAAGAGCTGGACACAACTGAGTGACTTTCACAGTTTCAAGGCACAGTTTCTGCCACACTTAGGAGGTCATATTTCCTTGAGGATCACTGTAGAGTATATCTGCCACACTTCTTCATAATTTAAAATATTTGTTGTAACATCTTATGCCGAGAATTGAATAGATTTTAGAAAGAGAGAATACAATATTCTCTTAGATTTACCCAGTCCATTTACCCCCAAGAAATGGGGATTTGATTTTAGTAATAATTTTTATTGGTTATGTGGACAGATAAATAACACATAAGTTTTCCTTGACTAGTGGAAACATACCTTAAGAATGTCACTGCCTGCATTCTTTTTTTTCCTACTCCTATTCTAACTCTGTTCATCAAACAATCTTAAAATTTACATTTTTTTTTTCTCCTGGATGAACATACCCATCCAAAAGGGTGTTCTGAGAAAATTTATAATTCCAGCAGCTCTAACCCTATTTGAACAATTAAATTGTCACTCTGTTTTTCTCTCCAGTTTGAAATATTTTTAGTTAAGATAGCTGTCTCCATGCTTCATCAGTTAGGGTGAGCTAACATTTTTCCAGGGTGCTTCATAGGCTGTGCTAGTGATAAAGGACCCACCTACCAATGCAGGTAAATGTAAGAGACACAGGTCCAATCCCTGGGTCAGAAAGATCCCTTGGAGGAGGGCATGGCAATCCACTCCAGTATTCTTGCCTGGAGAATGCCATGGACAGAGGAGCCTGGAGGGTTACAGTCCATAGGGTTGCAAAGAGTCAGACATGATTGAAGCAACAACACCTACCCGTGCAAACTTTTCCCAGAGATACACACAGAAAGTTCTTGTTTTGGGTAGCCCTGCCTGAAGTGGGTAGAGGTTTCTTCCTCAGCCTCCCACTTTCTGCAGGGCCATGTGCTTGCATTAATGTGATCTTCGAGGTCTTCTGTCAACGCAGATCTAGAATCCATGTTCTTCTTTCTGGTTAATAGTCTCTCAATAAGGTTTTTCAGCAGTGTGTTCCCAATGCAAAACTGTAAGAACACAGCTGTGATAAATGAAGCAATTGGCATAGACGTGGGCCACTGAAGGAGATCAAAGTGTCTGGCTTTATAATTACATATTGTTAAGACTCAAGCGGAGTATTGTTCTCTGTCCTGTCCCTTTAAGAATGGGGGCAGTGACTCCCCTACTCTTGGCACTTAGGGAATCCTGACAGTCCTGACTTGTCATCTTTGGAAATTCTTCAAAGGTCTTGTGTGTAGTTGTTGCACATGGTAGGCTCCCCTCGGGAACTCATGGGTATTTCAGGTTTGGAGAAATGGGGCTCAGTCTCTATATGTGCCCCAAGAAACTGGCTGAAGACCTAGGCCCTGGGTCCAGTTTGTGACTCAGAGGTCTTAGTTTCGGACACAACACTCCCACAGGCCACTGCTGTCTCTGACCTTAGATTTCCCAGCTTGAAATGTTAATCCCTTTAGGACACATTTATCAAAAACTTTTGAGCTTAGCCTCAGAGCTGAGCAACACCATTAATAGTGAACTGTATGCTTCCTTGGGCTTCCCTGGTAGCTCAGACAGTAAAGAATCTGCCTGCAATACAGGAGACCTGGAATCAATCCCTGGATAATCCTCCGGAGAAGGGAATGGCAACCCACTCCAGTGTTCTTGCCTGGAGAATCCCATGGACAGAGGAGCCTGGTGGGCTACAGTCCATGGAGTCACAAAGAGTCAGACACACCTAAGAGACTAACATTTACACTCTGACTTTCACAGACTTCCTTACCAGTTTATCTCCCATCCTCGGGTGGGGGGACCTCTGGAAATCAGGCCTTCCTTTAGTGTCAGACAGGACTTTTCCTTCTCCAGCCCATGTCCTTCAGCCTGCCTATTGAGATCCCACCAGATTTCTTCTCTCCCTTCTTCACCCTTCATTCACTCTAATTCCATTTCCCTTGTATTGGGAATGAATCTCTCCCCTGCTCCAGCCCCTGTTTATGACTTCCTCATTCCCTCATCAAAATAAATGCTCCTGAAGACATCTTATCCAGTAAGAACATACATTAAGTAGTATTTTTGCAGAAAATTTTAAGACTTTAAGAGTATCATGAAGGTGTTCTCTGGCTTCTATAGTTCATTTATCTTATTAAGACATAATATTAAAGATCAAACATTCTCCACTATATCATAGTTGACAAGTGAGCTATTTTTGATTCTTAACCTTTGTATCCATTTACCAAAAAAAAAAGTTTCTAAGGCTAGATGAAGTAAGCTATCAAAACCAAAACACCAGGAAAGAATTGCTATAATGGTTGAATTTTCTAAGATTTGTAAGGCAAAACTGAAACCTCAGTATGACAATCTGTTTAATTCTAAAAATGCAGTGGTGATTTCAATCAAGATAATTACGTGAAGATAAAGTAGAAACTATGCACAGAGAGACAGCTAGAAAATCTTTTATTTTATTATACGACACAACAGAGGATGAGACAGTTGGATGGCATCACTGACTCAATGGACATGAGTTTGAGCAGACTCTGGGAGGTAGTGAAGGCCAGGGAAGCCTGGGTGCTTCATGGGGTCACAAAGAGTTGAACATGACTTAGCGACTGACCAACAACAATAGAATGTCGTAGCCCACTCCTCACCAAGATCTTGGAGAATTCCACATGTGCAGCAAGTTGCAGTTAAATCAAACTACGTGAAAAACTCAGTAAAGCCAAAGCTGATGCCTAGAGGTGAGCACACTGACCTCTGGACTCGCCACAAAAAATGTTTGGCACAAATATGGGAGACATCCTTTCCTTCTGTACACAAATTCTCCACCTTCTCTCTTTTGGACACTAATCCTGAATCACTAGTCCCACAAACAGCTTGTTGTTTGGGTGTCTTTTCATTTCAATCTCACATTACTTGGCATAAACTTTTAAATGTCGCACATCTGTAAGCAATCATCTGAATTCAGGTTTTGATTTGTATTTTTGGAGTCTCTGACAGAGAAAGCTTTTGTTAGCACAAAAATTCTGTGATTGCTCTTGTCAGACAAAAGAGTCCATAACCAGTCTAGGGATGTGCCATGTTCAAAAACCACAAGTGTCAACCTGAGACAGATAGAAAGATTTCTTCAGTGGCATAAAGAGTGCAGCTTCTGCCAGAAGCTCCTGGTAATCTTTGCTCTTCGGCCTCTGTTCTTGGTAGTTGATCCACTAAGGAATATGTAGAGTCCCATTATTAAACATCTATTGTATTTATACTTGTATTAAAGGCCCCATAGGAATAGAAGTTAGATTAATTAGATATGCATAATGATCATTGCAAAATAACCTCAGAGATGATGCAGCGCTGGCCACCTCTTTTTATCATTTTCCTTCCGTGTGCTAGGCTCTATTCTAGGTGCTTCCCACGACTTTCTGAAATTATGTTTGGGGTGGTATTACTAGCCATCTTTTAAAAATAAGGAAGACAAGGCTCAGAATGTGTTAGTTGCTCAGTCATGTCTGACTCTTTGTGACCCCATGGACTGTAGCCCGCCAAACTCTTCTGTCCATGGAATTTTCCAGGCAAGAACACTGGAGTGAGTTCCCATTTCCTTCTTCAGGGGATCTTCCTGACCCAGGGATCAACTGCAGATTTTGCAAGCAGATTTTTTTTTTTTTTTGGCCATCTGAGCTACAACGGAGGTTCAGAATAAATTTATTCACATTTCCACATACATCATACATGAATAAGAAAGCGCCATTAGTATCATAATTGTCATGATGATACTATCAACAGATAATTGGTGGGTGCCTCTATATAAGTGGATTA
The DNA here is from genome assembly GCF_042477335.2 of Ovis canadensis. Taxonomy (NCBI): domain Eukaryota; kingdom Metazoa; phylum Chordata; class Mammalia; order Artiodactyla; family Bovidae; genus Ovis; species Ovis canadensis. The sequence continues at coordinate 77,966,187 of NC_091260.1, read as the reverse complement.
TAGGACAAGAGATGCATATTTGGTGAGTTGAGATGGAAACAGGGTGAACTGGAATTGAATAGTTTATTTTACTCACACTAATACGGTATACTTCTTTATTGGAAACCGAATATTAGAGAACCCTTAACTAGCCATGGTCTTGGTAAAAAGCAACTAAGACACCAAAGATGAAATACAGCCAAGCGCAGATCACACTATAGGCTATTTGCCAAAAGTTTAAGTGAGCAAGGCAGTTATCTTCTTTAAGCTTCACCTGTAGAAAAGCTTCTTCCTCACCTGTAGGAAAAAGTGAATGAGGTAATAAGTGTAAGATACTGAGTATCTTCAAGGCACGTGGAAAGATAGAATCAGTAGATAATACCTTTGAATAGGGAAATTAATTTTTGTCTAATTGCCATCAAATTTAGCTTTCAAAATAAAAATCTTTGGGTGGTATGTTAGTTCATTTTCCTAGTGAGAACTAGCCCTCCAATAATTTCACCAGTTTTCAAAAGATCAGTCTTATTATGTAGTCAGCCTTTCTCTTGCTCAAATTTCAGCAAATTCAAAGATCTCTAAATTCCCAGCACCACTTACTGAAGAGATTGGTTGGTTTTTTTTTCATCCAGAGAAAACACATTCAAAAAGATACATGCTCCCCAATGCGCATATTAGCACTATTTACAATAGCCATGACATTGAATAATAAGGGTCCATCAAAAAAGGAATGGTTAGAGAAGAGGAAGGATATGTACCCAGTGGAATATTACTCAGATATAGAAATGAAATAATGCCATTCACAGCAATATGGATGGACCTTAGCATTCATACATGCATTGGAGAAGGAAATGGCAACCCACTCCAGTATTCTTACCTGGAGAATCCCAGGGACAGAGGAGCCTGGTGGGCTGCCATCTATGGGGTCACACAGAGTCGGACTCAACTGAAGGTACTTAGCAGCAGCATTAGCAGGATGGACCTAGAGATTATCATACTAAGTAAAATAGGTCAGACAAAGACAACTGCTATATGATATCACTTACATGGGGAATCTAAAAAGTAATACAAATAGATTTATTCACAAAACAGAAATAAGCGTATGGTTACCAAAAAGATAGTGGGGGAAGGGGAGAAAAATTTGAAGTTTGGGATGACTCTACTGTACATAAAATAGATAAACAGCAAAGGCCTACTGTATAGTACAATGAAATGCACTCAATATCTTATAATAACCTATAATGAAAAATAATTTGAAAAAGAATAGATATGTAATATATAAAATATGTATAACTGAATCATTTGCTGTACACTAGAAACTAATGCCGCATTGTAAATTAACTATGCTTCAAGTTATGCTTCAATAACAAATGAACATTACAGAAATTCTAAACAAAAATTTCTAGGAATGTCCAGAGTTGTAAACTAGTCCTAGTATTGAAAACTTTTGCTTTTGGTGGTGTTTCTAATCAATGATTTTAATATTATTCACCTTTGAGTTCTGGGCAAATGATATATCACATACATGGTTAAAACATGGAAAGGAACTAGGCTCTTAAACAGTTCTAAGGACCCCAACACAACTTAGATCTGACTTTAAATTCTGACTCCCTCAAGGATCTTTTCAGACTGAAAATCATTACCATCCCCTTTAGGAAAAAATAGAATAAAATCTTTGTATTCTATTATTTCCTTCTATTTCTACCTTGAGGATGAAAGTGACAGGAAATTTAACCAAAATACTGGACCTCAGTGAACATTTCTAGATCAGGAAGCTTGATCTGACCTAGAGGCTGACAGTTCTCAGTCAAATCTCTTTCTCATTTTGTTGGCACAAGGATCCATTTGGATAAAGCTAAATTCAGAGAGTAAATTTTGGGGGGAGGGAAGGGGAGTCCTTCTTGATGTCTAGTGGGTGAAATTTTGAAATATTGCATTTTTGTAAATGTAAATGTAAAACCATTTACAAAGAACTTTTCAATGATAGCTTTTATAAAAAAATCTTCAATGCTACAGAGCTTTTAAGCTATCATATTGGAATACTTTACTTTGTTACTTTGTAAAAGCTTTAACACTCATTGGAATATTCTGCCCCAACTCCAGTGAAAGCAATTTCTTTCTTTTCAGTAGCCATTCCTGTCCTACCAAGGAAAGGAATCTTCTTGATGAGGCTGTTAATACCAGTGCTGCACTTCCTGGTGACTCAGTGGTAAAGAATCTGCCAGCCAATGCAGAATGCTTGGGTTAGATCCCAGGGTCAGGAAGAGCCCCTGGAGAAGAAAATGGCAACCATTTCAGTATTCTTACCTGTGAAATTCCAGGGAGAGAGGAACCTGGAGGGCTACAGTCATGGGATCACAAAGAGTCTGACCCCACTTGGCATGTGAGCACATAGGCAACGTCAATGCCATGACACGTTCAACTGCAAACTTGCGTAAACGGGACACAAGGGGGGCTTTTCAGGCTACCTGCTTTCTTCCACAAAGAACCTAAAGTTTTCAGAATTGACCAAAGAGAATGCATAGAGAAGGGAAGGAAACATTATAATTCATACAATCGAAAAACATGCACTAGTTTATTCTGATAAACACTGTGGATATTTCTGATATCCTAAGGATTTAGCCACCAACTCACACCATCCCAGGATCCTACCACAGATAGATATCAAAATTATGCTTTGAATTCAAGCAGAAAAAAAATCACAAATTTTGGTCAAAATGATGCCTGGAATAATGTTGCTGACTCTTAATTTAGGTCGTGTCAAACTCTCAAAATTAAAAAAAAATAAATAAATTTCCTAGCCTCTCACTATGTAACCAGATTCCCTGGTCTGAATACACCTGCTATGGTCACCTATTTCCTTTGTACCTATCTTCTATTTTTATAAAATGAAACCAGCCTCGAAGATGGTTTGCAGTTCTGTAACATCAAAGTAGGAAAAAATGTGTATGACCAAAGTGAATGATTCAGTTCAACACATACTTATTAAACACCTGCTACAGAAAACCTGGAGCATCCAAATATGAGCAGAATATAGTCTCTGACTTCTAAAGCTTATAGTTAATGGACTCTGCTGAAAATTATCATTTGAAGCCTTGGTTATTTTTCTGAACTACTTTTCTTAGAATAAATTGCAGTTCTCAGTTTATTGCAGAGTTGAAATAAGCTACTGCCTCAGCTTCCTTGTTATATATTTTACATTAACAAGTGTCAGTTAAGAGAATTTTTAATGGAAATTACCAGATAAGACATTATTTTTAGTGATTGAAATTTTAAGATTCACCACATCCCTCCACTGCTGGGAAGTGTTAAATAACTGAAGGGAATTTTCATCTAGGAGACCACATGCTGGAGCAGGCCAATGAGAAAGATAAGATTACAAAGCAGTAAATAAAAATTTCTGTGTGATATACCTTTATAAGGGAAATTGCTCTATAATGGAAGGTAAAGACCCCAATTATACAAATCAAATGTTTAACTAAGAGAAGAACATTTAATCTGAGAAGAGGACCCATAGCATGTTTTGGGTATTTTTGAAAGAAGTGTGTTCTCTCCTTTCCTTTCCACTATGGGCTGTTCCAGAAACGCCAGGGTTTATGCATGTGTATGGAGCTATAATCCTTGTACCATAGATGTGTGCTGTCCTCCTGCTCAGGTGGGGTTTAAAGAGTGATTGGAGAAAGGAAAAAGTAAGTGAAATATTTAAGATGAAATTTACTACAGTGCTGGGAGGGAGAAATATCAACAACCTCAGATATGCTGATGATACCACTCTAATGGCAGAAAGCAAAGAGGAACTAAAGAGCCTCTCGATGCAGGTGAAAGAGGAGAGTGAAAAAGCTGGCTTGAAACTCAACATTCAAAAAACTAAGATCTGGTTCCATCGCTTCATGGCAAATAGATGGGGAAACAATTGAAACAGTGACTTTATTTTGGGGGCACCAAAATCACTGCAGATGGTGACTGCAGCCTTGGAATTAAAAGACACTTGCTCTTTGGAAGAAAAGCTATGACTAATCTAGACAGCATATTCAAAGGCAGAGACATTGCTTTGCTGACAAAGGTCCTTCTAGTCAAAGCTATTGTTTCTCCAGTAGTCCTCTATGGAAGTGAGAGTTGGAACATAAAGAAAGCTGAGCGCTGAAGAATTGATGCTTTTGAACTGTGGTGTTGGAGAAGACTCTTGAGAGTCCTTTGAACTTCAAGGAGATCAAACCAGCCTGATTTCATAAAGGAAATCAGTCTTGAATATTTATTGGAAGGACTGATGCTGAAGCTGAAACGCCAATACTTTGGCCACCTGATGTGAAGAATTGACTCACTGAAAAAGACCCTGATGCTGGGAATGATTGCAGGCAGGAGGAGAAGGGGACAACAGAGGACGAGATGGTTGGATGGCATTACTGACTTGATGGACATGAGTTTGGAAATGGACAGTGGAGCCTGGCATGCTGCAGTCCACAGAGTCACAGAGTAGGACACGACTGAGTGACTGAACTGAACAGAAAAGAGTTAATTGAAGTTGCCAACAGTTTCAAATTTATTAACCATAAAATGCTATTTGGAAAATTAAAACTAATATAACCACATTAAGAAAATACACTCATAATTATGTAATTTTGATGTGAATTAAGAAATATTGTATTTTAGAAGATGAATTGCAGTCGTGGTCAAAGCATTAACAGCCTTGATCAAGAGGGTGGGCCCAGGTACTTCTTCTAAGATCTAGGAAAAGAAACTGTGGCTGCTCTCTTGTGCACCATATGAGTTTGAGAAGAGGAAGCAGATACTGAGAGGGGATTGTGTACACCCAGGTGGGTGGTATGGGCATGCATTCACATCCCTCCTCTGAAGCAAGTGGACCGTGCAGAAACAAATGGCTTCATGATTTAGAGAGCTCCACAGTCAGAAACAACAGAAACTAAGGGAGATCCAGACCCACCTCCTCCTCTTCCCGCCTTGATACAGAGGTGCATTCCTTTCCCACCCCCAAACCATCCTTACTCCCTGGAGAAGTGAGAAAATGCAGGTCGTGCTTGACCTTGTCTTCTCTCTCTCGGGAGCTCATTAGAGGATTATTTATCCAAAGAAAAATAAGAGTGAACAATTGCAGTAAACTACAAACTACTGAATAATTTTCTTTCTTTCTTTTTGTTACCATGCTGTGTGGCTATTGAAATATCACAGGAACTGAACCCGGAACTGAACCCAGGCCTTGACAGTGAAAACACTAAGTCCTAACCAGCAGGGGATTCTCTAACTTTATTTCTCTTTATAGAATCTCTAGAATGAATGGCAATATGACTTAAAAGGGGCAAGGTAAATAATGATTATTAGCATAAAGGTTTTCTATCTCAGCACCTCACTGAGTTATGTATTCACAAGAAAAGACAAAAGCTGCGAATATCTATCCACATTCTAATGCCAGATAATTCAGAATCAGCATTTACTTTTCCTTACTCTTTATCTCACAAGCCCTATTAATTGTGTGGCTTTTTTTTTTTTAATATACTGAGCTGTATAAGCTGTTTGCATCATTTGCAAATTTTTTTCTTCTTACATAGGTTATCTTTTTGTTCTGTTTATGGCTTCTGCTGTGCAAAAGCTTTTAAATTAGACCTCATTTGTTTAGTTTTGCTTTTGTTTCCATTACTCCAGGATATGGATCAAAAAAAATATTGCAATATTGCTGCAATTTATATTAGAGTGTTCTGCTTGTTTTCATCTAGGAGTTTTATAGTATCTGGACTTACATTTAGGTCTTTAACTCATTTTGAGTTTATTTTTGTATGTGGTGTTAGAGAATGTTCTAATTTCATTCTTTTACTTGCGGTTGTCCAGTTTTCCCAGCACCACTTGCTGACGAGAACTTAGTTTCTCCATTGTGTATTCTTGCTTCCTTTGTCATAGATTAATTGACCACAAGTGTGTGGGTTTACTTCCAAGCTTTCTGTCCTATTCCATTGATTCATGTACCTGTTTTTGTGCCAATACCATACTGTTTAGATTAGTGTAGCTTTGTAGTCTCTTTTACTTTCCATGTATCTCCTAGGTGTGTTAACTTCTCTTTAGCATCATCACCATCACCTTGGTCCAAACCACCATCAGCTCTCACCAGAATTAGTGCAATTTTTCTCCCAACTGTTTCTCCTGTCTCCATGTTGATGTCTCTCCAAGTTATACTTCATACAGCAACCATACGAACATTGAAAAGAATAACCATAACAGGAACTAATCAGTTCAATCTATTGCTCTCTTATTTCTATGAAGTAGCTTCTTCAGAAAATAAAACCCAAAGTCAAGCACATGATTTCATTGGCCCTGATAAAGACATTTATCTACTGTTTCAGCTCCATTTTCTACCACTCATTTTTTCTCACTTTATCTCAGGTGTACTTTTGTCATCTATTTGCTGAAAATCCAAATTATCTCCCATCTCCCATGACCTTCCTACCTGTCCTCTACTTGGGTTATTCCTCTGCTAATTCCTCACCTAGCTAACTCCCACTCATCCTTACTGATTTTTCTAAGTGTGACTTCACTCATCTTCCCATTCTTGAATTCTCCCAGATTATTGAGTCTAACATAATTAGCTATTTTCACTTTGTAAAGTTCATTATTATTTTCATGAAATACATTGTGTGACTATGTGTTTCATATTTGCTTTGCTTTTAAATCATAAATTCTATGGCAGAATGAGATGGCATAAGGGAAAGCCCACACCAACTTTGTTGATTGAATATTTAATAGGGCATGGGCTAAATTGCATTCCTGAGAGTGTTATCTGGGAAAGAAAATTTTCTGCTATTAAAGTGATGATGAAAGCATTAGCCAATCAGTACCAAGGGGAGTCTTCTCCTTTCCCAGTATAACTTCTTTTAAGGCATTTTGTCAGCCAAGCCTGGCATAGGCTACCAGAGTCAGGAATATAAACTGGAAAAGTATGCCTCTGTTGACCAACACCTGAATCCATTCCAGAAAATAAGGACTGTATTCCCAGTTTTGCTATTAATTTTCTCTGTGGTCCTGAGGAAAGTACTAAGCATTTCCAAGTACTTCATCCCTTAAGCAAAATGCTGACTTGGCTCCTTAGGGAAATAGCATATTATTGTGCATTTCAGATTTTTAAAAAATGATCTTGAAATGCAAAGCAATTACTTTCTTATGATGTAATATTGATCACAGTCCAGCTATGGTATTGATTCAACAACATATCAATTATTGATGTAAATTGCTTGCCTGAATCTAATTCAATTAAATGTTTTAGTCATCACCCTCATGGTAAAGTTGCATTTATCACCAGGACTGTTCACTGCTAGACAGTCTGAATGCCCTGCCAGGTGTTGCTCAATAAGTGGTTTGCTTTGCAGCTAAAAACATGCCAGAGAATGATGGGCTTGATTCTAGTAAGATGTAAAGGGCATACTCAAATGCCTCACTAGATTTCTAAGTTGTGACATGTTCAATAAAACACTTAAACTATTAAAAGGAATTATTCCAAATACTCCAAGGTCAGGACAGGGGGACTGGGGGCTTGACTGCAGATAGAACTTCTACTTCCCCCAAATTCTAAAGGCATCTAATGCTTTTTCATTTATGATCATATCATTACCTAGCAAACTGTATGCTAAGTAGATTCAAATTAGCTGAACCAGAACACCTGATTTTATTTGTAGTGTCTTATACATCCAAGCTTGTTAACAGAAAATACAATGCCAGAAAAATCATCGCTAAAATAAGAAAGCAAGAAAATCTACCACAAGCAAGATAATGAATGCTAACTAGATTTGTTATAATGATCATTTTGCAATATATACAAATATTGAGTTAGTAGATTGTACACCTGAAATGATTACAATGTTAAACATCAATGATACCTCAATTTACAAAGGAAAGTCCAGTGATATTCTGGGTATGTAACCAAAGTGAAAGAAAGTGATAGTTACTCAGTTGTGTCTGACTCTTTGTGACCCTATGAACTGTAGTCCACCAGACTCTTCTGTCCATGGGATTTTCTGAGTGAGGATAGTAGAAATGGTTGCCAATTCCTTCTCCAGGAAATCTTCCTGATCCAGGGATCAAACCTGGGTCTCCTGTATTGCAGGCTGATTCTCCACTGTCTGAGCCCCCAGGGAAGCCCGTGGAGTGCAAAAGGGGTGGAGGTGGGTGGAGGTGGGGAGGGTATAGACTGTACTTGTAACCAAATTCATGGATAAAAATAATATCTTTTAAGATGAACTCTTTCATGTAACTGTACAATTAATTTAGTATAACATGTAAAAAAATCAAATATATTTATGTGAATTTTGACATTAGGACCAACTCACAAAAAATATAAGGACATCATATATTGATTCAATAAAAGGAAAAGCTTTCTAATGACTAGACTGACCAAAGAATGAGGTGGGCTAGTTATAATGAATTCTTGGTCCTGGGTGATATAGGCCAAATTACCCCATATGATTAAAATCCCATATGATCCAGAAGATTTAACTATAGATACCTCTGCCTCCAAAGCTCCAAATGTGGGTCATAGAAATAAGTTCTTCCCCTAGCTAGTGTTCACAGCCTTGACTATTTATCCACAAGACAGTTCAGGTTCAGAGTCTTGAATGAGCTTGCAGTCAGTTGATACCCAGAGTTGCACAGATCTGAAGGTTTAAATGGGTTGAAACATCCAATTTCAAGGTGGCTGTCTCACATACATGGTAACCTGGTGCTGGCTATTGGACAGGAATCCCAATTCCTCCCAATGTGGTTTCTTCACAAGAATACCTGAATGTGCTCATCTCACAGCGCTCACCTAAAAGGTGAAGAATCCAAAAGGCCAGGACAGAAGCTACAGTGTCTTTTATAACCATACCCAAAGTCACACGTTGGCACTCGAATGAAAGTGAGAGGGAATGACACAGTGGCATGGGCCTCGGGGTGAGGCTCATTGGAAGCCGTCTTGGAGGCTAACTACTCTAGTCTGCCTTCTACTCTCAAGGTTCCATGTCTATCTCACCAGTAGAGTGCATGCATGCTTTGTCGGGAGACAATTCTTTGTATATCTCTCACATGTGTACACACCTTATGAGCAGAGGCACTGACTGCCCTTTTTTCAGTCTCTTTTCAGGGATGTTTGTATAATGGGCAACCACAAAAGATACACTTTGTATTTTCACCTCTAGAGGAAAAGGCAGATTTGTTTATAGCCCTGAAATGTAGTGTCATCCTCCGAAGCAATGTAGAGGAATGCTTATTTTACAGTAAGATAAATATAATATCTTTCTCTGGACAAAGACAGGCAAGCTTTCTATTACTGAAAAAATGGATTTCTCGAAGTCAGGATTCCTCTCCAGTAATGCAACCCACTCTCCATTGCAGACACCTACCTGGGCTTGACCGCACTGTCGTCATGCTACTTGGGGGCAGAGAACTGACTCCATTATGATTATGGCCAAGCTTCTTGCTGTACGTTGACTAATATGTTCTTTTTCTATGACCATGGAATTGCATGGCTTCTACTAGCATCCATGAAACTGTAGCAAGGTAACTTATTACTATATGAGCATGTTACACCATCCCCCAGTCTTATCCCACTGTATCATACTGTGTTGGCCAACACAATGTTCCATAATATCTTACAGAAAACCCCAGACAACCTTTTTGGCCCACCCAGTGGCATCAGCTTGATGTCCAGGATCCTGTCATCCAAACCAGATCCAGATGTACATGGGTATCCTCAGATACAGCTCTGAAAGGGCAGCTCCTCTTAATCCAAAAGCCTCAATCTAAAGGCCTGAATCTAGAGGCAAGCTATCTCTTCATATGCTCAGCATGCAGTGGGGAGACAGGCATAAAATAACTGCAATAGACCTTCCTTTCCAAATAGGGGGAAGAGGAAACTCCCATGAATAATCCCCCCAATGTTGAATCTCCATGGAAAAATCCTGCGGGGCCCACAATGCCAGTTCCTTGACGAGGGCTCAGTATGAGCGCCTGAGACCTCGACTGAAATCCCTGGGCTTCTGGTTCTGAGCTCTTAGGCATCCTTCCTTCTGGATTAAGTAAAGCTGGTGGTTGCTCCTGAGTTACCTGAGTAGCTTTCTCAAAGTACCTGCTTTTCATTCATAGTAGTTGAGGGATTTAAGACCTCTTTGCATTTTGCACCGAGTCTGTCCCTCTCAGATCAAGCTGGTGACATTTCTTCCAGTACAATTACATTAATTATCTATAGGTCTTTTATGGATTTTTCAGGGATTCACTTTATTGGAAACCACACACACACACACACACACACACACACCTTTTCTAGATAAGCGCTTCTTTGTCTTTTGTCTTCTGTAAGTGTGCTTTATGACAGTGTCTATGATTCTCAGAATTTGTATTTAATTGATGATACATGGGATGTATGCCCTTAGCAACCTCAGAAGGGCTTTTGTCTGTTTGAGTCTTCATCTTAAATAGTTCTGGGATCATTAATAATGGCTCTACCTTCACATCTTGGGCTTCAACAAACCATGTTTTATGGAAAGTGTCCTGGGCTTGTTCTTTGCCTAGAAGCCTTTTTTTTTTTTTTTAATGTTAAGATCTTTTAGTGTCTGGAAGACTAGTAATGAGAAACAGTTCTATATGTGAACATAAAAAGCCCTGGTTCTTTTACATTTAACAGGATTTTTTTTTTTAATCTTTCTCTCCTCTCTCACATTTTGCTATTTGTCGCTAGAGGAAATCAGGCAGGTCTTCAATACCTTGCTTAGAAATCTCTTTAGATAGACCATTATGTTAATTGTGTACTTTGGGGAGGTTGTGTTTTCCGTGTTATATAGGAAATAATATTGCTACATTTTCTATCACTTTGAAAAAGGGATCTCTTTCCTCCATTTTCCTCAAATTGGGTTAAACACTCGGTGAGAGCGTTGGTGAAGCCATCATGCCCATCTCAGTGTCTTCAAAGCTTTTGAGAATTTTGTTAATACTCTTCTGAGGCACTTCCAGTGCGCTAATGGGCTCCCTATTAAACCCACAAGTTTTAGATTTTTTTTTTAATCACAGCACTTTTTTGTTTGTACCAAATCTGTGCTAGTTACCTATTTTTGTGTAACAAGCCACTCCAAATTTATGCATTAAAAAATGATTATTCATTTTCTCCCATGGTTTCTGCTGGTCAAGAACTCCAGAGCAGTTTAATAGGGAAATTCTGACCTGAAGTCTTTTCTTAAGCTCCAGTCAGATACCGATCTAAGTTAAAGTTATTTGAAGGTGTGACTGAAGCTGGGGAATATTCTTTCAAAAAAACTCCCTGACATTTCTATGATATAGTGGCTGGCTATGGGTCAGGGACCTCCATTCCTCCCCTATATGTGGGGGTTTGGTGTTCCTACAGAAGTGTCTAGTTTACCCCTGCGAAAGTGAGACAACAGGGTGGAAGATATAGTGCTTTTACTGACCTAGACATAACTTCCGTGAACTTAACTGATCACACAGGGCCAACTCGGACTCAATGTGATGTCATGGGGACTACATTAAAGAAATGAGGATCACCGGAGATCTTCTTGCAGGCCCACGACTACTACTGCCAGTGATGATTTTAGTAATTTAAAAGAGATCAACATGACTCAGAGGGAAGCACATGGTGAGGAAAAACTCATTTATGTGCTGACTGCTGATGCTCAGAGTAATGTAGTGAGACTCTGTTTTGTTATTCAAATGTGGAAACAAGGGGTGATTCAAAATCCTGTTATCAGATTGAAGTGTGCATGTCTATGTGTCTGTGTTCTTAACTTTTTTGTGTTAAAATCTGAAGCATATATATAAATTATATATTAATTATATTATATTTAATATTATGCTATTATATATTATTATATATAATGATTATATATATTATACAATATAATCATTATATATTATTATATCAGTTCAGTTCAGTTCAGTTGCTTAGTTGTGTCCAACTTTTTGCCACCCCATGAATCACAGCACGCCAGGCCTCCCTGTCCATCACCAACTCCCAGAGTTCACTCACACTCACGTCAATTGAGTCAGTGATGCCATCCAGCCATCTCATCCTCTGTCATCCCCTTCTCCTCCTGCCAATCCCTCCCAGTATCAGAGTCTTTTCCAATGAGTCAACTCTTTGCATGAGGTCGCCAGAGTATTCGAGTTTCAGCTTTAGCATCAGTACTTCCAATGAACACCCAAGACTGATCTCCTTTACAATGGACTGGTTGAATCTCCTTGCAGTCCAAAGGACTCTCAAGAGTCTTTTCCAACACCACACTTCAAAAGCATCAATTCTTTGGTGCTCAGCTTTCTTCACAGTCCAACTCTCACATCCATACATGACCACTGGAAACAACATAGCCTTGACTAGACGGACCTTTGTTGGCAGTGATGTCTCTGCTTTTGAATATGCTATCTAGGTTGATCATAACTTTCCTTCCAAGGAGTAAGCATCTTTTAATTTCATGGCTGTAATCACCGTTTGCAGTGATTTTGGAGCCGAAAAAAATAAAGTCTGACACTGTTTCCACTCTTTCCCCATCTATTTCCCATGAAGTGATGGGACAGGATGCCATGATTTTCGTTTTCTGAATGTTGAGCTTTAAGCCAACTTTTTCACTCTCCTCTTTCACTTTCATCAAGAGGCTTTTTAGTTCCTCTTCACTGTCTGCCTGGGTGGTGTCATCTGTATATCTGAGGTTATTGATATTTCTCCCCACAATCTTGATTCCAGCTTGTGCTTCATCCAGCCCAGTGTTTCTCATCATGTAATCTACATAGAAGTTAAATAAGCAGGGTGACAATATACAGCCTTGACTCACTCCTTTTCCTATTTGGAACCAGTCTGTTGTTCCATGTGCAGTTCTAACTGTTGCTTCCTGCCCTGCATATAGGTTTCTCAAGAGGCAGGTCAGGTGGTCTGGTATTCCCATCTCTTTCAGGATTTTTCACAGTTGATTGTGATCCACACAGTTAAAAGCTTTGGCATAGTCAATAAAGCAGAAATAGATGTTTTTCTGGAACTCTCTTGCTTTTTTGATAATCCAGAGGATGTTGGCAATTTGATCTCTGGTTCCTCTGCCTTTTCTAAAACCAGCTTAAACATCAGGAAGTTCACGGTTCACATATTGCTGAGGCCTGGCTTGGAGAATTTTGAGCATTACTTTACTAGTGTGTGAGATGAGTGCAGTTGTGCGGTAGTTTGAGCATTCTTTCGCATTGTCTTTCTTTGGGATTGGAATGAAAACTAACCTTTTCCAGTCCTGTGGCCACTAGTGCGTTTTCCAAATTTTCTGGCATATTGAATGTAGCACTTTCACAGTATCATCTTTCAGGATTTGAAATAGCTCCACTGGAATTCCATCACCTGCACTAGCTTTGTTTGTAGTGATGCTTTCTAAGGCCCACTTGACTTCACATTCCAGGATGTCTGGCTCTAGGTGAGTGATCACACCATTGTGATTATCTTGGTCATGAAGGTCTTTTTTGTACAGTTCTTCTGTGTATTCTTGCCACCTCTTCTTAATATCTTCTGCTTCTGTTAGGTCCAGACCATTTCTGTTCTTTATCCCCCATCTTTGCATGGCATGTTCCCTTGGTGTCTCTAATTTTCTTGAAGAGATCTCTAGTCTTTCCCATTCTGTTTTTTTCCTCTATTTCTTTGCATTGATCGCTGAGTAAGGCTTTCTTATCTCTTCTTGCTATTCTTTGGAACTCTGCATTCAGATGCTTATATCTTTCCTTTTCTCCTTTGCTTTCCACTTCTCTTCTGTCCACAGCTATTTATAATGCCTCCTCAGACAGACATTTTGCTTTTTTGCATTTCTTTTTCATGGAGATGGTCTTGATCCTTGTCTCCTGTATAATGTCATGAACCTCTGTCCATAGTTCATTGGGCACTCTGTTTATCAGATCTAGTCCCTTAAATCTATTTCTCACTTCTACTGTATAATCATAAGGGATTTGATTTTGGTCATACCTGAATGGTCTAGTGGTTTTACCTGCTTTCTTCAATTTAAGTCTGAATTTGGCAATCAGGAGTTCCTGATCTGAGCCACAGTCAGCTCCCCGTCTTGTTTTGGCTGACTGTATGGTGCTTCTCCATCTTTGGCTGCAAAGAATACAATCAATCTGATTTCGGTGTTGACCATCTGGTGATGTCCATGTGTAGAGTCTTCTCTTGTATTGTTGAATTAGACTCTTTGGATTAGACTTCGGATTAGATGCTTTAAAAGGTTGCACTGTCTAACCGCTGAGTTTTCTCAGTGCTGCCCAGCAATCCTGCTGAATATCCCTCATCATCTCCCTTTACTGTCCCTTATTTTAAAATGTTCTAAGAGTCAATCACCATTTTACACTTTTTATACTATTACACCTACCCCCAACACCATTCATAAAACTCTCCAGCTTCACTAAGGAAGTATAGCAATTACCAAGACTACCAAACTCCTTCCGCAGCTACACCCACCCCAACTCCACACTTTCTGGTACCTGCTCTCTTCACTCCTAACCTCCTGCTCAGTGGAGGAGGTTCTGCTTTTGACCATGTACTGTCATCCACATTGTGCTTGTGATGTACACCCATTATGCACCTTCAGAATATCACCCTATTAATTATTCCAATTCTGGAATAATTCAGAATAATTCAACAACAATTCAAATAATATTAACTCAAAATAATAATAATTCAAAAATTCTTTTTTTTTTTTTTTTTTACTGCATTGGGTCTTAGTTGCAAGGCATTGTTGTTGCAGTGAATGGACTCTCTAGTTTCAGTGCAAAGGCTTCAGTAGTTTCAGCTCACAGATTTAGTTGCTCCATGGTGTGTGAAATCTCAGTTCCCTGACCAGGGACTGAACCTTAGTCCCCTGCAGTGTAATGCAGATTCTTAACCACTGGACCACCAGGGAGGTCTTTGCATCCATCTTTAACCTCTCCCCATTTCCCACCTCAGAAACACTTTCCTGCAATCCTGTTCTCCTCCTCTGCCTACTGTCCCAAAGCCTTTTCTTTGGTTTTCAGATGCTGTGCTGAGATCTACATACGTTGACTTGGCTCCACTTTCCATTATTCACTCCTCAGTTTTGACAGTAGAGTTGCTACTGCTGCTAAGTCACTTCAGTAGTGTTCAACTCTGGGTGACCCCATAGACGGCAGCCCACCAGGTTCCTTTGTCCCTGGGATTCTCCAGGCAAGAGTACTGGAGTGGGTTGCCATTTCCTTCTCCAATGCATGCATGCGTGCTAAGTTGCTTCAGTCATGTCCAACTCTGCGACCTTATGGACAGCAACCCACCAGGCTCCTCTGACCATGGGTTTCTCCAGGCAAGAATACTGGAGTGGGTTGCCATTTCCTTCTCTATGACAGTAGAGCATATGTCCCCAAAACTCCATGAAGCTGATCTACCCAGGACTCTAGAACCAGTACACTGTGAAATGTCAGTGCCTATCATCACTATTTTTTCCTTAGCCCACTGCAGGATTGGAGTCAGTGATCTAATTTTCCTTTCAAAACACTTTGTCCTTTAGCATCTGGATGATAAGGACTCCATCTTCCCTGATTGTGTGTGTGTGTTTGTGAGTGCGTGTCTATGTATTTTCTCTCTGAGTGCTCCTTCTCAACCTCCTTTGCAAGCTTCTTCTTTTCCACTTTAAACACTAGGGCTTCATCCTGGCTTACTTTTTCTATTCTGCTTTCATCATTAATGAAATTATCATACTAGCACCTTCTGTCGCCCTGTTGACTGACTCCAGGTTGAAATATACCAGGCTTAGGTTTCTTCATACCTAATTTATTTTTAGAGCATGGATTTTTAAATAATTTGTAAAACCTTAATTTTCTGAAAACATATATGTGAGAGTTACATATATTTTGAAATATTTGAATTTTAAATAATTATTAAACTAAAAATTTTACTCACATTTCCTTGAAACTGGTTAATTTCAGTTTGATATTATTTAAATGTTAGTTTTTAAAGATATATATAGGATAAAACTTTTATTCATCATTTCTTCCTTTTTCACTCTTTCCTTAGTAAAGTATCAGATATTTATTTATGTTTGTGTTCTTCCCAATGGCATTACAAACTTTGGAAATATCATAAAAAGTTATTTATGAAATTCAAATTTTCCGTGCACGCTTCTGCCAGAAATTTTGTTTTTTTGTGTAACTTAATGCTCAAAAAAGTTAGCCATTGTATTAGTCAACTTTTTCTTTGTAAGAAACAATAACAAATTTCAAGGGTCCTGTGTCTGCAGGTCAGCTATGATTACCCTGGTCTGGGCTGAGCTCAACTGGATGATACGTTCCAGGTCTCCAGAAGTTTCAGGTATGCTCTCCAGGTCTTCATCCAGAAGCACAGGCTGAAAGGTGAAGGGCCACCTGACCACAAGACCGAAGCCCAACTTCACAAGCACATGTAAAGCTTCTGTTTGATCACATCCAGTAATGTTCCCTTGGCTAATGTAAGGCACAAGGCCAAGTTTAACAGCAATTTGCTGGAGATGCACACTCCACCCCCAGGAAAGGCACTGCATTGCTCTTTTCACATTATGTGGTTCATTTGCTAAGTTTGTCTTAGTCTTTGCAACCCCATGGATTGTAGCACGCCAGGCTTCACTATCTCCCAGAGTTTGCTCAAGTTCACGTCCATTAAATCAGTGATAATATCTAACCATCTCATTCTTTATCCGCATATAAGCATCACCAACTCAATGGACATGAGTTTGAGCAAGCTCCAGGAGTTGGTGATGGATGGGAAAGCCTGGCATGCTGCAGTCCATGGGGTTGCAGAGAGTCAGACACGACTGAGTGAATGAACTGGACTAAATCCTACTACAGTGAAACAGAGCAGAATAAAGACACGACCTGATCTGCCAACACCAGTGCACAGCTATTAGAGTGGATCATGAATGACCATTCCCATCATGGGTCGTGGGCAGGATCTGTGCTTCTTTAACTGTAAACACTGAACTTATTTTCAATAAAATCATCTTCAACATCTTTCCACTTTGTCAACCAGGGAGAGATCCTCCAAAATATGCATTATGCTTCAATTTTTTTCAAAATGCCAAAAAATCCACAAATATATTTGACCTTTGCAGTGTACTGCCTCTCTTTTCTATTCAATTTTCCATAATTTGTTTCTGATGTGTCCTGTTTAGGAACTCACTCAATTTAAACTCTCAGCAACCCATGGATAACAAAGAATCACCACCAGTTTTGAAAGACTGCCAAGATACATACCAATTATCAAACTCTGTCGCAGAACCTTGAGAAGATATTCTCCAGCATAGTTACATCAGGGAGAAATGAGGAAGAAACGGTCACTTCATTCAGTTCAAAAACATGTCAAATAGAATAAATACCGAGTTATTCCCTACAATGCAATTTGTGATATTTTGGGGGGTTAAAAGCATGAGTAAAAATTCCTTCATATCTTTTCCCCTGGATTATATTTTACTCAGTAAGACTGGTTTTATGAATGCATTCAACCAGATGCCTTCATTCACAGCCTATTTCCCCATATCTGTTCTATAAAGTCCTATTTTACTAGAATATTAATAGCATTCTGCTAAGTCACTTCAGTCGTGTCCGACTCTGTGTGACCCCACAGATGGCAGCCCACCAGGCTCCGCCGTCCCTGGGATTCCCCAGGCAAGAACACTGGAGTGGGTTGCCATTTCCTTCTCCAATGCATAAAGTGAAAAGTGAAAGTGAAGTCGCTCAGTCGTGTCCGACTCTTAGCGACCCCATGGACTGTCACCTACCAGGCTCCCCTACCATGGGATTTTCCAGGCAAGAGTACTGGAGTGGGGTGCCATTGCCTTCTCCAATTAATAGCACTAGCACCCCCTAAAGTATCAAACACATTTGGGAAATCATTAAAGCAAGTTATTCATTATAAGTCTAATCAACGAATGTTGAATCAACGAATAGGTTTTCAGCTTGCGAGAGGAAACAAGCCCTTTCATGGTTTTCCATATTCACTGGACACCAGGCTCTTTTCCTTGTGCAGCACCTTAGGCAATAGTCTTCTGTAGGACAAGAAAGGAAAAGGCAGGACTTCCCTGGCCATGCAGGGGTTAGAACTTCCCCTTCCAGAGCAAGAGGTGTGGGTTTGATTCAAGGTCAGGGATCTGATAATGCCTCAAGACCAAAAGACCGAAACAAAACAGAAGCAACATTGAAACAAACTGAATAAAGATTTCTTTAAAAAGAAAAGGCTTATTTAGGGAAGGACCCCTAGAACACAACCTCCTCCCATATGCAGGGGGGCTGTGGTGGTGGCCGCCCCAGTGGGGCTTCCTGCTGGGAGAACGGTGGATCCCACTGCCTGCAGAGACTGCCAGACCACCTCCTCTTCAGATGAACACCTTAGAGACAGAATTTCATTGACAAGAAACTGCAGGGGGACAAGGAAGAGCCCTGGGACATTGTCAATCTCTTCACATGGTCTGGAGAGGATACTCAGAGTTGGGGGTCATTGCCTATAATCACATTATTTGTCCCTTCGCCTGGGCTGCATTGCTTCTGTTCCTAACAAACTTTGAAAGACTTGGAAGTCTTTGACTCAGTTCAGGGACATTCAAAAATGAAGTTTTCAATAACAAGCTCACAGGAAATCACAACCCTCTAAAAAACAACCTGAGATTCAAAATCCTTTTTAACATATTAAAATTCAAACTCTGTATCAGAATCTAAATTAAAAAGCATTTGTGCATGTGTTCAGCCATCTGGAATTTACCCTGACCCCAGCTGAAGCCGAATCTGGCCTGCAACACCGCCAAATCAAATCTTGAAGACACAGTTTTGGATGAAGTAGAATGGCAACCACTCCAGTATTCTTGCCTGGGAAATCCCGTGGACAGAAGAGCCTAGAGGGCTGCAGTCCATGGGGTCGCAAAGAGCTGGACAGGACTGAGAGGGCTAAAAAACAGAAAAGAACAGATCTATTGATTTTCCAGGCAAAGGGGCCTACAGTGGGCCAACAGGCTCGAAACTATGTGTCCCAACTTGGAGGGGGTGTTGAGAAGTTTTATAGAAATGTTTTAAAGAGGGCGTGATCAGCTTATGGACATTCTTCTGATTGGTTATTAGTGAGGTAACTGGTAGTCAGCAACTGACTCACTGGAAAAGACCCTGATTCTGGGAAAGATTGAAGGCAGAAGGAGAAGGGGACAACAGAGGATGCGATGGTTGGGTGGCATCACTGACTTAACAGACATGAGTTTAAACAAACTCTGGGAGATAGTGAAGGACAGGGAAGCCTGGCATGCTGCAGTCCATGGGGTCTCAGAGTCAGACACGACTGAGCAACTGAACTATTATCAACCTTCTTGTTTCTATCAATCTGGGCTATATGTGCTTGTGGGCAGCATAGTGTCATTAACTGGTAACTTCTCCCACCTGGTGAGGGTTTCAGTATCTTCAAAACAGCTCAAAGATATTGCTGTGTTTATTGATAGGGAACCAGGACCTTGCCCCAAGGCTGCACTGTTTTTCTTAATGGTTTCTCCCTGGTCTTGCATCCTCATCACCTCCCTTGAACCTGCCGCTTGGAATTCAGGGAGGATGAATGAAGGCTGTTCCCTATAATCAAGAAACTAGGGGACATAGAAAGTCGTTGTGCCCAGGAGCCCAATAGGAACCTGCTCGGTTTGGCAAACACCCCCAATCATGTGCCTGCAGGTAACAACTTTCAATGCTCTCTAGTTTCCTAACTCCACAGATGGCTGTCATTATTATTTTAATCATTATCATCTTTTGTGGCTCAGACAGTAAAGAATCTACCTGAAATGCAGGAGTCCTGAGTTTAATCCCTGGGTCAGGAAGATCCCCTAGAGAAGGGAACAGCTACTCACTCCACTATTCTTGCCTGGAGAATTCCACAGGCAGAGGAGCCTGGAGGGTTACAGTCCATGGGGTCACAGGGAATCAGACACAACTGAGCCATTTTCACTTTCATCATAGAATAATTTATGTTTTATGCTGTCCTATTTGTGTATCCTTAGATATCTCCATTGGAGGAGGCAATGGCACCCCATTCCAGTACTCTTGCTTGGAAAATCCTATGGACGGAGGAGCCTGGTAGGCTGCAGTCCATGGGGTTGCTAAGAGTTGGACACGACTGAGTGACTTCACTTTCACTTTTCACTTTCATGCACTGGAGAAGGAAATGGCAACCCACTCCAGTATTCTTGCCTAGAGAATCCGAGGGACGGGGGAGCCTGGTGGGCTGCCATCCTTGGGGTCGCACAGAGTCGGACACGACTAAAGCGACTTAGCAGCAGCAGCAGCAGCAGCAGCAGCAGCAGCAGCAGCAGATATCTCCATTAGATTCTCTATCTCTAACATAAGCAATTTCTCATATTGGATGGGGGGAGAGAAAGAAAAAAGAGGAGAGGCAATGTGTGTGCGTATTGTCGACTTAAATAGTAAGCATAAGCTAAAGTAGAGAGTTATGTTTTATTTGGCAGGAACTTTCCATACTTCAAGATAGAAAGTGGGCATCTAAAGTAACACAGTGAACCACTGTGAGGAGGCAAGACAGGGAGCTAGGAGATACAGTTTTGCAACAAGGGGTATCTAGTCTGAATATCAAAAGATTATTGTTAATTAAAGAAAACCAGATATCTCAAGTCAAGGAATTTAGTGCTTTCCTATGTATGGGAAGATGCACTAGTCTGGGCCCACTGAGATCAGTCCTCTGATAGGTCCCTCAGCTGTCTGGGGCCAGTGTCCTGAGCTCTCACATCCTGAGCTTTCTCAGGGCTCACTGTGGGGAGAGGCTGTAGTCTGATGGCTGCTAGAAGGCAGGGAATCTTTGTTTACCTCCTAAGATCTCTCACGGCTTATCAGCTCACTGTCATCACTGATGACCATGACATCCTTTGTTAACTGACCCGGCTGGCAGTATTCCATTGCTCGGTATAATAGGTATGAAATTGAGAGCATTTCAAAGATTCCTCCCCAAAGTGCCTGAGTACACAGACCAAATGAATTATGAATCACAGTTAAGATTGACTCTAATCTTCCTCAAATTGGGAATTTAACACAGGACTAAACAAATAGAATTATTCTCCTGAGATGGTAAGGGCTAGGCTACACAAAACCTGCAGCCTTCCTGCTCGATGAAAATAGAAAATATTGCAAATCTAAATCTAGGAGATTTAAACTTATAAATTCAAATTTAAACACCCTACACGCTCAGGTATTCTTTCTTTTCTTCTTCTTTTTCTGAGCTGTGTGCTCAGTCATGTTTAACTCTTTGCCACTCCATGGACTGTAGCCTGCCAACCTCCTCTGTCCCTGAGACTTCCCAGGCAAGAATACTAGAATGGGTTGCCATTTCCTACTCCAGGGGATCTTCCTGACCCAGGGATCAAACCCACGTCTCTTACATCTCCTCCATTGGCAGACAAGGCAGATTCTTCACCACTGTGCCACCTGGGAAGCCTTTCTTGAGCTACAGAAATTCAGAAGTGCTATTACCCCCTTAAAAGGGGACTGCCAAAAAATTATTCTCCTGCCAGCCACTACTCAGCTTACCTCTAATTGATTCTGAACGAGACCAGATAGAATCCATTTCCTGCTTTATCCTATTAGCTGTTTCATATACAGCTGCTGACTGATGGCATTGAGGTTTGTATTTCTAAGGAATGGCACACACATGTGTTAGGTCAGGCTATCCTGGGGTTCCCAGAAAGGCTTGTCACCCTCCTCCAAATCTCCTCTTCTCCATGCCCTGAGTCCTTCACTGTTTCAGTTCTGTAATCTTACTAATGTAATTTAGGCCATTGTTGTGTGAATTATTGCCAAGGTTAAAGTTGGAGCCGGCCCTGTTTTACCTAATTTTACTGTGAAATGAAGTGAAGTCACTCAGTCGTGTGTGACTCTGCTATCCCATGGACTGTAGTCTACCAGACTTCTCTGTCCATGGGATTTTTCCAGGCAAGAGTCCTGGAATGGGTTGGCATTTCCTTCTCAAGGGGATCTTCCTGACCTAGGGATTGAACCTAGGTCTCCTGCATTGTAAGCAGATGCTTTGCCCTCTGAGCCACCAGGGAAGGACAGCCAGACCCATGACTGAGGGCTTGTCCAAGAGGGTGGGGTGGGTTGGGGGAAAAAAAGTGGACATGTGAAGTACCAGGACACAATTTTTATTTTTTGAAAATCTGTCTAAAATCTAACTTGGTACACTCTCTAGAGTTTCATAGGGGAAAAAGACAGAATTTGCTCATAAATTAATCCAAAAGAGATCCCTACTCAGATTGGTAAGGAGCTGAGCTTCCTTCTCAGTATTACATGTGTGGAAAGAGTAGCCATGCTTCTGATCATCAAGGACCATTTGGCAGACCCTTCTTATGGTCACACATTCTATTGATGAGGAATTGGGACTTTGATCATTTGGGATGGACATTTAGCATTCTGCTTGCTCAGGTGGTCCTGGGTGTCATTTCAAAACCTAATTTGGATTTTGAATTGATTGGGGAAATGCCTTTCTCATTTGGATGTATTGTGAAACTAGAACTTGATACTCATGAAACTAATAATTGATAACATTCTTAATGATCGAAGTTGGTAGAGCAATTGTTAACAAACTTTGGTCAGAGTTGACATTAAGATGGAACAGAAAGAGAGCCAACAATAATTATGGTCTGTGTTAAACTCCACTAATTCAAAAGGAAACAAGCAAGGAATTAATTGAGTTTAGTCTATGTTGAGGCAACAACTTGTCTTAAACTGCAGAAGTTAAAGAAAAAAGGGAGGGCCTTTTATAATCCTTGGAGACTATTAGGTCACATAGTTCATTCTCCAGCTCTGACTCCTGAATTTTTCAATTATTTAGGAATTAAAAAAAAAAACAACTTATTTTATCTTAGACTTTCCTAGGCAGAGATTTCATAGCTATTCTGATCACTCTCTAATTATAATTTGAAGCAATACTGGTTCTGTTGCCATAGGATTTAATTTAGAGTGGGTGGTGTCATAAATCTATCAGGAGTACTGGGGCAGAGAATTAATTTAGTTATTTACTCCTTTGGGAGAATCTAGCAGGCTGCCATCATAATTTGAGATGCTCAGCCTTGAGTGGATCTTATTTTCTATGCTGAGGAGCTAGCATTTTTTGATAGCTGTTTTATGTTACTGTCTAGAAAAGATTACCCTCATATGAGACCCAGAGGAAGAGAGGCATTAGTTCTAAGGGAGGGGACCATAATTTGTTCAGGTGGATGGGGGACTTCAATTTGTAGGGGTGTTAGGATAGAGTGATAATCAGTGGGTGTGCTATTGGCATCTGGAGAGATGCATATTTTATTAAGCCAATTATCATCCCCCATATTGTAGCACTTTTAGTAAACCCACCCTCCACCCCATTGTATCCCACGCAGACATTACATCAACCAAAACAGCTCTGCACACTTCCATGCATCCCACAGAGGGGCAGTATTAACTACACTTGGGATTGAGGTTCTTAGTGGGACCAGACCATACAGACCTTTTCTAAAAAAGCTTTATTTAGTTATTTGGCTGTGTTGGGTTTCGACTGTGGCATGTGGGATCTTCACTGTGTCATGACAAATCTTGCCTTACAGGCTTAGTTCCCTGACCAGGGGTTGAACCCACATTGCCTTCATTGGAAGGCATTCTTAACCACTGGACCATCAGGGAAGTCCTCCATATAGAACCTTTGACCATATTGCTTTAGAGCCTGTGGGAAAGAGGTCTCAACCCTACAGGTCACACTATATTTTATATTAATGGATCTCTACTGATTATGGCTGCATGTGTTTGGGTCAGAGCCAGTTCTCACGGGCTACAGCAAAGTTGTAGAGCTAAGCTGGTCTAAGCCAAGCACAGGCCTTTCATTCTTGATAAGACCACAATGACACTTGAGTATCAGCAAATGAGTATGTCTTAATGGTGGTCATAAGCAGTGGTAGTGACATCAAACTACAAGGGCAAAAGCATTGGCCCACAGGGACCGGAAAAGACAGACTGGCCCACAGAGGGCTTGGAGAGCAGGTGTACCTAAGGCTGCTTAAGGGGCAGCCTCTTCCTCTCCAACTTATGCCATGACTGGGTGGGAAATTCCATCTAATTCAGGAGTTCAATGTTGATACATTTTCCAGTTGATCACCACCACCATCTCCATCTAAGATACATTTTTCCAGTTGATGGCTTTTCAGTAGTCATGTACGGATGTGAGAGTTGGACCATAAAGAAGGCTGAGCACTGAAGAATTTATGCTTTTGAGCTGTGGTGCTAGAGAAGACTCTTGAGAGTCCTGTGGAAAGCAAGGAGATCAAGTCAGTCCATCCTAAGGAAAATCAATCCTGAATATCCATTGGAAGGACTGATGCTGAAGCTAACACTCCAATCCTTTCACCACCTGATGTGAAAAGTCAACTCACTGGAAAAAACTCTGAGTCCAGGAAAGATTGAAGGTGGGAGGAGAAGTGGGAAACAGGATAAGAGGGTTGGATGGCACCACTGACTCAACGGACATGAGTTTCAGACAGTGAAGGACAAAGAATCCTAGCATGCCACAGTCCATGAGGTTGCAAAGAGTCAGATATAACAGCGACGGAACAACACCACCACCCTGGCTAGGATCAGGCTGCCTGCAGAAATAGCTTTTCACAATTATTTTTTTGTCCCAGAGTAAACAGGGTGCAGTCCCCTGCTCCCCCGTAGTCCCATTTGTTGAGGAAGAGTACAAATGTGGGATGTGACCTTAAAGCCCCAACAGTTTCTCTGCTTACCATAGATTCACATTCTGTACCTCATGCAAACTGTTGTACGTATTGTGACAATCAATTAATATAAAATGAATCCTTCACTCACTAGGGTTTTGAGGGCTGGTGGAGCTGCTGGAAATACTGAATAAATTGTTCTGAGGAACATCGTGGCTTCATGGAAGGAAGGAATTAGATGAATGTCATTACATAAGAAAGTATGAGAGTTTGGACAAAGAATGCTAATGGCTTCACAGTAGATTTCACGTGCGTGTTCATTCTCAGTCGTGTCTGACTCTTTGCGACCTATGGACTGTAGCTTCCAGGTTCCTCTCTCCATGGGATTTCCCAGGCAAGAATACTGAAATCGGTGGCCATTTCCTTCACCAGGGGATCTTCCCGATTCAGGGATCAAACCCATTTCTTGTGTCTGCTGCCTTGGTATTCTTTACCACTGAGCCACCTGGGAAGCTCATAGCAGATTGTTTCCTTATAAAAGGGATTTCAAAGCTTGAAGATAGTGTTCAACATGAGAAATGAAAGCAAGTTATAGGTTAAAATAAGATTTTATGTGAATGCTGCTTTATTTGTTTCCTTATACAGCAGGTACACAGAAAGACCAAGTCGCATGTTGGGAGAATTGCTGTGGAATTCAGTAACGAACAACTTTGTTTCACTGAATTGCTTGAAGATATTTTGAGACATTTGCTATAACACCATCAAAATTTGCCTGTGATCCACCTCTGAACTGAAGACTTTGCACCCTCATGTGATGGTAGGTCTTGGTACCTTCTGTAAGGCAGCCACACTGTTGAACAACTCTGTAGGTCTGTGGAGCTAGAGGAATCTGAACTAAAGTGCGGCTGAACTGGGCTCAGAACACGGAGATGGAATCCTTTGGATTCTTTGCCAGTTTCCTGCTTGCCCATGTCCCCTTGGCAATATGAACAATTACAATGTCAATATTTGTACTCTGTTAGCTTTATAAATCAGAGATTGACATATATATACTATTGATACTCTGCATAAAATAGAGAACTAAGGAGAACCTGTGTAGCTCAGAGAACTCTACTCAGTGTTCTGGGGTGAGCTGAATGGGAAGGAAATCCAATAAGAGGGGATATATGTATAGACGGTTCACTTTGCTGTGTGGCAGAAGCTAACACAACATTGTAAAGCAACTATGCTCCAATAAAAATCAATTTAAAAATCAATCAATATGCAGTAACTACTCCACCTATTGATACTGGCAGGTATCCAATGTCAATACTAATATCATTATCAATTCCAATATCCAGTATGAATATCTATTGAAGAGTAGCTCTTGTAACACACAGCTCAAAATGGCTTGCTTTCTAAACTTCCCAGGTATTGACATTTGAATAATTCTTTAAAAGCCATTGTAAAATTTCCCAGTTTCTCTCCTAAACTAATCCTCTGCAGTCCCATCAGGGATGTGAACTTCATCTTTAGGAATTGCTGCATAGTACTGCTCGGAATCTTAAAGCTCTCGTTGACTGTAGCCAGCTTGGGTCTCAGAAACGCCATCACCCAGGCAAGAGGAGACTGACTCCACATGGTTCCCAGCTCCCTGGAGACATCTGGATTCTGGGTGTAGCCCAAGACCTGCAAGGGTTTGCTGTCATTGATGCTTTAAGATCATGAGAGATTTCCCCTAAAATGAAGACCACTTCTCTCTGCCATTCTCCAGATGATGCATTTTATCAGTGACTCAAAAAAAAACTAAAGCAAGGACCTCTTTAATTTTCACAAACCATCTTTGCAGCTCCCCTTGGGGTTAGACTTATGGATTCCTCTTATGGAAAACCCCTTTAAAGAAATAAAATAAATAAAATGCTAAGTAGATAAGTTCGTTTCAGATACACAAAAATTCTTTGTGACACTGGAAAAAATTAGAGAATTTTTTACTAATTTCTATAAATTGATAAAATGAGAAAGACTAGTTTTAATGTTATGTCCCACGGTATGGTGGCTTCCTATCTCTGTCTTCTCAGAATAACCACAGACTGGGTAGCTTAAACAGCAGGATATTATTTTCTTGCAGCTGTGGAGGCTGGAAGTAAATAAAGGTGCCAGCGGGGTTGGATTCTCCTGAGGCATCTGTCCTTGGCTTACAGATGGCCCCCTCTCCTGTTGCATCCTTATGTGACATTTTCTGGGAGTATACACTGTCAATATCTCTTTCTTTTCCTATTGGATTAGGGCCTCACCCTTATAACTTTATTTAGTCTTAATTACTTCTATAACCAGAGGTTTCCCAGGTGTCTCAGACAGTAAAGAATCTGCCTACAATGCAGGGGATCTGGATTCAAATCCTGGGTCAGGAAGATGCCCTGGAGAAGGGAAAGGCAACCCACTCCAGTATTCTTGCCTGAGAATCCTATGGACAGGGGCGACTGGTGTGCTACAGTCCGTGGGGTCACAGTTGGACACAACTGAGCAACTAACACTCTTTCATCTCTATGACAGCTCTATTTCCAGACAGTCACATTGTGGATTAAGCTTTAAGCTATGAATTTTGGGTGGACAAAATTCTGTCCAGGGAACCCCTCAGGTGATGGGCTTTCTGCTGATCACAAGAGTGATCAGGTAGGAAATCAGGCTGTTTAGTTGTGCTCATGGAGGGACACTGTGAGGATCAGGAGATTAACAAGTTTGTATCTGCAGAGAGGCAAATTCTGATGCATGTCCCAGAAGGCAGCACAGACCTAGGGGGTCCTTCCCAGAAAGGCCTCCTCGGATCATCTGAGCTAAAGAAAGTTGGTCCATGGCCACTACCTTAATGAGAACCTGATGTTTCAGTAAGATCATATTTTTCTTCTGTTGAAAATTTCACAATAAAACAGGTTTGTGAGATGGACAAGGGTGCAGTCCATCTAGCATCTCTCAGGGTTTAGTTCTAGGCTATGTAGATATAGAGACTGGCTGCACAGGGTGATGGAGGAGGACTGTTCACTCGCTCTGTTACTCCCCACATCCTACTCCTTTCGAAGGGCTCAGGCTCTGGAACCCCTCTAGCTGTCCCCAGGAGCTTTGGCTGAATTCTTCTTTTTTCTTGACAACCCTTGACCTTTGGCAGAACCTGCCCAATAAAAGCTTACCCTTGGAAGAGTCCCTTTCTCTCCCAGCACATGGACCACCGAGCACTCAGAAAGTATTCCACACGTGATCCAGATTCCAGAGCCTTGTCGGTTCCCAGGCTCTGACCCATGGAGTTAGCACACACAGGATTTAAACTTTCTTGGAAGTATTCTTGCAGTTTCGTGTTCATCTCATTTTACTACTCTTTCAGCCAGTCATGATTGCAACTCGGATGATCTGAGACCCATAGACAAATAGAAGCTTGTTAACCTGCTGTTCCCCTCATGTTGGGACATGATCACAGTTGAGAGTGAATCCTACAGTCTGGCCCAGCTTTCTCCTTGTTGCCAGGGCCAGCCCATCATGTTGCACAGGTGGAAAGGTGTGATATGACCCGTCATCATTCCACGGCCATACGTTAAAAATGGTTTCCATTCTGTCAATGGTAGACATTAATAAAAATCCTCGCCTCTGTGTCCCCAAAACCGGAGAGTAGAAAATGAATCTGTGAGGCTTTCCAGTGCAAAAATGACTGTCCTGGGCCAGTTTAAGCCTTTTACATGGAGAAAGCTGTGCCTGAGGGCTGGATGGTCTCTCAACCTCTGCGTGGCCCAGCCTCCCTGGGGCCCAGGTGCCCGAGGCTGAGGCCCAGTCCCTTTAAGGAGCACTTGCCCCTCTGGCCTGTCAGGGAAGTCAGGCTTTGTCTGTGGCTTGGCTGAACCTCTGTCCCTCAGGGCTGTATCTCCGTGGAGTCATTTTTAGCCCCAAAGTATCCACAACACCCAGCTTATTTTCAGTATTTCAACCTTACCACTGCCATTTTGATAAAGGCTTTTATTCCGATCAACCTTTACAGGTAATAACTTCACCAGATAAAGTCAATTCATTCTTTTTCTGTAAAGTTCAGTTGTTGAATTTCATTGTTTAAAGCATTGCTTTAAGCAGAAATGTTTTGGTGGCCTAATATTTGCTTTTCCCTCTTGTCTTTTGGAAATGCATCATACTTGGAAGTGGAGAGTCCCAGGGGAATAACAGTGATCAGAGCAGCTCAGCTGTTGGAGGTGGTTGGGAAGGGTGGTGTCTGGTGGCCCCCATGTGCCAGGAGGTCCCCAATGCCTGGGCATCTGGGATGAATAACACACAAATGGGGCATGTTACTTCACACCATAGATCACCCACACGTGGAAAGCATGTGTGAGAAATTACAAGTGATAAGACTGTTCCTAGGGTGTTTATGACCAAAACTGTACAAAGTGGGAAATGCAACAGCCCCGATCAACATAGATTTATTCAGATTTAGTTTTTTGAAAGACTTTGAATTTAGAAACAATAGACTTTATGAAATCATTCCCTAAATATTCATTGAACACTTGGGATGCATAGGGGCACATCTCCATGATAGAAATGACTCTCTGGTTTCTCTTGTTTTTCCAAGTCTACAGGTTCACAGGCTCCAGCTGGTTTGGCCCCCAGCAGGGACCAGCTTAGTCCTGGGGGTCTGGCTGGTGGGTCCATCCTCTCTGGCTTTCACATGATATGACTGAGGCTGAGCCCAGCTCCTCCCACCAGCCCAGAATCTGTCAGTCACATGATCATTTCTTCCTGTCAAGAGTTTGCAAGTTACCAGGCTTTGCCTTGACTTCACTTTTGACTCAGCATTTCCCTGCACTCCCCATCCACATGTCTAGAGAATTCTCTTGGTGGTGGTTTAGTTGCTAAGTCGTGCCCAACCCTTGCACCCCCATGGACTGTAGCCTGCCAGGCTCCTCTGTCCATGGGATTCTTCAGGCAAGAATACTGAAGTGGGCTGCCATTTCCTTTTCCAGGGAATCTTCCCAATCCATGAATCAAAGCCAGGTCTCCTGCATGGCAGGCAGATTCCTTACCAACTGAGCTACCAGGAAAGCTCATGTTCTCTTATCCTTCCGTAATTTCTGCTTCTCCCACCACCATCCAGACACTCACCTTGATACCTAGATCATTACAGCTGTTTCTTCACTAACCTTTACTTCATTGGGATTCTTCCAGCCTCCCTCCCAGCTGCCTCCTCCTTTTCCCAAACTCATGTGTATCCAGCCTGCTGTAGCCACGTGGATCCACTTTGATTGTCAGGTTCATAGAATGTCAGGAGATTCATGGCCATTTACAATAGGGCTCCAGCATTTACTTCCATCTTTCCACCAAATTTCTGCTTCAGCCTCTTTGATTAATCTGTGCCCTTAATATGTGCCAGGTGCATTGGGTTCGTTCTCTTCCCTAGTCATTGTGGTCTATCTCCCACTGCCATTTTTTTTTTAACTTAAGCTTATGCACACTTTGCTAGTCCTGTCATCTCATACAGCCCTGCTCTTCCTAGCCCTCTGTCCTCCTCCTCTTCTGAGCTGAACATTATTGTCTGCCCCACTCACTGGGCCTTTTTAATCATGCCTCTGCCTTTTCATAGCTTCCATAAAACTGCAGATGAGATTTCTGCATCTTCTGATTGTCTTAGGTTGTCCTGGTCTGGGTGATGTGGCTGTCTATCTTCATCATTATCTATTTATGTCCCTTCATTAGCTTAGCACACATCTATTACACAAGAGGCCCTCTGCTCAGTGCTGGAGTTGGTCCCAGGACACTCACAGTACAGTAATGGCTGCACATAAAAAGAGGCAAATACATTTCAAAGAAGAAAACATTTAGTAGGGCGCCATGATAATAGGTTTGGGTCTAAGGCATGTTAATTTTAATCAATCTTTTAATTGAATTATAGTGGTTTCACAGTGTTGTGCTCATTTCTGCTGTAAAACAAAGTGATTCAGTTATACATGTGTACATGTATACATATACCTGGCTTCCCTGGTGGTTCAGTGGTAAATAATCCACCTGCTAATGCAGGAGACCCAGGGTTGACCCCTGGGACAGGAAGATCTGGAGAGGGAAATAGCAACCCACTCCAGTATTCTTGCCTGGAGAACCCCATGGACAGAGGAGCCCAGTGGGCCACAGTCCATGGGGTCACAAAAGAGTCATACACACACACACACACACACACACACACACACATTCTTTGTTAAAATATTCATTTCCATTATGGTTTATCATAAGATTTTAAATATAGTTCCCTATGCTATACAGTAGGACCTTGTTTATCTGTTCTGTATGTAAAAGCTTACATCTGCTGACCCCAATCCATGCCTCCCCTAAGCCCCTGCCCGTTGGCAACCATCAGTGTGCTCTCTAGGTTGTGATTTTGCTTCATAGCTCAGCTCATTTGTGTCATATTTTAGATTTCACGTACAAGTGATATTGTAAGGTATTTGTCTTTCTCTTTCTGACTTACTTGGTATGGCAATCTTTAGTTGCATCCATGTTGTGGTAAATGGCATTATTTCACTCTTTCTTTATTTTATGACTGAGTAGTATCTCATTGTATATATGAACCACCTCTTCTTTTTCCACTCACTTGTTGATGGACATTTAGGCTGTTTCTAGGTCTTGACTATTGTGAATAGTGAAGTATGTCAATTTTAAAACCTACTCTATTATTTATTCTTTCTGTCTCACATAGTATGTATGTTCAGTTATCTTCTCAGTAAGATGAAGTTAACAAGAGCTCTACCATTTGATGGTTGTGAAGATGAAGCTGATAATTTGATGCAGTACTTAGCTCTGCACCTTTGTACAAGCACAACAAAAGTCCAGGTTGTTACTGTAACTCATCCCTGGTACCAGGGAAACTGAGAATTAGGAGCCTAGAAGGAAGCGGAGGGTGTTTTTCATGTGGGGATAAGGCATTAGGGTAGCAAGGTAAGATTTGAAAACTTGGTAAAAATTATTTTCTCTGTTGCATTTCTAGTATTTATTCTACTGAAAAAAGAGATATGTTCTATGGAATGATTTGATATAAGAAAGGGGGATATAATATAATTAAAATTCAGTTCTGGAACATGCAGTGTGCTTAGGCAGCAGTAATACAGCATGGCAATACCGTTTTAGGAAAGAGTTTTACATAATCATGTGTAAAATTCTAAATTCTCCTTAGAAATATTAAAGAATATACTTGGATAACCCAGTCTGTAAAATTCTCTTCTAGTTCAAAAGCATATTCTTTCTCCCACTTGGGATGGTAGAAATCAAAGAGAAGTCCACTCTTTTCTGGCCAAGGCACTGTGAGGAGGAGGTGAGAAGAGGCACTTGTTCTGTTTCTCTCATCCCTGGAAGTCAGGCAAGGAAACCCCCCTTTCCGATTCACAACAGTGGCTGAGTTAAATATCCTTTCCCCGGAAACGTGGACTTCCAAGAGGAAGAGAAATAGGGAGCATCCGTCCACAGAAATACTGAGCACTTTCAGGATGAACTGAGTTGTCAGTTCAAGCCGTTTGGGCACAGAGTAAGCTGTTTCAAAACAAGGCACAAGGACAAAAGAAATAAGTTTTGAACAAACAAAGAGATGAAAATTTCTCTGCACATTTTTTTTTTCAGTCAAATTTCCACTATCATTCCATTAGTGGGGACAGAGCTGAGAAATAGCATAACGACTGTGGGAAAACACTCAAATTCCATGGTCTGTGTGAAGCTGGTGTGTCATCGCTCACACGGTCATGTTCAACTTGTAAATCCTCAAGCAGTGACAAGCACACAGTGATCTCATAAGAGACCTACCGGGAGGGTAAGCTTTGTGCACTCAAATGCTGGGCTGAGTTGTATTTATTTTTATTTTATGACTTCTACTGGCAAAGGGAAGACCTCCCTAAAGTAAAAATAGCCTCTTTTGTCATCTTATCATGGTTTGTTTCTTGTCTAATATTTTGCTTCATAATTTGTTGCTGGCATGATATATTTGGAAGCCAAGAGCAGGACACGGCAGTTAAGGGGGCCACAGGTCATGAGAAGGACAGAAAAGATCTTTTCACAAAGAGGATAGAGAAAGGGGAAATTCAACAAAGCTCTGGTTATAACTGTTGTATATTTTTGAAAAAATTACAGAAAAGTGTTCTGAAATACTGTCACATCCACTGTCCTCATGGATGGGTGAGTGTTGGGAAGGAGCTGGGAGAAGAAAGCTTGGAGACAGAAACCAGATGTGATGCCCATGTAAAGCCAATATCCTGCTTGCCCTGGGCTGAACTTCTGTGTCTCCTCCAAACTCATCTATTGACACTGTGCCCTCAGTATCATGGTATCTGCAGGTGGGGACATTGGGAGGTCAATGGGCCATGAAGGTAGAGCATTCATGATGGAATTGATGCTGTTACAAAAGAGGAGAAGGTGGCTGTCTACAGTCAGGGTGTAGGCTCTTCAGTTCAGTTCACTTCAGTTGCTCAGTCTTGTCTGACTCTGCGATCCCATGGACTGCAGCATACCTGGCCTCCCTGTCCATCACCAACTCCCGGAGTCCACCCAAACCCATGTCCATTGAGTCAGTGATGCCATCCAACCATCTCATCCTCTGTCATCCCCTTCTCCTCCCACCTACAATCTTTCCCGGCATCAGGGTCTTTTTAAATGAGTCAGCTCTTCACATCAGGTGGCCAACGTGTTGGAATTTCAGCTTCAACATCAGTCCTTCCAATGAACACCCAGGGCTGATCTCCTTTAGGATGGATTGGTTTAATCTCTTTGCAGTCCAAGGGACTCTCAAGAGTCTTCTCTAACACCACAGTTCAAAAGTAGGCTCTCACCAGACACCGAATCTATCAGCACCTTCATCTTGGACTCTGGAGCCTCCAGAAATGTGAGAAATAAATGTCTATTGTGTAAGGCACCTAGCTGTGATATTTTGCTGTAGCAGTTTGGGCTGGCCGAGACACTGCTGATGTCTTCTCTCTATCTTTGGGGTGTGCCCAGCTTTATCACCACAAGTCCAGGTCAGATAGAGTCCTGAGTGTTTATTTCTCAAGGACTTGCTGCCAATGACAGTGTGAATGAAACATCCTTCTGTTAAACAGATTGCTTTGGGAGAAAAATGTCCAAGAACAGCCCAAGATGACAAAGTGTTCCTTGAGTGTTTGCCAAATTTAGTGTTTTGCCAAGTACCAATAGAGCATACAATAGAATCAGGCTGTTTGGAGTTTATGGTCTCAAGTTCCTCAGTGATTTTGAGGTAAAAACATGGCTTCCCAGGGCACAAAGTTGGCTGGTTACCAGATAATCACTGATGACCATGAGGTGGACATGATGGTGACTGGTGTCTCCAGAGTGTAGGCAGGAGCGATGACCGTGTGGATCACTCAAGACAGTACCACGGCCCCTCTCAGCCATCTTACCCACTGGCCCCTTAAATATGTCCCAAATCCCCAGTGTCAGGATCAGTATCAGTCAGACTCCAATCAAGGAAAAAAAAAATCTCAGCATTGAAAAGTATAGATATTTAGTTACACAGGAAATAGAAGATGGGAGAAGCCCATGGGAGATAGTAAAACAAATAAAAAAACTTCTCCACAAGGGCTGAGGGCACTCACAGAGGGGGTTGGGTTTCTGGACCCCAGGAACTGGGTTTGCCTGGAAGCAGCTAAGACATAACCAGTCTATTTAGTGAAGCTGGATCTAGAAAGGCCAGCTATGAGAGATGACTCATGGAGTAGAGGCAAAGGGCGGAAGTTACCCTGGTTTCTTCCTTCCCCCCTGTTCTGCAATTACCCCCACCAAGCCAGGAGTCAGAGGAGAGGGGAGTCTGGGATTAGTAATCCTCTGCACATGGAGCTCTGGGAGCAAAATGCCCTAGATCCAGCCCACTCAAAGCATTTCTTGCTAGCCAAATCCAGCACTATGCCAGGTGCCACTAAACACATAACAAAATAGCCTCAGACTGTGAGGAGCTTTCAGTCTAAAGGCAGGGTTCAGTTCAGTTCATTTCAGCTGCTCAGTCATGTCCGACTCTTTGCAACCCATGAACCACAGCACGCCAGGCCTCCCTGTCCATCACCAACTCCCGGAGTCCACTCAAACTCATGACCATTGAGTCGGTGATGCCATCCAGCCATCTCATCCTCTGTCATCTCCTTCTCCTCCTGCCCTCAATCTTTCTCAGCATCAAGGTCTTTTACAGTGAGTCAGCTCTTCACATCAGGTAGCCAAAGTATTGGAGTTTCAGCTTCAACATCAGTAAAGGGAGGGTGGAGTGGAGTAGAAAATCCAAACAGAAAGTCATAAACACCAGGAGAGTCTGCAGGTTAAACGCTGTGGGAATTTAAAAAAGGGAAGAGTTTACATCTCACTGGGAGAAATATCAATAACCTCAGATATACAGATAACACCACCCTTATGGCAGAAAGCCAAAGGCCAAAAGCCTCTTGATGAAAGTGAAAGAAGAGAGTGAAAAAGTTGCCTTAAACCTCAACATTCAGAAAATGAAGATCATGGCATCTGGTGCCATCACTTCATGGGAAATAGAAGGGGAAAGAGTGGAAACAGTGTCAGACTTTATTTTTGGGGGGCTCCAAAATCACTGCAGATGGTGATTGCAGCCATGAAATTAAAAGACGCTTACTCCTTGGAAGAAAAGTTATGACCAACCTAGATAGCATATTCAAAAGCAGAGACATTACTTTGCCAACAAAGGTCCATCTAGTCAAGGCTATGGTTTTTCCAGTGGTCATGTATGGATGTGAGAGTTGGACTGTGAAGAAAGCTGAGAGCTGAAGAATTGTTGCTTTTGAAGTGTGGTGTTGGAGAAGACTCTTGAGAGACTTGCACGGAGATCCAAACAGTCCATTCTGAAGGAGATCAGCCCTGGGATTTCTTTGGAGGGAACGATGCTGAAGCTGAAACTCCAGTACTTTGGCTACCTCATGTGAAGAGTTGACTCATTGGAAAAGACTCTGATGCTGGAGGGATTGAGGGCAGGAAGAGAAGAGGACAACAGAGGATGAGATGGCTGGGTGGCATTACTGACTCGATGGACATGAGTCTGAGTGAACTCCAGGAGTTGATGATGTACAGGGAGGCCTGGTGTGCTGTGGTTCATGGGGTTGCAGAGTCGGACATGACTGAGTTACTGAACTGAACTGAGGAGATCATGAAAGGTGACTTGACAAAGTGGGATTTGAGGTGCATCTTAAGGATAGGCTGGATGTGTGAGTGTAAACAGCGGGGAACACACCCAATCCAGGCTGAGCAAATGGAAGATGAGATGGTACAAAGCTTGTGCAAGGGATTTCTGGGTGAGTCATTTCGGCTGGAGCCCTGGATTGTGAGGGGCAGCTGGAAGGGTGGCTGGACTTGAAATCCAGGCCGGGGATGCTTTGCATGAAGGTCCACTGATGAAGCCAGGGCCACTGTGTGCACTGCCCTGGAGAAGGAGCTATGCATTTTCTCCATGTGCGCAAGGAGCAGCAAGGTCAGTCCTCCAAGAATCCCAAGGATGGACCAGGAGGGAGTCCCAGGATGAGGGGGCATTGGAGTGTGCTGAAAGAGGAGGTGATACTGAAGGGAAGACTGACTCAGGATTTCTATAAAAGGCCCTTATGATGACCCTATATGTGAGAGAGCAAAAGAGACACAGATGTAAAGAACAGACTTTTGGCCTCTGTGGGAGAAGGCAAGGGTGGGATGAATGATTTGAGAGAATAGCATTGAAACATGTATATTATCATTTGTGAAACAGATCGCCAGTCCAGGTTCGATGCATGAGACAGGGTGCTCAGGGCTGGTGCACTGGGATGACCCTGAAGGATGGGATGGGGAGGGAGGTGGGAGGGGGCTTCAGGATGGGGGACACATGTACACCTGTGGCTGATTCATGTGAATGTATGGCAAAAACCACTACAATATTGT
The DNA here is from genome assembly GCF_042477335.2 of Ovis canadensis. Classification (NCBI taxonomy): domain Eukaryota; kingdom Metazoa; phylum Chordata; class Mammalia; order Artiodactyla; family Bovidae; genus Ovis; species Ovis canadensis. Next base: position 77,929,624 of record NC_091260.1, on the reverse strand, counting down.
TAAGTAATTAGGCTCCAATTAAAATAAATAATTAAAAAAATTTTAAAGCTCCCTTCCAAAGAAATGTGGGACTGTTTAAACTTTCCTCTTCTGTAAAATGGAGTTTCCTTCCTGGTAGTTTGGAAGGATTAGATGAACCAATGTGCCAAGTGGCCAGTGTAGTTCCTCCCAAAACAGACACCAATCACATGATAGTTTTATTCCACTTTGGTAAAGGGCAGATTTGGGGAACTAAGACTGTGCTTTAGGGCATCAATAGAAAAGAGATGGATGGGACTCCCACCTTGCCCAGCATCATGGAGCTGATGTAAATGGAACTGTGAGCCTGTTGGGCGCCCCTTCCCGGTCAGGGTGACCCAGGAAAGTGAACATAGACAGCATATGCTTGGTATAACTTTTTCACTTATGCTGGGGGTAGGACCATCTCCCCTGGAAGAGGCTGAGGCTGAGCTACACATGGAATTTTGATGTGGATTAGAATCTTCTTCCCAGATCCTCTGTCTGATTCACCAGACACAGCCACTATCAGCATCCTCTACCACTTGGTTGGAGAAGGAAACAGCAACCCACTCCAGTATTCTTGCCTGGGAATCCCATGGAAAGAGGAACCTGGAAGGCTACAGTTCATGGGGTCACAAAGAGTTGGATATAACTTAGCGACTAAATCACCTCCAGTTGATACATGCATTACAACTGACAAACCAACACTGCTATCTCATCATCACCCAAACCCATAGTTTACATTAGGGTTCACTCTTGGTTTTGAACATTTTATGGGTCTGGACATTTGTATAATAAGTATCCACCATTGTAGTATCATAAGGAGTAGTTAGCTCCACCTACTCACCCCCGCTCCCCCAGTCCCTAGAAACTACTGCCTCCATAGTTGGCCTTTTCCATGATGTCATAGACTTCATATCACACAGTATGTGGCCTTTTCAGATTGGCTCTTTTACTCAGTAACATGCATTTAGGTTTCCTTCACTGATTAATATTCCATTGTCTGGATTAACCATAGCCATCTATCCTTTTTAAATAGGAGAGTCTCATTTTTTAATTACAAAAGTAATACCTATATAATTGCTTTAAGGAAAAATTTGTATAAAACAAAATTGTACTGTTGGTCCTGTAAACTGTTATCAGTTCAGTTCTGTTCAGTCACTCAGTCGTGTCCAACTCTTTGCGACCCCATGGACTGCAGCAAACCAGGCCTCCCTGTCCATCACCAACTCCCAGAGCTTACTCAAACTCATGTCTATCAAGTCAGTGATGCCATTCAACCATTTCATCTTCTGTCATCCCCTTCTCCTCCTGCCTTCCAACTTTTTTAGCATCAGGGTCTTTTCTAAGGAATCAGTTCGTCCCATCAAGTGGCCAAAGTAAAATAAACTCTTTTTTATAAAATATAAATATAAACTAATATATTTGACAATAAAAACACCAAGGCAGTGCATAGAACAAAGCTGTATTGCAGTAAGAAATGTCATCGTTCAGTAACTTGAATACACAGGAATAACTGAAAAGAAAAACAGAAATAATAAATAAGAAGACTCATGTACAAACATTACACATATATACATGTTCTTTACTCTCTCAGCTTCTTTAAAATTTGGGAAAATTTTAAAAGTAATAATCATAACAAAGTACCTCTGGGTTGAAAACAGTAATAGCGGGAAAATGTGATGCTTCACTTTCAGAAATGGATAGAACTACTAGGCAGAAGATAAAGACAGACTTACACCATGGAATAAAACAATTAGACGTAACAAGCATGCATAGAGCAGTTCAGTCAGCAGCACCAGAATACATACACTTTTACAAGGGCATGTGGGACATTCTCCAGAACTGGCCATCGATTAGAACCTGAAACAAGCTTCAGTAGACATAAAATCCTACAAATTATGCCCCTGGACACAACAGCATGAAGTTGAATATAAATAGCAAAAAGGAATCTAGGGGACTTCCCTGGTGATCCAGTGGTAAAGAATCTGCCTGCCAACGCCGGGAACATGGGTTTGGAACATGCTGGACCATGTTGGTCCAAGAAGATTCCATATGCCCCGGGGCAACTAAGTTCATGAACTGAAACTACTGAGCCCACGTGTTGCAACTACTGAAGCTCGTGTGCCCTAGAGCCCAGACTCTGCAACGAGAGAAGTCATTGCAATGAGAAACCCCGGCACCTCAACTAGAGAGTGGATCCCTCTCGCCGCAACAGGAGGAAGTCTGTGTGCAGCACCAAAGACCCAGCACAGCCAGAAATAAATAAATAAATGTGAAATTGTTCAAAAAGGGAATTTAGGAAATTCACAGGTAAGTGGGAATTAAGCAGCATACTTCTAAGTAACCAATGATTCAAAAAAAGAAAGAAAGAAATGACAAAGGGAATAAAAAATACTTTGTGATAAATGAAAACAAAGACAAAATAAAAAAGTTGTAGCTGAAGTAACAGTGAGAATACAATGCAGAGTTTTAAATGCCTATATAAAAATTTTTTAAAATCTCAAATCAATGTTAAATTAAACATACATAAAGCAGAAGGGAGGATATAATTAAGATTAGAGTGGAAATAAACAAAATAGAAAAACCACATGGAAAATGGAAGAAAGAAAAATTAGTTCTATGAAAAGATCAACAAAATAAGAAGGAATTCTGTCTCCAGATAGCCTTTGAATTTGAATGGTAGCTCTATGCTGAGGCTTCACCAACCATATTTTGGGGGCTCCAAAATAAAGAGAGTCAATTTCTCAGATAGAGAGGTGTGTATAGATCACTACCATTTACACATCTCAGTGATGTTTTTGAACTGTGGTGTTGGAGAAGACTCTTGATAGTCCCTTGGACTGCAAGGAGATCCAACCAGTCCATCCTAAAGGAGACCAGTACTGAATATTCATTGGAAGGACTGATGCTGAAGCTAAAACTCCAATCCTTTGGCCATCTAATGCAAAGAGCTGACTCATTTGAAAAGACCCTGATGTTGGGAACGATTGAAGGCTGGAAGAGAAGGGGACAACAGAGGATAAGCTGGTTGGTTGGCATCACCAACTCAATGGACATGAGTTTGAGTAAACTCCGGGTGTTGGTGGTGGACAGGGAAGCCTGGCGTGCTGCAGTCCATGGGGTCACAGTCAGACACGACTGAGCAACTGATTTGAACTGACACATCTCAGTACAAAGCCCATTGTTATCCTGGACCTCCTCATTCTCCCTGTCTAAACCTTTTCTGCAGTGGCTGTTTCAGCACTGAGGAAGTGAGGATTTGAGGCTCAGATATGGAATTACCACAGTTGCCTCTGAAACTTAATTATTTTAGAAACCTCCCACTTAATTATTTTAGAAACCTCCCACTTAATTTGCAGATGCAAATCTCAGTTCAGATACCTTGTTCCCTTGAATACGACCTACAGTAAATTATGTTCTTAGGACTTAATGAATCAAAATGATCATCTGGTCTTCCCTGCATACAGTTTCTTGGAAGCTGGCCTCATACTTGTCTGCAGACTCCTCAACACACATCTTCTCTGGGAGGTTGCTCCTCCTACTCTCCACTGCCCCCCATTGCCCCCCACCTCCCCACCCCTGTCCTCCAGACTTTGAAGAGGAAGGGGAGAAGAGGGCAGAAGCCGCTGACCTCTCTGCTTCCTCTGCTGCACTTGTTATCTTCTCTGCTTTTCTTCCTGGTACTCTTGTCTTTCAGAGGAGGCTTTTAACTTGCACAGTCTACTCCCTCCAACCACACACACACACACACACACACACACACACACACACTTAGAGCTTATCAGTTCAGTTCATTTCAGTCTCTCAGTCGTGTCCAACTCTTTGTGACCCCATGGACTGCAGCACGCCAGGCTTCCTTGTCCATCACCAACTCCCAGAGCTTGCTCAAACTCATGCCCATCATGTTGGTGATGCCATCCAACCATCTCCTCCTCTGTCATCCCCTTCTCTTCCTGCCTTCAATTTTTCCCTGACATTCACTGCTCAATGCAAGTTCTAGAGAAGCTGGCATAATTAGCAGCATTTAATGGATGAGAAGACTGAGATGACTTCCCTTTACACTCACAGCCAGCCAGTGACAGGACTGGAGATGTTGCTTTCGTCCTGCACACCAAGGGTCTCTCCATCCCGTCTACTGACTTCTAACTTCCCAGGATGTACGTCCTTTCTTGATACTGAATGGATGCTAAAAGAATCACTATTTCTTCCAAATCAGTGGAGCAAATCATAGACCTGTATTACTCAAAAGTAGCCTTTTAAATAACTAAGGTAATTATAATTGTCTGTGTACTTCTGAGCTTCCTTGGTGACTCAGACCATAAAGAATCCACCTGCAGTGCAGGAGAGCCTGGTTTGATTCCTGGGTTGGGAAGATCCCCTGGAGAAGTGAATGGCTACCCATTCTAGTATTATTGTCTGAAGAATTCCATGGACAGAGGAGCCTGGTGGGCCACAGTTCATGGGGTCCAAAGACTGTATTTCTATAATAGAATTATCAAATAACTGCTAAATAAGATTTTGGGAAATTATTTTTAAAAGTCAGATGTATCAGTATGTGTTTTCCAGTTCACAATGGATTGCCATTGTGGCCTCTCTCTAGCTGCTATAGCTATATCTTTAACATTAAATGGATTAAATATTTGGAACTAAATTATTGTCTGAAGAATGAATTAGAATGATTATGATTTTTAATAAATGCAGGTGGACAAAAATCACTTTATAATCCATCAAGAAAATTTACACGTGAGTGGCTTCAGCTAGGTCCAACCTAAGAGGCCTTAGTGGCTGAGCCTCGTCTGCACTTCTGATGTTGCATATTTTCTGAAAAGACCAAGTAGTATGGAAGTGCATTTTACAGCTAAAAATAAAAATCTGCACTGATGTTTAGCTGTTATGATAAAAAAATCTAAATCTTCCAAATAAAATATAAACATGCAATGGTATGTATACAGTCTCATATACACAATTCCATGCACAGAGCACCCCACCCACAGAATCACTCAGCTGAGTACATACATATGAATAAACCCCCTGCTCTTACCTTGAAAGGATTTTAAATGAAAGTTATTATGAGAAACTAAAAAGCATACCGACAATGAAACCACAGATATCACAACAGCAACAAATAATGCAACAGCCTAAAATAAGTCCAGTGTGACCTCTCTGCCCTGGCTGTAATGCTGCTGCTGCTGCTGCTGCTAAGTCACTTCAGTCGTGTCCGACTCTGTGTGACCTCATAGACAGCAGCCCACCAGGCTCCCCTGTCCCTGGGATTCTTCAGGCAAGAACACTGGAGTGGGTTGCCATTTCCTTCTCCAATGCATGAAAGTGAAAAGTGAAAGGGAAGTTGCTTAGTCCTGTCTGACTCTTCACGACCCCATGGCCTGCAGCCTACCAGGCTCCTCTGCCCATGGGACTTTCCAGGCAAGAGTACTGGAGTGGGGTGCCATCATGTAATGCTAGTGGACACGAACTTGACCAGTCTGACTTCAGCTGGGACACACTGACATTCATGTATCAGCCTCTTTGAGGAGCAAACACGATATGCCTTTGTGTTTCTTGTCCTCTTTACCCAAATATACATGTCCCATTAGAAAAATAATCCAACTAAATGGCTTTCCCTGGGAGAGATCTCTGGATTTATGCATTTATTGATAGAGTGGTCGAATGGAAATTTAATCTAATGTACATTTAAGTGGAAAGAATAAGAACAGGCATTCATTATTTCTATTTTTCCCAAGTTGATGTTGTTTTGAGACTCTACAGCTGAACGTTTTTAATGAGTATTAAGTAAAATGGAGCTTGTATCATAATTTAATGTTTGTGCTAATGTATTTCTTGATTCTAAACTACTATAAATTCCTTGCAATTTAAGTGGTAGAATTATTTAATGTGATTTCCCCCATCTGAATCGATTATCATTTGTCCATAAGAAGCTGTCTGGCAAATACCAAGAATGTATATCACTGACAGGCAAACAGATTTCCCCCCTCAGCAAAGTGTAAGATATAATTTAAGTTCATTATCTGAGAATGTAAGATCACATTAAGTATATTGAAAATAATCATCTTGGCCAGGAGCAGCTGAATTTCCATTAACAAAAAATTTCATATCTCTACCAAGTAACACTTTATCTTGAAAACCAGAAGAGAAGTGCTATTTTTATTTGATTCACCACTTACATTTGGCAGATTCTAAAATGTGTCCTACATTTGTCTACAACTTTTCAGTATTAAACCAATAAAAAGACCATGTGATTGCCTCTTGCTACCACATGGTCCAGCCACTGGTCCCCCTTCTACTGCTGAATTTCATACGAGTGTTAATATCCTTTAAGCTGTTTAAACTCTAATACTTTATTAGTTACTGAATACAGCTATGCTGACTTTTTAGCAAGCCAGAGTTCCATTCAAGAAACCTCCTTCAATTCTGGAATATTCAAGAGGAAACCAACTTACAAAATCTGTCTACTGGCCCATTTACCAGATAAAAAGAGTGAGGCCAAGAATGAGAGACTGACTTGCTCTTGTGCAGAAGCACAGCAAGTTTGAAGGTTTCGTGTACATTTCTTCTCCTAAAGGCCACCTGTTTGGGCTTAACTGACTGGCATATCTTACCAGTCCATCTTCATTGTGCTTGCCAAATAGAGCAGTGCTGAGGTCTTCCCATGAAGGCTACCTACCCAGGGGAGACCTCTGGGACCTCAGAGGATGGTGCCCAGTGGTCTCAGGGCTGAGCAACAGAGTCTCAACAACAGCTGAGCTTGGGGCCTACCTTCTCCATGGCCCCAAATTCGGCTCATTCTGTGTTCTCCCCACAGGGACACTTCCCATACCTCACCCCTCACTGACTCATCACTAACCTCAGTGACACTCCAATGGGACATTCACAGGAGGGTCTTGTTGAACCTCCTACTGGTCACTGAAGACCACAGCTACTTTTTTAAAAACCTCCAACCCATTTTATTTAGCTATAAACCTACACAAATGTGCTTAGTAACTCAGTCATGTTTCTCTCTTTGTGACCTCATGGGCTGCAGCCCGCCCTTCTCCTTTGTCCATGGGGCTTCTCCAGGCAAAATTACTGGAGTGAGTTGCCATTTCCTTCTCTAGGGCATCTCCCCAACAACCCATGGATCAAACCTGGATTTCCTGCATGGCATGCCAATTCTTTACCAACTGAGCTAATAGGGCAGCCTATTTCCTATCATATAGCTGATAAAAGTCCAAGTATAACATACTCGGGTTAGGGTTAGTGTTAGGGTTAGGGGATCTTCCCTACCCAGACATTGTACCCAGGTCTCCCACATTTCCGGCAGATTCTTGACTGTCTGAGCCACCAGCTCCAAATCTACACAAATAAATATGTTAAAGGACTACTATCTTCAGTTCACTTCAATTGCTTAGTCATGTCCAATTCTTTGCAACCCCATGGACTGCAGCATGCCAGGCTTCCCTGTACATCACCAACTCCTGAAGATTGCTCAAACTCATGTCCATTGAGTCAGTGATGCCATCCAATGATCTCATCCTCTGTCGGCCCCCTCTCCTGCCTTCAATCTTTCCCAGCATCAGGGTCTTTTTCATCAGGTGGCCAAAGTATTGGAGTTTCAGCTTCAGCATCAGTCCTTCCAATGAATATTCAGGACTGGTTTCCTTTAGGATGGACTGGTTGGATCTCCTTGCAGTCCAAGGGACTCTCAAGAGTTTTCTCCAACACTACAGTTCAAAAGCATCAATTCTTTGGTACTCAGCTTTCTTTATAGTCCAACTCTCATAGCCATACATAACTACTGGAAAAGCTATAGCTTTGACTAGATGAACATTTGTTGGTAAACTAATGCCTCTGCTTTTTAATATGCTGCCTAGGTTGGTCATAGTTTTTCTTCTAAGGAGCAATCGTCCTTTAATTTCATGGCTGCAGTCACCATCTGCAGTGATTTTGGAGCCCCCCAAAATAAAGTCTCTCACTGTTTCCACTATTTCCCCATCTATTTGCCATAAAGTGATGGGACCGGATGCCATGATCTTAACTTTTTACTATTGAGTTTTAAGTCAACTTTTTCACTCTCCTCTTTCATTTTCATCAAGAGGCTCTTTAATTCTTCTTTGCTTTCTGCCATAAGGGTGGTGTTATCTGTGTATCTGAGGTTATTGATATTTCTCCTGGCAATCTTGATGCCAGCTTGTGCTTCTTCCAGCCCAGCTTTTCTCATGATGTACTCTGCATGTAAGTTAAACAAGCAGGATGACAATATACTGCCTTGATGTACTCTTTTCCCAATTTGGAGCCAGTCTGTTTTTCCATGTGCGAGTCTAACGGTTGCTTCTTTGCCTGCACACAGATTTCTCAGGAGGCAGGTAAGGTGATCTGGTATTCCTATCTCTTGAAGAATTTTCCATAGTTTGTCGTGATCCACACGGTCAAAGGTTTTAGTGTAGTCAATAAAGCAGAAGTAGATGTTTTCCTGGAACTCTGTTGCTTTTTTGATGATCCAGTGGATGTTGGCAATTTGATCCCTTGTTCCTCTGCCTAAATCCAGCTTGAATATCTGGAAGTTCAGAGTTCATGTACTGTTGAAGCCTGGCTTGGAGCATTTTGAGCATAACTTTGCTAGTGTGTGAGATGAGTGCAATTGTGCAGTACTTTGAGCATTTTTTGGCATTGCCTTTCTTTGGGGTTGGAATGAAAACTGACCTTTTCCAGTCCTGTGGCCACTGCTGAGTTTTCCAAGTTTGCTGGCATATTGAGTGCAGCACTTTCACAGCATCATCTTTTAGGAGTTGAAATAGCTCAACTGGAATTCCATCACCTTTGCTAGCTTTCTTCATAGTGATGATTCCTAAGGCCCCTTTGACTTCTCATTCTAGGATGTCTGGCTCTAGATGAGTGATCATACCATTGTGGTTATCTGGGCCATGAATATCTCTTTTGTACAGTTCTTCTGTGTATTCTTGCCACTTCTTAATATCTTCTGATTTTGTTAGGTCTGCACCATTTCTCTCCTTTATTGGTCCTATCTTTGCATGAAACGTTCCTTTGGTATCTCTCATTTTCTTGAAGAGATCTCTAGTCTTTCCCATTCTATTGTTCTCATCTATTTCTTTGCTACTATCTACTGACTATTATTGGAGAAGGAAATGGCAACCTACTCCAGTATTCCCGCCTGGACAATTCCATGGACGGAGGACCCTGGTGGACTACAGTCCATGGGGTCGCAAAGAGTCGGACACAACTGAGAGACTTCACTTTCACTTTCACTGACTATTATAAAAAGTGGCATGAGAAATATAAATTTCAGGGTCTTGCCTCCCCCTAGAGGCAGGAAGGAGAATGAGATTGGAAAGGATGGCAGAGGGCTTCCACATGTGGGGAGTTACCACACATCAGGCTGAGTGGATGGTCTGTGAGCTTATTTGTATTGTTCGATTAGTCGTGTATATAATTCATATAGACTCATTTATGAAATATTTCATAGTGAAAATGGGGGCTAGAACTTGGGAAACCAATGTAAGACCTTTTAGAATACAGAATACTGAGTTAACCAATAAATTTATATAGACACATGGGAGACTTGGGTTCGATTCCTGGGTTGGGAAGATCCCCTGGAGATAGGAATGGCTCCCCACTCCAGTAGTGTGACCTGGAGAATCTCATGGACAGAGGAGCCTGGTGGGCTACAGTCCATGTGGCTACCGAGAGTCAGACTGAGCTGAGCGACTTTCGCCTTCAAGGAAATACAGAGACTAAGCCTGTATCGGTGCCCCTGAAAAAATTAAATCTCTGCATTCTCTGTATCGTTGTTGTTGTCAAGTAATTAACTAATTTTTGAAACTTTTATTTTTCAACCCCTCCCTCCACCCTGTTTTCTGCTTCCCTAGGTGCTGCTGCTGCTGCTGCTGCTGCTAAGTCACTTCAGTCGTGTCCGACGCTGTGCGACCCCATAGACGGCAGCCCACCAGGCTCCCCCGTGGTGCTAGTGGTAAAGAATCTGGCCTGCCAAAGCAGGGGACATAATTTTATAGGCAATATGTTTATATCATAGGAGAGTCAAGTAAAGCCCAGGTCTGAGCTTGCTACACATGGAGAGATTTTTCAAAATTTGTATCAATTCTAAATTGAAATAAATTCTCTGGTTCTTTGATCCCTGGGCAAGGAAAATCCCTTGGAGGAGGGCATGGCAACCCACTCCAGTATTCTTGCCTGGAGAAGCCTATGGACAGAGGAGCCTGGAGGGCTACAGTCCATAGGGTTGCACAGAGTTGGACACGAATGAAGTAAGTTAGTGTGCTTTTAGCCCAGATTTTAACTTAAAAGAAATACTTAAAAAAAAATTAGGATATAATTGACATATAACAAGATATTAGTTTTAAGCGTAGAATGTAATGATTTGGTATTTGTGTATATTGTAAAATGATCACCACAGTAAGTCTAGTTAACCCTTCCCCAGATATAGTTACTATTTTTCTCTTGTAATAAGAGTGTTTAAGATCTACTATCTTAATAACTTTCAAATACATAATACATTCTTATTCACTATAATTGCCATGCTGTTCATTGCATCCCCATGACCTATTTGTTATATAACTTGGAAATTTGTACCTTTTGACCTCCACCCATTTTGTCCCCTCAAAAATATATATGTATACATCCATACATCCATATATATATATATATATATATATATATATATATATATATATATATATATATGTTGAGTAAATGGGCCAAAACTTTTGTCACCTAAATTTCTCTTAAATTTATGAACTGCTTGTGTTGGAGTTCATTCTGATCACCGATCTTCTGCTAATTAAGAAAAGAGAATGACTTATCTGGGTGTGAGCATGCTAAGTCATTTCAGTTGTGTCCAACTCTTTGTGACCACATGGACCTGTAGCTTGCCAGGCTCCTTTGCCCATGGGATTCTCACTGGAGTGGATCACTATGCCCTCCTCCAGGGGATCTCCCTGACCCAGTGATCAAACCCACATCTCTTTACATCTCCTGCATTAACAGGGAGGTTCTTTACCACTAACACCAACTGGGAAGCCTGAATGTCTTGTCTACCCTGGTTAAAATGAATTTAGCCAGCTTTCAACAAGTTAGTTTTCAAAAATAAATTATTAGCTATATTAGATTAAATGCAAAGTACAATGTTAACTCAATCTTCTAGAGCTCTGATATGGTATTTTCCTGTTTAATCTATTTGGTTATTTTCCTTTCTCCACAGCCTCAAAGAATTTAGACCTCATGTAAGGAGGTTTCCCCTGTAATGCAGGTCTTAGAATAGTGTCTAGCCCCTAGTGAACTTTGATAAATATTAGCTGAATAGATAAAATAAAGCCTCATCAGAAATTTTACAGGCAATACATTTATATCATAGGAGAGTCAAATAAAGCCCAGGTCTGAGCTTGCTACACATGGAGAGATTTTTCAAAATTTTTATCAATTCTAAATTTTAATGAATTCTCTGGTTCTTCACAACCTTCCCCCTATAAATAAAAGATTATGTTTCTGATGTTCTTAATTTGAAAAGTCATAATTTTTCCATTAACTTTTTAAATAGTCAATGGCCATTTTCTTTGATGCCAAATATGAAGAATTTTTATAGAATTGTTGCAGTGACTGTATAGAATTTCAGTCATGGATCCTCATATATTATTTTGTCAATATTTTTCTGCATATTTCTACTGGTGTTTCCTTAAGTGAAGTGAAACTGATCCTCACTCAGTCACGTCCGACTCTTTGTGACCTCATGGACTGTAGCCCATCAGGCTCCTCTGTCCATGGGATTTCCCAGGCAAGAATACTGGAGTGGGTTGCCATTCTCTTCTCCCTTTCCCTAGTGATTATCATCCAGTTCTCTTCTGCTAGATTCAGAGAAGACAGAACTAGCTTTTGAGTCACACACAGGCATGAAAGGTCTACCTGTTCATTCCACACGCACCTCCCTGCCCCCCAGTCCTGTTCAGACTGATGGCCCATGAGAGCTTTGACTGAAGGAGGCAGCAGTTACCAGGGGTAACAGAAACCACAAAGGACTACCACAGAGGACATTAAAATAAATCAACGTAGACATTTTAAAATTCTTTTGCCAGACAAAAAGGCAGGAGTCTCCATGACTGAGCAAGGCAGTGGCCCTGGGGCTCTGAAGTCATTGAACAAGTAAATGAACAAGATGAAGATGGAAACTGTCAATACAGAAACAGATGTGGTGTTAAAATGGCAGGTTTAGAAGGTTCAGGATGAGAAAGCAGATGCTGGATAGACAATGAGTTACAAAACTGGATAATGTATAGAATTGGATGAGTTTAGATGCATGCATAACCCATAATACTATCAACCTTATACAGAGAAGGCAATGGCACCCCACTCCAGTACTCTTGCCTGGAAACTCCCATGAACAGAGGAGCCTGGTGGGCTGCAATCCATGGGGTCACACAGAGTTGAACACGACTGAAGCAACTTAGCAGCAGTAGCAGCAACCAAGATAATACACATATCATGGGCGTGTGCATTTGCCAAAATTCTTTAACTTGTATACATTAAGTATGTGCAGGTTTTTTTGTAGTTTTTATTAAGCTGTAAAAATAGATTTTTGGCAAAATAATTCCACTACTTTGAAATGTACAATAAACTATAGTAAATGGAAAGATTCCATTATCTTACATAATGCAGAATTCAAATACAGTTGTGAAAAGTAAAAGAAAAAAATCACATAAGCCATTATCACTCATAAACATTTTTAAAAATACTAAGTGAAACCTCAGCAAATTCTTTTGAAAAAAGAATTTGCTAAGGTTCTCTAAATCTGAGAGAGCTTAGGTTATGTAAAGTAGACATCATTGTTTGGCATGAAGATGATCAGATAATGTAAAAGTCTAGACTTAAAGATTTGACGTTTTCCCTGGTGGTTCAGATGGTAGAGAATCTGCCCGCCAATGCAGGAGAACCAGGTTCAATCCCTGGGTTAAGAAGATCCCCTGAAGAAGGAAATGGTAACCCAATCCAGTATGCTTACCTCAGAAATCCCATTGACAGAGAAGCCCCACAGGCTACAGTCCATAGGGTCACAAAGGGGTCAACATGACTTAATAACTAAATCAACAGCAAAGACTTAAATATTTGATATTTTTATTTTTAAATAAGCTAAATATGGGATGATAATTAAATGGAAATGAGACTCATTAACTGATAAAAGCAATAGGTAATTTTTTAGTTAATTTTCATTTTCATGGGATATTTCCAGTAACTTTATTGTACATAACCATTGGATAATCTATTCATTTCTTCTTTATAATCAGCTGTTTATAGGAAGTCAACCACATGCCAGGGACTGTGTGTTGAAGGTTGAATAAATTTCCACATACAACCCCAAGGAATTCATGGTGTTATTTGACTCCTGCACTGTATCCTTGTTGAAAAACATTCCATTATGTATTCAATTTTTTTTTTAAAAATTACTGCACAATTAAAATACAACGACTCCCATGTGGGATGCTAACATGATAGATATGGCCAGTCATACACACTTTTAACAATTCTAAAGAGTAAGTTAAAGAAAAAATAGTAAGCAGTATCATCATCTTTCTCCATAGTAGGTTTATGGGGGTGATGGAGTGGCAAGATGAGAAGACTGTGAGAGCTTTGGACACCTCTCCAGGTAGAGGTACAAAGACCCCCATCACATACAGTGAATTTCATGGAAATAGTCTCAGAAATGGCTAAGTTCAAAATTTTTTGTAGCACTGACAATGAACATGATTCTTCTTGATAATATAACAAATTTTAAATTGTAGATTTTGATTGGAATCTTCATAGAATTTGACTCAATTGATAGTAAACAGCTGAATTAAATATACTAATTGTTATGGATTGAATTCTTTCTCCCATAAATTCCTATAAGTCCTCAGTACCTCAGAATGTAACCTCACTTGGTACAGGTTCTTATCAGAATTGAGATTAGGTCATTAGGTCAGGCCCTAATCCATTATACACACTGCCTCTTGAGAAACATATATGCAGGTCAGTAAGCAAGTTAGAACTGGACATGGAACAACAGACTGGTTCCAAATAGGAAAAGGAGTATGTCAAGGCTGTATATTGTCACGCTGCTTATTTAACCTCTATACAGAGTACATCATGAGAAACTCTGGGCTGGGAGAAGCACAAGCTGGAATCAAGATTGCCGGGAGAAATATCAATAACCTCAGATATGCAGATGACACCACCCTTATGTCAGAAAGTGAAGAGGAACTAAAGAGCCTCTTGATGAAAGTGAAAGAGGAAATGAAAAAGTTGGCTTAAAGCTCAACATTCAGAAAACGAAGATCATGGCATCTGGTCCCATCACTTCATGGATAGATGAGGATGACTGACTTTATATTTTGGGGCTCCAAAATCACTGCAGATGGTGATTGCAGCCATGAAATTAAAAGACGCTTACCCTTTGGAAGGCAAGTTATGACCCAACAAAGGTCCGTCTAGTTAAGGCTATGGTTTTTCCAGCAGTCGTGTATGGATGTGAGAGTTGGACTATAAAGAAAGCTGAGCTCCGAAGAATTGATGCTTTTGAACTATGGTGTTGGAGAAGACTCTTGAGAGTCCTTTGGACTGCAAGGAGATCCAACCAGTCCATCCTAAAGGAGACCAGTCCTAGGTTTTCATTGGAACGACTGATGTTGAAGCTGAAACTCCAATACTTTGGCCACCTGATGCGAAGAGCTTACTCATTTGAAAAGACCCTGATGCTGGGAAAGATTGAAGGCAGGAGGAGAATGGGATGACAGAGGATGAGACAGTTGGATGGCATCACTGACTCGATGGACACGGGTTTGGGTAGATTCTGGGAGTTGGTGATGGACAGGGAGGCCTGGCATGCTGCAGTTCATGGGGTCGCAAAGAGTCAGACACGACTGAGCGACTGAACTGAACTGAACTAATCTATTATGACTGGTGTCCTTATAAGAAAGGAAAATTTGATGCAGGGAGAACTCCATGTGAACACAAAATAACCATCTGAAAGCTGCAGACAGAGGCCTGGAACAGATCCCCACTCACAATGCTCAGAAAACTCAACAAAAAGCTGCCCACACCTTAATCGCAAACTTCTAGTCTTCAGACCTGTGAGATGGTGAATTTGGATTGTTTAAGGCACCTACTTTGTGATGCTCTTGTAACAGCCCTTGCAAAGTACCATACTAACCATATCTGTTGGAGAAATAATTTTGCTTTATAAAATGTCAGACATATTCAAAGTTGTGGTTTAAAGGGGCTATTAATGCATATTGGACTATTTACCAAGTTCATAGAAAGCCCACAGAGCTCACTGCAACCATTTTCTCAGTGACCACATCTAGTTTGGAGGCTAGCAGTTTTGAACTGGCATTTCAAAGTTCCTGGATTATGTTGTTCTAATCCACCAAATGAAAGACTTTGTTATAAATATAACAAATTATGTGTAGGGAATCTTTATAAGAAAAATGACAAAACTCTGATCAAAGAAATCACAGAAGAATTAAAGAGAAATTCTATATTCATGTATAGAATGACTCAATATGGTCAAGATGTCAGTTCTTCCCAACTTGATATATTGTTGTTGATCATTTACTAAGTCATGATTTACTTTTTGCAATCCCATGGACTGCAACACACCAGGCTTCCTTGTCCTTTACTGTTTCCTGGAGTGTGCTCAAACTCATGTCCATTGAGTCGGTGATGCTATCCAATCGTCTCGTCCTCTGCCACCCCCTTCTCCTTTTGCCTTCAATCTTTCCCAGCATCAGGGTCTTTTCCAATGAGTCGGTTCTTCACATCAGGTGGCCAAAGCACTGGAGCTTCTGCTGCAGCATCAGTCCTTCCAATGAATATTCAGGGTTGATTTCCTTTAGGATTGACTGCTTTGATCTTCTTGCTGTCCCAGGTACTCTCAAGAGTCTTCTCCCACTCCACAGTTCAAAAGCATCATTTCTTCTATGCTCAGCCTTCTTCATGGTCCAACACTCACATCCATACACGACTACTGGAAAAACCACAGCTTTGACTATATACAGACCTTTGTCAACAAAGTGATGTCTCTGCTTTTTAATATGCTGTCCAGGTTTGTCATAGCTTTCCTTCCAAGAAGCAAGCGTCTTTTAATTTCATAGATGCCGTAACCACCTGCAGTCATTATGGAGCTTGACTTGATGTAATCTCATCCAAAATCCAAGCAAGTTATTTTGTGGCTATCAAAATATATTCTAAAGTCTATATGAAGTGGCAAAAGAACCAGAAACAGTACAATGGAAAAAAATAGTATTTGAACAAGTGGTGCTAGAAGAGCTGACATTTACATGCAAAACGGAAAAAAAGACACAAGTCTTACATGCCTCACAAAAACTAACTCAAAATTGATCCAAGAACTAAATACATAAAATTTAAAACTAGAAAACTCCCTGAATGTAACATAGGAGGCAACCTAGATAACCTTGGGTAGAACTAGGACATTTTGAATATAGCACCAAAGGTACAACCCATGAAAGTAATAATTGATCAGTTGGACTTCATTAAAACTAAAAACTTCTGATCTGAGAAAGACAGTGTTTAGAGAATGGGAAGTCAAACTATAGACTGAGAAGAAATATTTACAAAAAAACAGATCTGATAAAGGACTGTTATCTAAAACATACAAAGAACTCCTAATACTCAACACTAAAAAAATAAACAACTCAGTTAAAAAGTGGGCCAAATATTTTAACAGACAAGTCACCAAAGAAGATAAAGATGTCAAATAAGCCTATGAAAAGATTCTGGACATCATGTATGAAATGCAAATTAAAACAATAAGACACCACTACATACCTCTCAGAAAAGCCAAAATCCAGAACACCAAATGCTGACAAGGATATGGAGCAACAGGAACTCTCATTTATTTATTTTTTATTTTTTTTATTTTTATTTTTACTTTATTTATTTATTTTTATTTTTTTTTATTTTTTAAATTTTAAAATCTTTAATTCTTACATGCGTTCCCAAACATGCATCCCCCTCCCATCTCCCTCCCCATAACATCTCTCTGGTACTGTATTGATTTTGCCATAAAATGTAGTCACTTTGGATGGTAGTTTGGCAATTCTTACAAAACTAAACATACACTATTGTAAGATCTGTCAATCATACGTCTTTATATTTAACCAAAGGAGTTGAATATTTGAGTTCCTACAAAAATGTGCATCATAATATTTTTAGTAGCTTTATTTATATCAGCCTAAACTTGTAAGCCACTAAGACATTCTTCAGTAGGTGAGCAGATAAATAAACCATGGCACTACAGACAGTGAAATATTATTCAGCACTAAAAATAAATGAGCTATCAAGCACTTGAAAGACATGGAGAAGCCTTTAATTCATTTTTTTTAACTGAAAAGTGAAGTCGCTTAGTCATGTCCCACTCTTTATGACCCCACCAACTGTAACCTATCAAGCTCCTCGGATCAGTGGGTTTCTCCAGGCAAGAATACTGGAGTGGGTTGCCATTTCCTTCTCCAGGGGATCTTCCAGACTCAGGGATTGAACCTGGGTCTTCTGAATTGCAGGCAGATTCTATATCATGTGAGTCACCAGGGAAGGCCTTTAAGTGAAAAAGTCAATCTAAAAAAAGTCTACCTAAGCATATGATTCCACCTATGTGACATTCTGGGGAAGGTACAACTATGAAGACAGGAAAAATAATAGTTTTCCAGAGTTGGGGAGAGGATTGAGATGAAATAACAGAGCATAAGAAATTTTTAGGGTAGTGAAATTATGCAATTATGAGAGGTATAAGTTACTATGAAAGTGAAAGTGTTGCTCGGTCATTTCCGATTCTGCGTGACCCCTTGGACTGTAACTTGCCAGGCTTCTCCATCCATGGATTTTTCCAGGCAAGACTACTGGAGTGGGTTTCCATTTTCTTCTCCAGATAAGTCATTACACATCTGTACAAAATTGTGGAATATGTATAATACCATGAGTGAACCGTAATGTAAACTATGGACTTTAATTTACTATAGGTTGATGTAGGTTTATCACATGTAATAAATGCTCCAATTTTCTGGGGAAGGTTTTTAATGAGGAGGCCTGTGTGTGTGTAAGCCTGTGCATGTATTAGGCCAGGGTTTATAAGAAATTCTTGTAACTTCCCACCAATTTTTCTCTAAAACGTAAACCACTATTAAAAAATAAAGTAATAATAAAAAATGTTCAGAGGGGTTTGCTAAATTATCTGTCAACAAAATAGTAATGCTAAATGGAAGCAAAATAGTTGTCTCCAACTAATATTTTCAGTTCTTACTACATTTGAAAATGGAGATATTTCACATTTTGCCCTTGGCTGGTGGTGCAGTGGTAAAGAATCTGGCTGCCAATACAGGAGATGCAAGAGACGCAGGTTTGATCCCTGGATCCAGAAGATCCTCTGGAAGAGGAAATGGCAGCCCACTCCAGTATTTTGTCTGGGAAATGAAGTTTAGTGACATAATAATAAATAGTGGCTGCCCAGCACCAGCTACTCCTGAACCATGCCTAGGCGGGACAGAGCAGTAAGTGGTATCCTAGGAGCTTTGCAGGAGGTCAGCTCAAGGGAATACTTTCTGTTCTGCTGGATTTGGAGAATTCTGACCTTTAAGATTCTTGCATTAGCTTACTGGAGCTACATAGTGTGCTACTAAATCTCTTTTTCTAAACCTAAGTGGTCTTCAAAGAAAAGTTCAAGCTCCAACTTTTCACTAAATCTACTTCAGCCATTTGAAAGTGAACAAAACTTTTAAACATAGATCAAACCTTCAGGAGTAAAGAGAAATCAGTCACAGAAGTGTGAATGGGGTTAAAGCCTGCTCATAACCACAAAACCTTCTGACTGTATTCCCTCACCTAACACAGGAAAGCTTGCAGCCCATATCCACAGAGTTTATTTCATCTTTAGATGCTGTTTTATAAACTGAATATCCTCCTTAACACTGGGCTGTCCCCACTGACTGAAATATTCAGTTGCAGGAGACACATTTGCTCAGGGCTTTCAGCTCTAATTTTGTTTAAAATCACACCTTAGTGCTGATTCAGCTGGACCTGGGCCCCAGACCTTCTCTTCTTGTTCCAGGTCCCCCTGGAACATCTTTCAATTCCCCTGAGCTTCAGTTTCTACAGGTGCATAACAACACAACTTTTTGATGATAATACAGCTATTTGACAGAAACAAAACTATATTCAGCAGGTACTGAAAATCCTGTTTTTCAAGAGACTTTTTTGATGTCGACCATTTTAAAATCTTTACTGAATTTGTTACAATATTGCCTCGTTTCATGTGTTGGTTTTCTGGCCATGAGGCGTGTGGGATGGAATCCACACCCCCTGCATTGGAAGGAGAAGTGATAACCACTGGACCACCAGGGAAGTCCCTGAAAACCCTATTTTGTAGGTGAGGACTTGAGGCTCTGAGAGAAGGGGCAGAGCGGGGCTGAATCCGGGTCCCCTTCTCCTAACCTGCGAGTTTTATAGGGCACCATCACTGCCGTCTCCTAGGTAAATCAAATTGGGAATCAACGCTAATTTTGCTACAAGACATTCCATGTGTACAATGTAGTAGTGAACAGTCCTTAGGATATTATCCATATTCATATTTTATAAAAAGATGGCGTCAGATGTGGATGAGTTATCTTAAAGAGCAAGGTGCAAAAAGTGAAGGACGAATGCTTCTCAG
Source organism: Ovis canadensis (assembly GCF_042477335.2). NCBI lineage: Eukaryota > Metazoa > Chordata > Mammalia > Artiodactyla > Bovidae > Ovis > Ovis canadensis. The sequence continues at coordinate 77,909,904 of NC_091260.1, read as the reverse complement.
AGAGAATGCCCCAGAGACACAGTCATGGAGACACTTGGATGGAGTTTTTTCCCATTCCACCTACACTCAAAGCAGGATGATTTTTGCACCAAAAGAAAACAGCGGCCACTGAAAATCCAAGACCTGCCAGCTGAAGCTTTCCTACAGTATGAAAGACTAGTGAAAGTCCCTCAGTTGTGTCTGACTCATTGTGACCCCATGGAGTATACAGTCCATGGAATTCTCCAGGCCAGAACACTGGAGTGGGTAGCCTTTCCCTTCTCCAGGGGACCTTCCCAACCCAGGGGTCAAACCCAGGTCTCCCACATTGCCAGAGGATTTTTTACTAGCTGAGCCACAGCAGAAGCCCAAGAATACTAGAGTGGGTAGCCTATGGCTTCTCCAGGGGATCTTCCCAACCCAGGAATCCAACTGGGGTCTCCTGCATTGCAGGTGGATTCTTTACCATCTGAGCTATGCATGCTTCCCATTTTCACTCAATCCAGGATGTGTCAGCAATGAATGCATTCAAAATGCATTTACAAATCTCTTAGACTCTTTATACTAATGAAATTCATGACTCTGCCCGCTTTGTGTGGCCTTGCAAATGTTCTCATGCATATTAGCTCTTGATTTTTCTAAAATCATTTGGCTTTTGCTATGATGCACATAATTTAGTAGTGGGTTACATGTATTATTTTATAATTGATTTGCATTGTTCTCTAATTGATCTTCTGTCTGAGTCATATCACTGAAAACGCATGAAGAATCTCTCTGGAAGCTTAAGGAGACTGAAGAAAAATTACAGTCTCTTACTGGAAAAAAAAATCTTATAAGTGTGTGTGTGTGTGTGTGTGTGTGTGTGTGTGTGTACATATAGAGCTGGTGACCAAGAGTCTTAATATTCCCTTAAGCTTGATTAAAATTGGGCAGGCTTCTTTTTGACTCCAGGCCTGACCTCCCTATTCTTGGAGAATTTACTTTGGAAAATTTGCAAATAATTTCCCTTTCTTTCTTAGGTGTAAATTTTTTAAAAGTGTCTTGCCAGTTTTGCAACCCACGAAGCCCTTTTCAAGGACCTGCAAGTCATCTGTCTGCATAAAGAAGGATAGTGCCCTTACCTCCCAGGCTCTGTGGTGTAGTAGGAACCTACTTTTAAAGGAGGAAGAATTCACTAATTACCCAAGAACATCAAAGAACTGTCATCGCCTCTCTCTTTGTAATTTTTTTTTCCAAGTCTAAAACCAATTTTCTTACCAAGCATGGGTTCGAAGGACAGTGTGTACCAGTCTCAATCGTTGACCACATTGTGCTGCCAACAAATTCAAGTTATTCCAGCTCTAACTGTGCATCTGCTCAATAACAGGCACAAAAGCTTGGCCTGGAGTTTCAAACATGACCAAGGTCTAGGCCGCAGATCTGAGGATCACAGAGTGGAGAGGACCCAGTCGTGGTCACAGAGTCGGTTTCCCTTAGAATTGGTTAGCTTTGCTGTTTCATGGCCACAGCCTGTGTCTTCCATCTCCTACAACCTCCCTCCAGTGAGTCTCCAGGAGTTCAGGGAAATAAGTATCTACAAGCCCTTGAAAATATTCTGCCTCTCCTGTGAACGCAGTGGACCTCTTGTTCTCTTTAGTAGAGTCTGTGATTACAGAGTGCTCGGTACATACATTGCATAATTAAATGCAATTTCTGCCTCATGATTAAAATTGACAGGTGACTGATATTTAATGATACATTAACTTGATGTTTCTTCAGAAGTCTGCATGACTTATATATCCTGTCTCATTAGAAAAATTATACTTTAATATGTACAACTAAGAAAGCCACATCAGGGACCCCTAGGAAATCACAATTGCCAAAGTCAGTTGTGATGTCTACCTAGCAATTGCTAAATAGTACTTTAATAAAGCCAAAAAAAAAACAAAAAACAAAAACCCTTGTTGTTGTTGTTTAATCACTCAGCCGTGTCTGACTTGTTGTGATCCCGTGGACAGTAGCTCCCCAGGCTCCTCAGTCCATGGAATATCCCAGGCAAGAATACTGGAGTGGGTTGCCATTTCCCACTTCAGGGCATTTTCCCAGATCAAGGATTGAACCCATGTCTTCTATATTGACAGGCAGATTCTTTACCTCTGAGCCACCTGGAAAATTGACTGAAATATTAATCCTTAGATATTCTTTAGATAATCCTTAGAAATCAGAGGATTTACTCACTTTACTTCAAGTTTTGCCTTTTTTTTCCATATGTGTGAATTAGCCTAGTCTAGATGTTTCTTAATTAGTTTAAAAACAGATCTTTATATTTTATTATATTCATTACATTCTTTAAGCCTAAAGGCATGCACATCCCAAATTTGCAAGGCATGTACCAATTGATTCTATTCTATTTTCTGCATCAGCAAAGTTAGTCAGTGTTAATTCCAATTCAGTGTTCAAAGTACATCAAAGTTCACAGTCCAAAAGGACAACCTCTTGCAATAAAAATGGCACAAAGTTGATTTGTTGTACTATGGTTCCATTTTTTGTTTGGAGAAGGAAGATGAGACTCTACAGATGTTGCCCAAAGAAACCAAGGCAGGAGCTTCGGCTAAGTAGTAAATGATTAGAGCAAGTTTGGTGATCACTGGAGTAGGGATAATATACACTGTTTGTTTGCAGTCTAGTCAATGAGGATTCATACTATATTGGATGTAACAAATCCTGCAATTAGTCAGCACGTTTCCTGTGAGGCAGGTACATGTTCAGCATATTACTTGGTGTAAAGGAGATATAACAAAAGCAGGGTACATAGTGCTACGTGTTATGGGTTGAATTGTGTCCTCCCCACAGAAAAGTTAATGTCCTAAACACCAGCACCTATGAATATGACTTTATTTGGAAACTGGGTCTTTGCAGATACTATACAACTAAGATGGGACCATTAGGGTGAGCCCTAATCAATATGGTTGCTATCTTGGTGAAAAGATGGAAATTCAGATTTAGCCATAGAGGCACAGGTGATGACAGAATCAGAGATTAGGATGAGGAAGCTGCAAGCCAGGGAAGGCCAAAGATTGTCAACAGCCACCAGAAGCAAAGAAAGAATAAAGGAAGAGTTCTCCCCTGAAGCTTTCAGAAGGAAAAGGCAACTACTGACACCTTGATTTTGGCCTTCTAGCTTCCCAAACTGTGAAATAATAAATATCTGTTGCATCAAGGCAGCCAGATTATGGTGTTTTGTTACAGGAGCCCTAGGAACTAATACACCTCCTCTTCAAAACCCACCATTACACAGACCTTTGTTGATCACCAGCTTTATACTGGAAAGTGAAAGTGTTAGTCTCTCAGTCCTGTCTTACTCTTGGCAACCACATGGACTGTAGCCCTCCAGGCTCCTCTGTCCATGGGATTCTCCAGGCAAGAATGCTGGAGTAGGTTGCCATTTCCTCCTCCAGGGGATCTTCCCTACCCAGGACCTGAACCCAGTTCTCCTGCTTTGCAGAAAGATTCTTTACTGTTTGAGCCGCCAGGGAAGCCAGCTTTGTACTAAACAGTGGGTTATTTCAGGGGATGCAATGGTGAATAAATTGTGGCTAGTCTCTTGAAAAAGATTGCATATTTTGCACAGTTTGGACGCTTTGGCATAGCTGGGCACGATAGCATATGGAAGCCCTAAAAAGGAAGTTTTGATTTCTTGCAGCATATACTTTCAAACAATAGCTGTATTGTGACCCTCCCTCCAGGGCTACAGGATACTTTACAAAGATGTAGATTTATAATGATAAAGCCTAACCACAGACTGTTATGCAAACTGTAGTTTTCGGCTCCTGTATTTATTAAGGAACCATTTCTGTAGGCTAGAAGATTAAATGTGGGAATTGTAAATCATTGCTTCTCTACATGTTATTTTGAAATCTCCTGTATGGCTCCAGCAGAGAGAAATCTGTGTACTTTACCGTGATCTGGTCCTGAGTTTATATTTCTTCTCAGTAATTGTTCTTCAGTTTTGCAAGCATCTTTGTGAAATTGCATCTCTTTCTGTCAAATAAGTGTGATGTTTGATTTTAGGAAAGCATTAGTGGTCACTGGTAAATTTGGGATATCTACATTGGCAATTGCATTAAAGGCAAAAGTGCCTCTTATTCTCTAAGGCTTTTATTTCATTCCAACTCTCAGCATTTTTAATATGGAAGAGAATTTTGAGGATAAATCAACAGTGGGAAGAATCCTGAGAAATCCAGGCACTATTAGGGGTATCACTTTAAAATTATTGTTTGGATTCCTCTCTTTTTGAAACCTTAACAATGGTGTTTGACAAGAAAATTACAGTGAATCAATCTTTTTACCATATGCTCTCACTATTCAATATGAACATCTGCCCTCGGGTCTTGTAAACTAACCATAGACTTTTCTTAAGGAATATTACAAGAGAAGTTACCCAGGATTTCTCACCTCATTTGATGCAGATGCAATAAATTATGAGCTCTAGAAAAACTAAGAAGGATATGGAATCAAATACCATATCTTTCAGTGAGCAAATTAAAATTTAATAATTAGAGTTATCATCTAACTCCTGGGTGTTGAACTCCTTCTTTCTCTATCACTCTCTTTCACAGAAACATATCTGGAAAAATTCAAATAAGGACTTAGATTTAGAAACCTTCTGCCCCTCCTTTCCTTTCCTTAGGAGAAAATTTCAGGCCAAGAGTAATGACTTTTTCATGATTATACAAATAAGAGTATATGAGTATAGATACTCCCATGTCTTCTGCATTGCAGGCAGATTCTTTCACAGTCTGAGCCACCACAGAAGCCCTGACAAGGGGCTTAGCAAAATGATAATCTAAGATCTCAGAACTTCTCTATCCCCAGTTTCAAAACCTTGTCCTGGAGAGGTGCTTCTGTGATGGAAACTGTTATTCATCCTGGCCCTGTTTATGGCAAAGGAAAACTATGAACGCTGTACTTATTGAGATATGAAAAAAAAAAAAAACAAAAATTTCCTCTTCCCTTGAGACTTTGATGAATTTTACTAATAATGTTTTCATTTGAAACAACAACAAAAGCTCAGTTTTATCAGTGAAGAGCAGACTTACATCACTTCTAGCAAAATAAAAGACAGTTGGTTTGTGATTGTTAGTGTGCATGCCCCACATCATCTGAAATTCTTAATCCCATTGGGTATGTAAATATGTGATTTTCCCTCCATTGCAGAAACAGCAGGTCCTTGCTCATTTCGCTGGCTGTCATACCACTAGGCTCTGTCTACACTATGGATACACTGAAGCCCTCAGGTTTGGCATTTTGACAGAATCTTTGACCCCAAGTCTTAATGGTGCTCATTACCGGCTTGTTTTGTCCAGGTTTCTGTGAGCTGTGCCTTGAGAGACGATTATGTGAATAGCTGAAGCTGTTCTGAGCCTTGCAGTGAAATCTGGCCGTGACCTGACATTGACCTCCCTGGGCTGGGATCCTGCCCTCAGGAATGTGATCATACAGAACGTGTCAGCAGCCCACATCCCAGATGCCTATTAAACACCAGATGTAATTTCATGAATAATTTTCACACTCCTGACTCAACTGCGTGATGACTCAGAATCTATGCTGCTGTCTCTTCTAGGAGGCAGCGTTTGTAACTGTAACATTTGCATGGTGAAATGTCCAAATTGTGCTTTCTGAGATCCAATGGAATAATCATTGTGTCTGTGAGCTGGCTAAGTGAGATGTATTGGCACTTTACTTTGGGTGACCATATTTTGCTCTTAAATGTGCTGCTGGAAGTTCACTACCTGTGATCTGTAGACCCAATCTACAGTCTCTTTTCTGGGCCTTTTCCCTGATCAGAATATTAATCTATCAAATAACTTCAAAACAGAAAGAACCCCTGAGAGGTGCCAGGGAGAAGTGAAGCAACAAGATGAGACACATTGTGCAGGAGAGTTGGAGTCGAAGCTGGAATCAGTCTACAGACTTAGGGACCAGAAGGTACAAATAAAATATGCAAATTGAGTGAAAGGTTACTCTGCAAGATCAATAAGATGGCACATATATTTTATGATGAATAAGTAATCAAGGCAAATGAGTATCCCATTTATTTGATTCATTCAGAAAGTTATTTTTTATGTTTCAAATAATTATAATTCAGTCATTAATATTAGCAAAATAAGCAGTTCTTTATATTTTGTAAAGATTTTTTCCATTGAAGATCATGAAGGATATTGTTCTGCAATTTTCTTTTAGTGTCCTTGTTAGGTTTTGGCATTGAGATAATGCTGACCTCAAAAAATGATTTGTAGGTATTCGTTTCTCTTCCACGTTCTGGTGATGTTTGTATATGATTGGTACTGTTTCGTCTTTACATGTTTGTTAGAACTCACAGGCGAAATTTATCTGAGCCTAGAGTTTATAGGAAATGTTTTCTAGGAAATTCAATTTTTAATAGACATACACCTATTTAGATTTTCTGTTTATCTTGTCAGTTTTGGAAAGTTGTGTTTTTCAAGATCATTCAGAAAATATGTATGTCACTTATCAATCATGCGTTGGGTACCATAAAGGATACAGAGAAAACACACACAGCCATGGCAGAGACCATGCGAACTTTTTACTAAGGGAGGAGAAACTTGAGTCTGAAAACTTTTTCTGAAGACAAAGTGAAAACTCCTAGAGAACAGGTAACAGTGATTGCTGTAGAATTCACAAGGAAAAGAATCTGATAAGTCTCCTTGGGGTCAGGAGGGTGATATTTGAGGCAGTCCTTGAAGATGAGAGGGTGTCCCTGGTGGCTCAGCTGGTAAAGAATCCGCCTGCAATGCAGGAAACCTGGGTTTGATCCCTGGGTTGGGATGATCCCCTGGAGAAGGGAAAGGCTACCCACTCCAGTATTCTGGCCTGGAGAATTCCATGGTACAGAATACTATACCATTAAATATATATATATACACACACACACACACACACACACACACACACATAGTATAGAATACTATACCCCATGTATAGTCCATGGGGTCAGGAAGAGTTGGACATGATTGAGAAACTTTCACTCTGAAGATGAAATGGGGCTTCCCAGGTAACTCAGTGGTAAAGAATCAACTTGCCAATGCAGGCAACACAGAAGATGCTTGTTCAGTCCATGGGTCAGGAAGATCCTCTGGAGGAGGAAATGACTACTCACTCCATTATTCTTGCCTGGAGAATTCCATGAACAGAGGAGCTTGGAAGGCTGCAGTCCCGGGGTTGAAAAGAGTTAAACACAACTGAGAAATCAAGCATCATTTGAAGATGTGATGGATTTTAATTGGAGAAGAAGGGGAAAGGAGCAGCTGATATTCCAGAGAAAAAAAAAGACAAGAGCAGAGACAGAAAAATGGAGATTTGTTGAGTAATTAAGTTGTGGGTAATAAAGTGAATATATGAAAAGATCCTCATCTGTTAAATAGTCTAGTTGGTTTATGGCCTCAATATTAGGACATTCCACACAAGCTATTATAGATTCCAGTGAGCTTTCAAATTTAAGCAAAAGCAATGCTCTTTTTTTTTTCCTACTAACCCTCACAATTTGACTCTTATTTTTTATGTGACTTGCATTGAAATAAAAGCTGCACACACATCTTAACATCCCAGCTTGTTAGGTGCGTGGAGCCATGAAATGCACACACCTGCCTTCATACAGAATGTTTCCATCTTTCCTGGAATGCCCCTCCTGTTCTTTCCCTGTCAATTCTCAGCCCATCCAGAGGAAAAGCCATTCTTATTTCTCCGACTAGGTTAGTTCTGTGATACTAAAATGTGCTATGTGGATGTTTTAGTGTTCAGCATGTTTCATTTGGCATTTTTCTATGAGATTAATCCATTCTATTAAGCATATGAAAAGTTTGGTTTTAACTGTGTGTGTTAGGCACTCAGTTCAGTTCAGTTCATTTCAGTTGCTCAGTTGTGTCTGACTCTGCAATCTCATGAATCACAACACACCAGGCCACCCTGTCCATCACCAACTCCCCGAGTTCACTCAGACTCATGTCCATCGAGTCAGTGATGCCATCCAGCCATTTCATCCTCTGTCGTCCCCTTCTCCTCCTGCCCCCAATCCCTCCCAACATCAGAGTCTTTTCCAATGAGTCAACTCTTCACATGAGGTGGCCAAAGTACTGGAGTTTCAGCTTTAGCATCAGTCCTTCCAAAGAAACCCCAGGGCTGGTCTCCTTCAGAATGGACTGATTGGGTCTCTTTGCAGTCCAAGGGACCCTCAAGAGTCTTTTCCAACACCACAGTTCAAAAGCATCAATTCTTTGGCACTCAGCTTTCTTCACAGTCCAACTCTCACATCCATATATGACCGCTGGAAAAACCATAGCCTTGACTAGATGGACTTTTGTTGGCAAAGTAATATCTCTGCTTTTGAATATGCTATCTAGGCTGGTCATAACTTTCCTTCCAAGGAGTAAGTGTCTTTTAATTTCATGGCTGAAGTCACCACCTGCAGTGATTTTGGAGCCCAAAAAAATAAAGTCTGACACTGTTTCCATTCTTTCCCCATCTATTTCCCATGAAGTGATGGGACCAGATGACATGATCTTAGTTTTCTGAATGTTGAGCTTTAAGCCAACTTTTCCACTCTATTCTTTCACTTTCATCAAGAGGTTCTTTAGCTCCTCTTCACTTTCTGCCATAAGGGTGGTGTCATCTTCATATCTGAGGTTATTGATATTTCTCCTGGCAGTCTTGATTTCAGCTTGTGCTTCTTCCAGCCCAGCATTTCTCATGATGTACTCTGCATAGAAATTAAATAAGCAGGGTGACAATATACAGCCTTGATGTACTCCTTTTCCTATTTGGAACCAGTCTGTTGTTCCATGTCCAGTTCTAACTGCTGCTCCTGACCTGCATATAGGTTTCTCAAGAGGCAAGTCAGGTGGTCTGGTATTCCCATCTCTTTCAGAATTTTCTACAGTTGATTGTGATCCACACAGTTAAAGGCTTTGGCATAGTCAATAAAGCAGAAATAGATGTTTTTCTGGAACTCTCTTGATTTTTCCATGATCCAGCGGACGTTGGCAATTCGATCTCTGGTTCCTCTGCCTTTTCTAAAACCAGCTTGAATATCAGGAAGTTCACGGTTCACATATTGCTGAAGCCTGGCTTGGAGAATTTTGAGCATTTAGTATTTGAGCATGAGTATATGAGATGAGTGCAATTGTGCGGTAGTTTGAACATTCTTTGGCATTGCCTTTCTTTGGGATTGGAATGAAAACTGACCTTTTCCAGTCCTGTGGCCACTGCTGAGTTTTCCAAATTTGCTGGCATATTGAGTGCAGCACTTTCACAGCATCATCTTTCAGGATTTGAAACAGCTCAATTGGAATTCCATCACTTCCACTAGCTTTGTTCATAGTGATGCTTTCTAAGGCCCACTTGACTTCACATTCCAGGATGTCTGGCTCTAGGTGAGTGATCACACCATCGTGATTATCTTGGTCTTGAAAATCTTTTTTGTACAGTTCTTCCGTGTATTCTTGCCAGTCACGTCCAACTCTTTGTAACCCCGTGGACAGCAGCCTGCCTGGCTCTTCTGTCTATGGACTGCTCCAAGTAAGAATACTGGGCTGGGTAGATCCCTTGTCCAGGTGATCTTCCCAAACCAAGGATTGAACCCAGGTCTCCTGCACTGCAGGCAGATTGTTTATCAACTGAGCCACCAGGGAAGTCTTTGTTTTTAACAACTCATTAATAATTCATTAAATTAATATACCCAGTGGGTCATCACTTCTCCTGTTGATGGATTTTAGGCCTATTTTTACTTTGGGGTATTTTAAGTAAATACAGTCACTTTGTGAAATATTCTCCAAATGTTAATATAATGATTGTGAAGTTCTTCCATGTTTTTATGTTTAGTTGTTCTGTTTTACTGCTGAGTAGTATGAATTGTATTGATATACTACAGTTTTTTAAATCCACTACCAGTTGATGGACACTAGAATTTTTTCTGGGTTTTGACTATAATAAGATAATATGAATATACACGTGCAAGTTGAATTATAGCTATTTGTTTTCATTTATCCTGAGTAAATACTGCTCAGTGAGTTAAACTGCAAGATCAAAACAGTCAATTCTAAAGGAAATTCATCCTGAACGTTCACTGGAAGGACCATTGCTGAAGCTGAAGTTCTGATACTTTGTCCACCTGATGTGAAGAGTTGACTCATTGGAAAGAATCCTGATGCTGGGAAAGATTGAAGGCAGGAGGACAAGGGGATGACAGAGGATGAGATGATTGGATGGCATCCTCAACTCAATGGACATGAGTTTGAGCAAACTGTAGGAGATAGTGGAGGACAGGGAAGCCTGGCGTGCTGCTGTCCACAGGTCACAAAGAGTTGGACATGAATGAGCGACTGAACAACAACACCTATAAGGGCATTTCAGGAAGAGATTAGCATTTGAATCAGCAGACAAAATAAAGAAGACCACCTTCCCTAATGCGTGTAGGCATCACTCACTAGGCTGAGGGACTGAATAGAACAAAAAGGTGGAGGAAACATGAACTAACTCCCTCTGCTTCAGATGGGAAATCCACTTTCTCCATCCTCTACGCTCCTGGTTCTCCAGCCTTTGAACTCTCAGCAGGACTTACACGTTCTATCCCTGGTTCCCAGGCCAACTGGTTCCAGTTCAGACTCACACCATCAGTTCCCTTGGTTCTCGTGCCTTTGAATGTCCATGGAACAACTCCACCTGCTTTCTTGTTTCTCCTGTTTACAGGCAGAAGATCATGGGACTTTTCACCTCCATAACCCCATGAGCCAATTCCTGTGATAAATCTCATCTTACATTGTTGTTGTTGGTCAGTCACTAAGTCCTGTGCAACTCCTTGCTACCCCAGTGGCTTGCAGCAGGTCTGGCTCCTCTGTCCTCCACGGTCTCATGGAGTTTGCTCAGATTCACGTCCCCTGAGTCAGTGATGCTATCTAACCATCTCATCTTCTGCTGCCCCCTTCTACTTTTGCCTTCAATCTTTCCCAGCATCAGGGTCTTTTCCAATGAGTTGTCTCTTCGCATCAGGTGGCCAAAGTATTGAAGTTTCAAAAACAGTGCTTCCAATGAAAATTCAGGGTTGTTTCCCTTTAGGATTGAATGGTTTGATCTCCTTTCTGTCCAAAGGAGTCTCAAGAGTCTTTAGCACCAAGCTAAATTGAATTCTTTGGTACTCAACTTTCTACATGGCCCAACTTTCACATCCAAACATGGCTCCTGGAAAAGCCGTAGCTTTGACTATACATAGCTTTGTCCACAAAGTGATGTCTGCTTTTGAATACACTGTCTAGGTTTGTTGTAGGTTTTCTTCCAAGGAGCAAGCGTCTTTTTAATTTCATGGGTGCAGTCACCATCCACAGTAATCTCTTCTTGTATATTTCTCTATTCATCCTATTTGTTTTGTTTCTCTTAATCCAGCATCTTAATTTCAGCATCTGTAACCTCAGTTCAGCATCTCACACTTTCTCCTACGAGTCTGTCTCACTTGACTCCGAGAACACAGGTAGAGCTTATTATCATCCCAGTGTTCAGAGGGGGAGACAGATCAGGGAAGTGAGGGAATTCAGAACCTCTGACTTTCACTCACAACATCCATCACCAGCCTTGGGAAAGCTTTGTTCTCCCGATGGAAGAACAAGCCCAGACTGTAATAAGCCATTGTTTAACTCCCTCAGGAGAACCTGGTGAGGCCGTAAGGGTTATCTGCAGGCAAGGGACCCCCATCAGCCCTTTTGAGACCTGGGGAGAAGACTCTAGTTTTCAGTAAAATATTTCATTCCCTCCCAGTGAATTCACACCCTTGTAGTTCATAGCGAAGTTTTCTTGAGCTTGTCACTGTGAACTTGTGTAAAAGTATTGCTAGGTGATTAAAATGAAAGGGATGCTAGGGGAAACAAGACAGCTACTTCCAAATTTCTTATAGTTTCTTGAAGTAACATTGCCTCTAAATTTATTTTCTAATTAAAAACAACATACGAGCCTTGTTTTGTTTTTGTTTTTAAGCCCCAGTTTTCTAGTTATGTCAAAAGAAATTTGAAAAATTAGAAGGAACTAATTTTGACTTTCTATGTTTGTCTCTGGGAAATGTTTCTGCCTTATCTGTTTCTAGACTACATTTATCCATCTTCTAAATATATATTTTTCCTACAGAATACTACACACTTCTTCCTGTGCTTGAAGGGTGACCTCAGATATGAGACAGAGAGAGAGAGTTGGAAGAGCTCTTACACCAGTGGGTCCATGTCACCATTTCTCCAGCTATCGCCTATTTCATTTTCTTTTGTCTGGGTTTTATCTACCCCGCCCAGTTTGCCATGATCTATTTCTTTCCTTGTTTTCTTTACTTGTTTCTTGAATACATTAATTCATCTTTGGATACTCATTGGCGAACATACATTTTTTTTAATGAAAAAAATAAGTGAGATAGGTAACGCTACAGACTCCCAAAGATCTCCATGCCAAAATGCCGATTGTTGGTGAATATGATATGTTACATGGAATTAAGGTTGCAAAGGAAATGAAGTTGAAATTAGCTGAACTTGAAACAAGGCAATTATCCCGTGTTATCCTAGTGGCCCCAATGTAATCACATAGGCCCTTAAAAGTTGAAGAAGAAGGAATCAGGGTGTGTGTGAGATGGATAGGACAAAGGAAGAAGAGGTCAGATAGATTTGAGGTGTGAAAGGAACATGAGGCATTCTTGCTGGACTTGGAAATGGAAGGAGCCAGGAGACAAAGACTATGAAAACAGCCTCTGCAAACCGGAGGAACAGCAAAAGAAACGGATTTTCCCTTATAAGCTGCAGAAAGAATTCGGCCCAGTTAATGCCTTGATTTTGATCCAAACACCCATTTCAGACATTGGGCCTCCAGCAAAATAGGAGACTTCCCTGGTGGCTCAGAGGGTAAAGTGTCTGCCTACAATGCAGGAGACCTGGGTTCAGAGCTGGAGAAGGGAATGGCAGCCCACTCCAATATTCTTGCCCCTCCCCGCAAAAAGGGGCTTAAATAAATATTTTGGGCTTCCCTGGTGGCTCAGAGAATAAAGCGTCTGCCTGCAATGCAGTTTCGATCCCTGGGTTGGGAAGATCCCTGGGTAGCTGGAGAAGGAAATGGCAACCCTCTCCAGTATTCTCACCTAGCGAATCCCATGGACAGAGGAGCCTGGCGGGCTATGGTCCACGGGGTCGTGGAGTCGGACACAACTGAGCGACTAACACACACACATAGTAAGGAAACTAAGGTGTAGTGTTTTAAGCCCACAAGGGGTAGTTTGTTAGAGCAGTCCCAGGGAACCAATCAAATGAGGAAGCTAGATGAGCACTGGAATGCTGACAATCATGATCAAAACATAGCTCTCTAAAATTGAGCTTCTCTGTTGCCTTTGAGTCCCTGCTGGGGAGACTGAGCCTGCATGGATGTGGGGCTGGGGAGTGGGGGTGGGGGTGGGGGGGCTGGCTGTCATCAGAACATTTGTGCAAAAGCCTTCACTTTAACACAGTCTTTTCTTCAAATGATATATAATGATTGTGTGTATGTGTACGAGCATGTGTTCTAAAATTTTGTTTTGACATTCATACATTTTTTAAATTAGTTTTTATTGGAGTATAGTTGCCTCACTATGTTGTGACATTCATATATTTTTAATATACCAGCGGCCTAAACACTGGGTATGGGGAAAGCTCTGTGATGTCCCACTGAGCATTTCTGAGCATCTCCGTCTTTAGAGAGAACCCCTATCAATCTCTGAGTGTTTTATTGCACTGATTTTGCTGTTGATCCCTCAGGCAATTAAGACCATGAAATGCAACATATTCTCTCCTATCTTTGAGGAACTGTTTTCCCCTTTCTAACTATACACAGAATTACAGATAAAACTGCAGGCTCCTTTCCTATGTTTTCATATATACATATATATATAATATTATATTTTAAACTTATAAAGCCTGAAGAAATAAACAAAATAAATGTAAGCATCTATGCAACATAAAATCCAAATGATAAATCAACTGCCTCTTTAAGCAATGAAGGCATGCAATTATATAGAGTGGTTCCTGGCTTTTAAATTTTGATGTAGAATTAAACTAGTGGGAAATATTTTCCTGCCATAGTGTAGTCTGTTTATATTTCCACAGCTATGTAACTTTTTGTCGTGTTTTGTTAAAATAATTCTTTCTTGAATTGTGCCATATACATTTTGTGTCCTAGAAACCCACCTGCCTTTTATCTGTGGTGTGTTTAGTGAATACAGCTAGCACAGCATGACACTGCTGTCTGTCCTGTATCCTTCATTGAACTAAAAGGTATAAATACATAATAGGAGACTGCATTTATAAATATTAATGAAAAGGCAATATGATTGCTTTTATCAGTTTTATGCAAATTTCAGAAACAAATTCCATTCTGAAACACTTGTTATGATCCCTATGAAAATCAGTGAGAACCATGCATTCTCCTATCATAGTAGATTATAGTTCTCTGTGTGGAAATTTTTTTTTTTATAGCAACTTACTGAGACCTTGAGTTCTATGTTTATTATATTCAAATGAGTGACAGTCTTTCCAGATAGCAGTATAACCAGTGATATAAAGAAAATATACCAAGAACTTTATAAATTATCATATTCTTAGATACTATGAGCTGAATTGTGTCCCTGGTCCTGCCCCATGTTCATATATTGAAGTCCTAGCCCTCCAGTACTTCAGAAACTGACTGTCCTTGGAGGTAAAATTGAAGTCACTCAGTTGTGTCCCACTGTTTGTGACCCCATGGACTTTAGCTTATCAGGCTCCTCCATCCATGGGATTCTCCAGGCAAGAATACTAGAGTGGGTTGCCATTTCCTTCTCCAGGAGGACGGCCTATAAAGAGATGATTAGGTTAGCTGAGGTCACTAGAGTGGTTCCTGGTCCAATATGACCAGTGTCATTGTAAGAAGAGATTAGGACACAGGCACGTATGGAGTGGAGAGGCTATGAAGACACAGGGAGAAGATGGCCATATACCGGCCAAGGAGACAGGCCTCGGGAGAAACCCCCTGTGGATGGACACGTTGATCTCAGACTTTTCAGACTCCATGTGGGTCAGCTGGTAAAGAATCTGCCTGCAATGTGGGAGACCTGAGTTTGATCCCTGGGTTGGGAAGATCCCCTGGAGAAGCAACAGGCTACCCACTACAGTATTCTGGCCTGGAGACTTCCATGGACTGTATAGTCCAGGGTGTCGCAAAGAGTCAGACATGTCTGAGTGACTTTCACTTACTTACTTACTTAATCTGAGAAAATACATTTTTGTTGTTTACCAGTTAGGTTTTTTTTTTTTTTTTTTGATGGCAGCCCCAACAAACCGATAGGCTAGATCTGGATCTTGAAAAACAGCAACTCCAAAATGAAGGAGAGGATAGAATACGGAGTCTCAATAGCTACCATTTCTTCCTAGATAAGAAAGCAATAATCTTGACGATGATTTTACAATTTTTAGAATCTTTAACTGATTTGTTTACATTTTGATTAATATGTCCTTGAAACACATTCAAAATTAAATAGAACTTTTATTTTACTATTGTCTTCAGTTAATAATCATATTAAAATTTCCCAGTCTGTTCGGTCTTTTCTAGATCTCAGGTTTACATTTTTGTCCAATCTTGGGATTTCAAAAATCCCCAAGAATAAACTGGAGAAACTAGAGTCTCAACTATTTATAGCATTTGCAATCATTACAAAGAAGTGAAAGTGTTCACTGTTCAGTCATGTCCCACTCTTTCAGACCCCATGGACTGTAACCTGCCAGGCTCCCCTGTCCATGGAATTTTTCAGGCAAGAATACTGGAGTGGGTTGCCATTCCCTTCTTGGGGGGATCAAAGCCAGGTCTGTGCATTGCAGGCAGATTATTTACCATATAAGCCACTAAGGAAGCCCTCACATCATTCAGTTCAGTTCAGTTCAGTTCAGTCGTTCAGTCGTGTCCGACTCTTTGTGACCCCATGAACTGCAGCACGCCACACCTCCCCGTCCATCACCAACTCCCAGAGTTCACTCAGACTCATGTCCATCGAGTTGGTGATGCCATCCAGCAATCTCATCCTCTTGTCCCCTTTTCTTACTGACGCCAATCCCTCCCAGCATCAGAGTCTTTTCCAATGAGCCAACTCTTTGCATGAGGTGGCCAAAGTACTGGAGTTTCAGCTTTAGCATCATTCCTTCCAAGAAACACCCAGGACTGATCTCCTTTAGGATGGACTGATTGGATCTCCTTGCAGTCCAGGGGACTCTCAAGAGTCTTCTCCAACACCACAGTTCAAAAGCATCAATTCTTTGGCACTCAGCTTTCTTCACAGTCCAACTGTCATATCCGTATATAACCACTGGAAAAACCATAGCCATGACTAGATGGACATTTGTTGGCAAAATAATGTCTCTGCTTTTGAATATGCTATCTAGGTTGGTCGTAACTTTCCTTCCAAGGAGTGAAAGTGAAAGTGAAGTGGCTCAGTCGTGTCCGACTCTTTGCAACCCCGTGAACTGTAGCCCACCAGGCTCCTCCGCCCACGAGATTCTCCAGGCAAGAATACCGGAGTGGGTTGCCACTTCCTTCTCCAGGGGATCTTCCCGACTCAAGGATCGAACCCAGGTCTCCCACACTGTAGGCAGACGCTTTCACCTCTAGGGTCTTTTAATTTTATGGCTGCAGTCACCATTTGCTGTGATTTTGGAGCCCCCCAAAATAAAGTCTGACTCTGTTTCCACTCTTTCCCCATCTATTTCCCATGAAGTGATGGGAACAGATGCCATGATCTTCGTTTTCTGAATATTGAGCTTTAAGCCAACTTTTTCACTCTCCTCTTTCATTTTCATCAAGTGGCTCTTTAGTTCCTCTTCACTTTCTGCCATAAGGGTGGTGTCATCTGCATATCTGAGGTTATTGATATTTCTCCTGGCAATCTTGATTCCAGCTTGTGCTTCTTCCAGCTCAGCGTTTCTCATAATGTACTCTGCATAGAAGTTAAATAAGCAGGGTGACAATATACAGCCTTGATGCACTCCTTTTCCTATTTGGAACCAGTCTGTTGTTCCATGTCCAGTTCTAACTGTTGCTTCCTGCCCTGCATATAGGTTTCTCCAGAGGCAGGTCAGGTGGTCTGGTATTCCCATCTCTTGAAGAATTTTCCACAGTTTATTGTGATCCACACAGTCAAAGGCTTTGGCATAGTCAATAAAGCAGAAATTACATACTCTTTTATAAACACGGTTTACATTTAGAGTACAGAGATGGTTAGAGTTCCCACATTTATTTTTTTCTTCAACTACGTGTGCTACCTTTTCTAAATATAGAACTCTAAGATTAGTACTGGAAGCAGGAAATCACTGGAAACTGAATGAGGGAAAATAAATGGAAAAAAATATGTGAAAGTCAGATGAGGTGAAATACTTTGGCTCTTCAAAGCAAAGGCAATTTTGTACAATAATTTTCAAAGTTACTTCCTTATTGCAGTTGGGAGGAATAAAAGACCAGGAATTTTTTTATTTCTCCACCCTTTTGCAAATTTCTATAACATTCTGGTCATGTATATATTTATCATATTGGTGAAGATTCTCTAAAAGTTGTTCATTGTCTCAAAAACTATGAGGTTTTAAATCATGAAAGTGTATCTAGGTAAAAAAAGACACACAGAGGCAAGACTGGTTTTTAAACAAGTACTACAAACGTTAAAAACCTAGCTCACTGTTGTTGACTTTAATGTATTGATTATATATTTGCTTCTTTTTGTCCACAGGGTAAGTAAAGTGGCACGTGTGTTATCAATCACTTTCTACAAGAAGGTTTTTAAATTAGATCACTTCTGAGTTATAATCTTTTTCTTGCCTTTGAGTAATTTATAATCAATGCCTATTTAGAAGTAAAAAAAAAAAAAGGTGGATATTTAGTGTACAATAACTTCAGTGTTCAGAGTCAATTAACCATTATACCATGACCCAAGGATAAATTAATTGCTGGAAAAAAGCAATGCTATTCTAGTTTGTTCTTTGAGGCTTGTGAGAATGAGCTGTTTTCCCTTTAAAGCTTTTCTATGAGCTTCCAAAACATGATGGCTGCCACTCACTCTGTTTCCAATGGTAATATTTTTGAACAACAATAATTAATCAGTTTCTCTCAATATTATTAAAATTTTCTGTTAATACAGACTACATTGAAAAACTAGACCTATTGTGACAAAAATTATAAATGTATGTGTAATATCTGAAATTAAATAAATCATTATTTTTTTTTAATTTTCCAATGACTTAAAGGAAACTCTTTGCATGTAACTTTTAAAAGTGACTGAGGGTATTTTTTAAAATTTTACATTTACCTTAAAATGGTCTTTTAAATTCTGAGTTGTTATTTTATTTTAATTTGTATTCATGTATTAACTTGTATGGAACATCAGCCATATAGCAGGCTATCTTTGAACCTCTAACATTTTACTAAAAATATATCAGTTCCCAAGTTATCCTTGACTGGGGGAATAAGTGCCCTGTGCATTTTGTAGGCTCCCAGTTACCCAGGGCTCCACTTGCGATGGCATGTTCACTGAGCACGAGGCCAGTGGACTTGCCCTTTTCACCCCTGTCTTCAGACAAGGAAGCACAGAGCTGCACACAAATGCAGACCCCAGAGCCCATGGTGTGCATTCTGACTTTCATTGGAAATGATAATTTGAGTGAACTGCAGACATTTAACTCATTTATATGGAATGTTATGACTCCACAGTGTTAGAAGGGAAAGGGTGGATTTCTTTGACCATTCTTCCAGCCATGTATTCTAGAACAGAGGTCAAAGCCAATTCTTTTAGGAAGATATTAAAGAAGGAAAAAGCATGAGTTTGAGCAAGCTCCAGGAATTGGCGATGAACAGAGAAGCCTGCCTGGTGTGCTGCAGTCCATGGGGTTGCAAAGAGTAGGACATGACTGAACTGAACTCAAAGAAGGAGAAAAACTGTCACCTTAAGTTCTGAATTTTCTCCCAAGCTTCAGTTTCTCTTTGTTTTTTTCTATTGTGCTATTTTGAAAGAATTGAAATTTAGAGATATTGGAAAGATGAAAATAATCCGGCTTTAACCAAATGTCTCACTATTTCTGTCTGAAATACTGCAGTTCCTCAGTGGCACATACATTTATGGTAGAAGAAGGAAGCATGTGGGTTGAGAAGAGGTTACAGTGCTTCCAAAAATGCAAACAGCTCCACTGCTCACACCTAGAACTGGTCCCAGGCTGTGGAGGGGTGGGAGTAGGCGGGGTGGAGGCAGGGAGGAAGGGGGTTTGGAGGCAGGGAGGATGAGGGGGCAGGTTTTGCATCAGAGGGGCAAACAGAAGGCCAAGGGTTCAGGAGGAGATTTGAGGGTTACAAAGATCCTGCGTCCAAGTTATCCTGTTTGTTCCTGGTGAGAGTCCCAGAAGGTCCAGAGTTGCAGCATCTTCACATGGCATATTTGGAAGGAGAGATGCTAAAGACCCAGCTCCTTGCCCAGGATAGTGTTGCTCAGTCAGGGGCTCAGTGATGGGAGGTGGTCTGTGGAGAGGAGCCCCTGAGAAGGACAAAGCCAGGGAACCCTCTGGGGAGAAGGTCTGCTTCTGGTGGGGGTACATCCACACTGCTACTGCTGCTCAAGGCCTGCTGGTTGGAAATACACTTGCATTTTTAGATGCCAGTTCAGTTCAGTTCAGTTCAGTCGCTCAGTCGCGTCTGACACTTTGCGACCCATGGACTGCAACACGCCAGTCAGATACTAATTAGGTACCAGATACCAATTAGATTCTGTAATTACAAAAGCATAATCATTCTTTTTGCAGATCAAACCTATGGACTATGACTCGTTAACTCCTGTAATCTATTGCATCCAAAATCCTGTGTAGCTGGCTTGTACTGACTTATAAGTTTTTTAAAAAAATGCAAGTATTAGCCACACCACACAAAATGTTTTCTTGTTTGTGTCATAAATTGGGCCTAAGTGCAATGTTTAAAGGCCAGTAGATATTTTAACAACACCATAAATATAAACTCAGTACAATAGAGTTCATATTGTCTTCAAGGAAATAGTACCATTCAATGACTTAGGGACAGGCTCCATTTTTCAATTGCTCTCTGTTGTGAATATTTCTATTACCTTGGCCAAGTTTTCATTTTAACCAGAATGTTTCTCTCAGGAAAGAGCCACCTGCCTCATTCTTTGTTAAATAGACACAGAATCAAAATAGGCCAAACAATATTGCAGGTGTTTATGCTACAGAAGACATTTCTGTACATAGTTACCCAGACATCAATCATGCCTCCTGCAGGTTTTAGTAACACATGTAAGAGTTTTTAAACTGAACATTTGCTGTGTAGATCTTTGGTTGTAAGTAGCTGACACTGTGGCAGGGAGATGCATTCTGAACACCCCTTGGCTGAGTTTCAAGGCATCCTTTTATACTATTTGGGATCTAAGTAGGGGAAATATTTGAGAACTTGTTTTGTATGAAAATTAAACATCTTTTGAATGTGTAGTTTTCTGTATTGAAAAAAGAGACAGAGAAAAACAAGAGATTTTTATTAAGTAGATAATTATCATAAATGAAACATTTACTAAACCAGAGCTTGAGTTCATGTTGGAAACTTGAGACCCATGAAGGTCACCCCTGTTTTCCTCCCCTTTGGGGACATGTGAAGCAGAGGCATGGGAACATGCTGACATTTGTAAACCCTGCTGCAGCAGTCTGGTCACTAAGAGGGGACAGGAAGTCCTCAGTTGTTTCCCCTAGAAGGAAGATCAGTGAGGTAGAATGCATGTCTCTGGGGTATTTTACCTTCATGGAGAACTCTCTCGGGTGTGATAGATTACTGGGTACAAAAGGCTGCCTTTTGTTAGTCTTTCCTAACATTATACATGGCAGGGGACACTGATAGCTTTTAAGAAGTTTTGCTGTTCAGTAACTAAGTCATGTCTGACTCTTCCATCCAGCCATCTCATCCTCTGTCGTCCCCTTCTCCTCCTGCCCCCAATCCCTCCCAGCATCAGGGTCATTTCCAATGAGTTAACACTTCACATGAGGTGGCCAAAGTATTGGAGTTTCAGCTTTAGCATCAGTACTTCCAATGAACACCCAGGACTGATCTCCTTTAGAATGGACTGGTTGGATCTCCTTGCAGTCCAAAGGACTCTCAAGAGTCTTCCAACACAACAGTTTGAAAGTATCAATTGTTTGGTGCTCAGCTTTCTTCACAGTCCAACTCTCACATCCATACATGACCACAGGAAAAACCATAGCCTTGACTAGATGGACCTTTGTTGGCAAAGTAATGTCTCTGCTTTTCAATATGCTATCTAGGCTGGTCATAACTTTCCTTCCAAGGAGTAAGCGTCTTTTAATTTCGTGGCTGCAATCACCACCTGCAGTGATTTTGGAGCCCAAAACAATAAAGTCTGACACTGTTTCCACTGTTTCCCCTTCTATTTCCCATGAAGTGATGGGACCAGATGACATGATCTTAGTTTTCTGAATGTTGAACTTTAAGCCAACTTATTCACTCTCCTCTTTCAATTTCATCAAGAGGCTTTTTAGTTCCTTTTCACTTTCTGCCATAAAGGTTGTGTCATCTGCATATCTGAGGTTATTGATATTTCTCCCAGCAATCGTAATTCCAGCTTGTGCTTCCAGCCCAGATTTTTCCATGATGTACTCTGCATATAAGTTAAAAAAGCAGAGTGACAATATACAGCCTTGATGTACTCCTTTTCTTATTTGGAACCAGTTGGTTTTTCCATGTCTAGTTCTAACTGCTGCTTCCTGACCTGCATATAGGTTTCTCAAAAGTCCGGTCAGGTGGTCTGGTATTCCCATCACTGTTAGGATTTTCCACAGTTTATTGTGATCCACACAGTCAAAGGCTTTGGCATCAGTAAGGTAGAAATAGATGTTTTACTGGAACTCTCTTGCTTTTTCAATTATCCAGCAGATGTTGGCAATTTGATCTCTGGTTCCTCTGCCTTTTCTAAAACCAGCTTGAACATCTGGAAGTTCACAGTTCACGTATTGCTGAAGCCTGTCTTGGAGAGTTTTGAGCATTACTTTACTAATGTGTGAGATGAGTGCAATTGTGTGGTAGTTTGAACGTTCTTTGGCATTGCCTTTCTTTGAGATTGGAATAAAAACTGACATTTTCCAGTCCTGTGGCCACTGCTGAGTTTTCCAAATTTGCTGGCATATTGAGTGCAGCACTTTCACAGCATCATCTTTCAGGGTTTGAAACAGCTCAACTGGAATTCCATCACCTTCACTAGCTTTGTTTGTAGTGATGCTTTCTAAGGCCCACTTGACTTCACATTCCAGGATGTCTGGCTCTAGGTGAGTGATCACACCATCGTGGTTATCTGGGTTGTGAAGATCTTTTTTGTACAGTTCTTCTGTGTATTCTTGCCATCTCTTCTTAATATCTTCTGCTTCTGATAGGTCCATACCATTTCTGTCAGGTCCATATCATTTCTGTCCTTTATTGAGCCCATCTTTGCATGAAATGTTCCCTTGGTATCTCTAATTTTCTTGAAGAGATCTCTAGTCTTTTCCATTCTGTTGTTTCCCTCTATTTCTTTGTATTGATCACTGGAGAAGGCTTTCTTATCTCTCATTGCTATTCTTTGGAACTTTGCATTCAGATGCTTATATCTTTCCTTTTCTCCTTTGCTTTTCACTTCTCTTCTTTTCACAGCTATTTGTAAGGCCTCCCCAGACAGCCATTTTGCTTTTCTACATTTCTTTTCCATGGGAGTGGTCTTGCTCCTGTACAATGTCACAAACCTTCATCCATAGTTCATCAGGCACTCTGTCTATCAGATCTAGTCCCTTAAATCTATTTCTCACTTCTACTGTATAATCATAAGGGATTTGAGTTAGGTCATACCTGAATGGTCTAGTGGTGTTCCCTACTTTCTTCAATTTAAGTCTGAATTTGGCAATAAGGAATTCATGATCTGAGCCACAGTCAGCTCGTGGTCTTGTTTTTGTTGACTGTATAGAGCCTCTCCATCTTTGGCTGCAAAGAATATAATCAATCTGATTTTGGTGTTGACCATCTGGTTATGTCCATGTGTAGAGTCCTCTCTTGTGTTGTTGGAAGAGGATGTTTGCTATGACCAGTGTGTTCTCTTGGGAAAACTCTCCTGCTTCATTCCACATTCCAAGGCCAAATTTGCCTGTTACTCCAGGTGTTTCTTGACTTCCTACTTTTGCATTCCAGTCCCCTATAATGAAAAAGACATCTTTTGGGGGTGTTAGTTCTGAAAGGTCTTGTAGGTCTTCATAGACCTGTTCAACTTCAGCTTCTTCAGTTTTACTGGTTGGGGCATAGGCTTGGATTACTGTGATATTGAATGGTTTGCCTTGGACATTAACAGGGATCATTTTGTCATTTTTGAGATTACATTCAAGTACTGCATTTTGGACTCTTTTATTGACCATGATGGCTACTCCATTTCTTCTGAGGGATTCCTGCCCACAGTAGTAGATATAATGGTCATCTGAGTTAAATTCACCCATTCCAGTCCATTTTAGTTCACTGATTCCTAGAATGTTGATGTTCACTCTTGCCATCTACTGTTTGACCACTTCCAATTTGCCTTGATTCGTGGACCTAACGTTCCAGGTTCATATACAATATGGCTTTTTACAGCATTGGACCTTGCTTCTATCACCAGTCACATCCACAACTGGGTATTGTTTTTGCTTTCACTCTATGCCTTCATTCTTTCTGGAATTATTTCTCCACTGATCTTCAGTAGCATATTGGGCACCTACCGACCCAGAGAGTTCCCCTTTCATTATCCTATCATTTTGCCTTGTCATACTGTTCATGGGGTTCTCAAGGCAAGAATACTGAAGTGGTTTTCCATTCCCTTCTCCAGTGTACCACACCCTGTCAGACCTCTCCACCATGACCCTTCCATCTTGGGTGGCCCCACAAGGCATGGCTTATACCACTATAGGTTTATAAAAAAACTTCTGTCATAAGTATCAATTGTTTTCTTTGTGTTCAAGTTTATTTCTCTGGAAGTTTTTTCTTGGAGAATTAAACTGCAAAATTTCCCCAAAACTGGAAAGTAACATTTGATTGGAACATTGTCTATTTGTCACTTCCATGGGAAATGGTCATGGTGGGGCAGGCAAGATCAGAGACGACCATGAGCACCAAGACCAGGGCTGGTCAGGGGCAAGATGGGTGGCCAGAGAGGTCCCAAAAGCCAGTGGTGGGGGAGACTGTTTAGGAGGAGCATAAAGTTGCCTCAGGCAAAGGAGAAGATGTGTCTTAGTATTTACTTTTATTTTTCAGATAGGTAAAGTTCTATGATGAGAACTGGACCCAAGAAGAAAGCAGGAGATCCCTCATCTGTTGCAAAAACCAACATAATGATACTGAACGCACTCTGCTTCTCCTCATCAGGCTATGTATCTTACCAGATCTCCCTGTCCCTCTCCTGACAATGTAAACTTCCTTCTCAAATATTCGCTCTCTGAGATGATTGAGTGTAATGAAAGAGGGGACTCTAATTATCATGTTCAGAATTGAATGATCTTCTCTCATAAATCAGGCAAAGTAGAGAGCAGTTCCTAGTTAAAAAGACAGTGGCAAGTATAGCACAAAGTTCTGTGTGGCTTAGAATCTATTCCTTTCCTTGGGAACAGCAAAGGCCCAACACTAGCATTTTGTTACACATTAAGTGTCAAAACATAGCAGTTTGGGGCATCTTACATGACAAGCAGCATGGCAAACACCAATTGATATGCTGTGACTTGACAAGTTTTCAGCATGGAAGTTGTTACTAGCGTTTATCTCTCTGCTGGAAAATGTGCCAATCCTGCAATAATCTGCCAACTAAATAAAGGTTTTGCATTAGAAACAAATGACCTCCTACCTTCAAAGCTCTTTTGCTTTGAAGACTGCATGTGCAGAATAGAAAAGGGTATGTCCCGCCTCTTACCCAATTTTATACTGATTACACACAAGGCAGGATGGATCAGTCGTGTATGACTGGACAACCAGTTAAAGTCGGACTGCATGGAATCAGATTCACTTCCAACAACATTTTCTCAGTGGCCAAAAACTTTCTTTTCTCACACATGCTGGTGTGACATGTTCAGTAGCATCTGGGCATTTCTTCCCCATCAGTTCATCTTTTGTCTCAAAAGAAGGTTTGGTTTTGTTTAAATCAAACAAGTAAAAGCAAGAAGAAGACAACAAAATGCCTCGTTCTCACTCACTTTTGTAATGTGACTGTGAATTTAACCTCAGCTTGAAAGGTTGCCCCACCCAAAGGTGTGTTTTTCAGACTTCTCCACATCAGCCCTTAAGACACATATGTAAACCAACAAGCAAAAAGTCTCAGAAGTTCTAGCCTGAACTGAATATTTAAGTTGAAATAACAAAGACTGACAAATTTAACATTTTTGTGTTTCAAAACCTTGGATGAAAGTCTTTCGCAGTTCCTGGCAAAGACAAAACACAATGTTTCCAGGAAGCTGCATAAGCTACACCTGACATAGAAGAAGATGCACCCTTTCCTATAAATTTGGGTAAGAAAATTGAACTAATGGGTACTTATTTAGGTGAGAGCGTCAAACATTCATACACAGAGACACAGAAATATGCTGGAGAAGACTCCTGAGAGTCCCTTGGACTCTAAGGATATCAAACTAGTCAATCCTAAAGGAAATCAACCCTGAATATTCATTGGAAGGACTGATGATGGAGCTGAAGCTCCAATACTTTGATGCCACCTGATGCAAAGAGCCAACTCATTCAAAAAGACCCTGATGCAGGGAAAGATTGAGGGAAGGAGGAGAAGGGGGTTGACAGAAGATGAGATGGTTGGATGGCATCACTGACTCAATGGACATGAGTTTGTGAAAACTTTGGGAGATAGTGAAGGACAGGGAAGCCTGGTGTGCTATAGTCCATGAAGTCAAAAAGAGTCGGACATGACTTAGTGACTGAACAACAACAACTACAACAAAGAAAGCTGAAATAGTGGGCATTTATCTAGATGAAGGTCAAACACCCATACAAAAACACAGACACACACAGACTGATATTCTTTCAGCTGATGCACTGAATGGAGTGAAATAAAACCAAGCTTTAATTTTCGATTCAAGTTGAAATTAGGTAAATTTTTTCTGATGTTAATTTTTTAATTTTGAATTTGACAGCCCAATAATAATTAGT
The DNA here is from genome assembly GCF_042477335.2 of Ovis canadensis. Lineage (NCBI taxonomy): Eukaryota > Metazoa > Chordata > Mammalia > Artiodactyla > Bovidae > Ovis > Ovis canadensis. The sequence continues at coordinate 77,883,681 of NC_091260.1, read as the reverse complement.
TTCAGGAAGAGTTTTATTCACCAAAATTTTCATAAATTATAATTTTGATCAAAAAATAGATTTTATAAACCTTTCTAAGTCAAGTATATATTTTATGGTTACAAAAATTCATAATATCTATTCAACATCATTCTAACTGTTGAACTTAGAAAGGATAATGGCTCACATTATTTTAAATTTTCCCCTATGAGAATTCAACTGTTTCTCTCTGTATACATAAAGGCTACTTCCACTCTCTGTATAGCTTATAAAAACTTAGCAGTCACCTTCCTTTCTCAAGAATTCTGATATCTTGCAATATTTTTGACAAAATCCTTTCACAGATAATGAAAAAGAAATACTCATTGCAGGAATCATTGGAAAACTTCTATTCTGATGCAGAGAACTCAGGAAGAATATTGAGCTGTACTCTTTTTCAAATTTTCAATGTTTTCCAAAGATGACAGCACCTCTGCAAATGAAGCTGATAGAGTTCACTTGCCATTGTTCAGAACATGAACATTATGTACAATCATACAGCAAATAATTCTTCTTCTTAGTGTTCATCTGGCACATGATTCATCTTACGGGCCAGAGATCCAAAGGAAACTGATATTATGAGATGGATGAAACTGGAGCCGATTATACAGAGTGAAGTAAGCCAGAAAGAAAAACACCAATACAGTATACTAACACATATATATGGAATTTAGGAAGATGGCAATGACGACCCTGTATGCAAGACAGGGAAAGAGACACAGATGTGTATAACGGACTTTTGGACTCAGAGGGAGAGGGAGAGGGTGGGATGATTTGGGAGAATGACATTCTAACATGTATACTATCATGTGAATTGAATCGCCAGTCTATGTCTGACGCAGGATGCAGCATGCTTGGGGCTGGTGCATGGGGATGACCCAGAAAGATGTTATGGGGAGGGAGGTGGGAGGGGGGTTCATGTTTGGGAATGCATGTAAGAATTAAAGATTTTAAAATGTAAAAAATAAAAAACTAAAAATAAAAAAAAAATTTAATGCACTTCCACATTAACAAATCAGCTAGTAAATGTCACTTCTATAAAGGCAATCAACAACCCTCTAAAACCTAATCCTCCATATGAGCAATAAGACACTGGCAAAAATTGCCAACACCAACATTTTCAAACTTCTGGAAATTAACCAAGCTTTTTAAAAATTTAAGGAGTGTTTAGTCTAGATAATAGCTGAATATTGGTAAAAGGGCTTCCTTGGTGGCTCAGTGGTAAACAATCTGCCTGCAATGCAGGAGGTGCAGGAGACACGGGTTCAATCCTTGGTTTGGGAAGATCCCCTGGAGGAGGAGGGAAATAGCAACCCACCCCAGTATTCTCACCTGGGAAATCCCATGGACAAAGGAGCCTGGTGGGCTACAGTGCCCAGGGCCACAAAGAGTAGGACACAGACTGAGTAGAGACACGCTTTAGTAAAAACAGTGATGTTTTAGTGTAATGTAATTGGAGAAGGAAATGGCAACTCACTCCAGTGTTCTTGCCTGTAGAATCCCAGGGACGGGGGAGCCTGGTAGGCTGCCGTCTTATGGGGTCACACAGAGTCGGACACGACTGAAGTGACTTAGCAGCAGCAGCAACGTGACCCATTCCTAGCACTCTTCATAATAGCCTTAAAAACCAGCAATCATTTTGGCAATGAAAAATAGCATTCTAGAAGTCACTGAAAGGAGCAGAACAGGTTGGAAGTCCCCAAAATGCCATCCTAGAGAACCTAGGCTATCCTAGATAGCCCATCTCATAGGCCTCCTTATAACCCAGAGTTCAGTTAGTGTGAAGAGTCTTTTCCTCGGGATTGTTTCTTAAAAACAATTAGCAACTGTTGTTTAACATTGCAGCTGCCTAAGGCCAACTGGTTGGAACAAACAAGAAGGTGACTAAAGAATGGAGCCGATTATACAGAGTGAAGTAAGCCAGAAAGAAAAACACCAATACAGTATACTAACACATATATATGGAATTTAGAAAGATGGCAATGATGACCCTGTATGTGAGACAGCAAAAAAGACACAGATGTGTATAGCAGACGTTTGGACTCAGAGGGAGAGGGAGAGGGTGGGATGATTTGGGAGAATGGCATTGAAACATGTATACTATCATGTAAGAATAGAATCGCCAGTCTATGTCCGATGCAGGACATAGGGGCTGGTGCACGGGGATGACCCAGAGACATATTATGGGGAGGGAGGTGGGAGGGGGGTTCATGTTTGGGAACGCATGTACACCCGTGGTGGATTCATGTCAATGTATGGGCAAAACCAATACATTATTGTAAAGTAAAATAAAGTAAAAAAAAAAAAAGAATTTCAAAGGAAAATCTCTAATCTACCCATGGCTGGCCTTAAGGCTCTACATAAACAGGAGTTAAAGGGTAAGATCAATTTAGAAATTAAACCAATATGCACACAGAACCTCTTGGCAAATGTTGGGAACTCACTGGTTTAAGTCATTTTGGAAAATGTCTGTCAAATAGTTAGGTGACCGCCAAGCTTACTAAGCAGAGACTGGTTGTTACACACAATAAAGAATATGGACGTTGGTGAATTCATGCAGGAAAGTCAGTAAATAAGCAAAGTGACATAGCAACAAAAATCCCTGAGAAGGGGAAGAATCTGATTTGCTTAATCACCACATTATGTTATTCTAAATATCCAGTTTTCAAAATAAAGATGATATATGCAAAGAAACTGAACAGGAAGACTCCTGGAGATGGGCAGAAACAGTAAAAGAACACTGCCCCTGAGCCAGCCCAGGTGGTGGACTTACTATGCAAAATCTTTAATAAACTATCTCGCATTCAAAGAACTAGAGGGAGTGGTACCTAAAGAACTGAAGGCAAATGCAAACAGTGTCTCATCAACTAGAAAATATAAATGAATCAACAGAAATCAGGGGAAGAGGGGTAGTGGAAAAACCAGGTAGAATTCTATAGTTGAAAGTACACCAACTAAAACTAATAAACATATTTGAGGGGAGAGATAAAGAACCAGTAAATTTAAGATAGGACAATTTAGATCAATTTAGATGATTTAGTCTGAGTAACAGAAAGAAAAGAATAAAGAAAAATTAAAAGCACCTCAGATGCTGGCAAAACATCAACAAGAACATGCATATATGCATTAATGGAAGTCCCAGGAGAAGAGGTAGAGAAAGGCATAGTGATGTATTCTAAGTGGCTTCAGTCGTGTCCGACTCTGCGACCCTGTGGACTGCAGCCCATCAGGCTCCTCTGTCCATGGGATTTTCCAGGCAAGAATACTGGAGTGGTTGCCATTTCCTTCTCCAGGGGATCTTCCGAACCGAGGGATTGAACCTGGGTCTCTTAATGTCTCCTGCCTTGGCAGACAGATTCTTTACCACTAGCACCACCTGGGCACATACACACAAGTAGCAGAGGAAAAATTGAAAATACTAATGACCTCAAATTTCACAAATGTGAAGACAACTCACATCTCACTGGAAACCGTAGCGATCAGAAAACACAAGAATGACTTATTTAATGTGCTGAAAGATTGTCAGCCAGTTCTATACGAAACAAACCAAAACCTGCTTCCTCATAACCAAACATCTGCAAACAAGCCAAAAAGAGGAGAATTAGTCACTAGAGGTAATGCCCGACAAATACCACTAAACTGAATTGTTCAGGGCCTTGAGCTGTCTCTCTAAGTCCCTGATCATGACCTGACTCCTGGGCACAGCGGCTCCAGTGAGAGTAGGTTCCTGCAGGTGGCCTGTGTTTTAGGGGAAGTAGGGGAGACCTGAGATGCTGCAGTAGGTCTGCGGGTTGCATTTTGGGGGTGAAGGTGGAGCCCAGAAGAAGGGGAAGTTTTGCCCAACAGACCAACGTTCTGGGCTTTCAAGATATGGCATGACTTCCCAGATGGTGATGCCTTACCCAGTTACAGGGACTATCTTTTCTAGTTCCCAGAGTCCCTGAGATATTTTGTTCCTATAAAGCCTATGAAGCTTTTGAAAAGTGATTAAATTCTGAAAAACAAAAATCAAATAAAAGCTCTTTCTCTGTCTCCCTCCAATTCACCCATCTCTCCCCCTACCCTCTCTCTCACCTTCTCATCTCCCGCTTCACGGATTTCAACTCTCTCACTCCTGGTTACCCACCATAAAATGTAAAATGACAGTCTTTTATTGAATGAGAGGAAGGTACAATTTAGATCCAAGATGATTATCTCAGAATCTGCTTTGTTTGTGTGTGTATTGCTCATTGTAGCTGTGAAAATTACTTTACTTTTTTTTTTTTCCTGATAATAACAGTGCTTTCATTCTCCACAATATGAATTAACTGACAGTGCCTCCTGATGCTTATTGTATTTGGTTATTAGGTGGAGGTTTAGCTCCTAATATACCTGATCCCTCATCTCTCTCCAGGCTTCATTACATGCATGCACAGCTCTCCAAGAAGATAGAACATAATCACATCACCTTTATTTAAAATATATGATGCTGTTAAAATATACCTAAATGTTTATCATAAATAAGCCATTACCTGACTCTAGTGCCTTCTAAATTTATTCTTAAGATAGCTTTATTTATGTCTATTCTCTGGCTGGAAAAAAAAAAAAGTAGCTAAGAATGTTCTTGTCTATTTTTCCCAGACAGAGAATTGTAAGGAGCTTGAAAATGATAGCTGGAATTCCATGTCTAATTCATGAGAATGTAAAAAGAAGGAGAAAAGGCTTCAGTAATTAAATCCCCCATGAATCCTATGAATGGAGGCAGTTATGCTATCCACAGCCTATCTGCATCCCAGCTGCCTGCTGCTACCAACACATCTGTCACTCCTCCATGACACAGCACTTCTTTGCCACCGTATCTTTAATTGAAGACAATCTGTGCTCTGAATGACAATTGTTCATAGGAAGCTGGGAACTGTCAGTCACCGCTTTGAAATGGTTTGGTGGTGGTTGGTGGTCTGTGGTTTAATAGTAAGTTTTGTCTGACTCTTTGCAGCCTCATGGACTATAGCCTGCCAGGCTCCTTTGGTCCATGGGATTCTCCAGGCAAGAATACTGGAGCCAGTTGCTATTTCCTCCTCCAGGGGATCTTCCTGACCCAGGGACTGAACCCTTGTCTTCTAAAACTCCTGCATTGGCAGGTGAATTCTTTACTGCTGAGCCACCTAAAAAGGCCTTGGAATGCCTTGAGTTTCTTTGAACTTGTGTATGTCCAAGATTAGCTCAGTTTTTATGTTTTGTGGTTTTTTTTTTTGGTCATTGAGTGTTTTTTTTTTTTTTGTCATTGAGTGTTTTGGTTTTTTTTTTTTTTTCATTTTTTCTTTGGTCTTTGAAATTTGATTTCTGAAGACAGAAAAGAGGGGCATGTACTACACATACAATTTACAACATCAGACTAGTTTGATGCAGTGGCTGAGTGGGTGGACGCTGTGTACTGACAGGCTCGAGATATGACTCGGGCACTCCCTAGCTGTGCACATTGGGAAAGTTACCTAACCTTTCTGTGGCTGACAGCTAATGCTATGCATCAACTTGGCTAGGCTTCAGTGCCAAGTCGTTAGGTGAAACGTCAGTCTAGATGTTGTTGTGAAAGTGATTATTAGATGTGATTGACATTTAGATCCCTAGACTTTGAGTAATCCAGGCCACCCTCATCATTATCCTATCAATTGAAGCTCCTAAGAGCATGGATTGAGGTTTCTCAAAGAAGAGGAAATTCTACCTCGAGAATGAATGGAGAAATCCTACCTGAGCTTCCCCCTTCTGTCCTGCAGAATTTGGACTCAAGACAACAATGTCAAGCCTTCCCTGAATTCCCAGTCTGCTAGCCTGCCCTATCAATGTTTAAGAGAATGACCACCCACTCCAGTATTCCTACCTGGAGAATTCCATGGACAGAGGAGCCTGGCAGGCTACAGTCCATGGGGTTCCAATGAGTCAGACACAGCTGAGTGACTAACACTTCACTTTCACAGTCGCGTGAGCCAACCTCTTATAACTCTCCTCCTCTCTGTTAGTCCTCTCACCTAAAACCCAGACATTATCCCACAGAAGCAATGTAATGATATGTTGCCCTCATTTAAATTTTTTTCCTTGTTTATGCATGAAAAAAGCATTTCTTGGAACTAGAGTAGGGTTGTAGAAATTCAGGATCTAATTCAACAGGAGTAAACATCACACTGTGTGGAACCTTGAAATAGACATGATTAGTAGATTATAATTAAGGCTATTATGGTAGAAGTCTTACCTCCCATTCCTCTCCCACATTCTGCAGATAAATTGGGCTTGATACTTGAGCTGATGGACACAGAAATCATTGGCGCAAATGTCTTTGAAGAGAAAGGTACAAAGAATCACATGCAGGTGAGTTTTACAAGGGCAGAGTATGGTGCAGAATGACCTGTAAGAGGGACTAGGCACCAAATGTCCATGAATTTTGCAAGTTCATCATATTCCATAGAAATGTTTATGCTGTGGTTCAAGGTGAGACGGAATCGTAAATTTTAGTCCCCAAGGCAGGACAAGTCCAACCTTGTCCTGAGAGTCTAAAGCTTATTGATTGAACTTATATGGAAATGTAAAACATTGACTGTTTCATTGATCAACATGAAGATCATATAAAGAAGTTACAATAATGTTTGTTCAGAGTCTTTGTCATTGCTGCCTTATCTTACTCTCTCTTTAGTTCAGTTCAGTTCAGTCGCTCAGTCGTGTCCGACTCTTTGTGACTCCATGAATTGCAGCATGCCAGGCCTCCCTGTCCATCACCAACACCGGGAGTTCACTCAGACTCACGTCCATCGAGTCAGTGATGCCATCCAGCCATCTCATTCTTGGTCGTCCCCTTCTCCTCCTGCCCCCAGTCCCTCCCAGCATCAAAGCCTTTTCCAATGAGTCAACTCTTCACATGAGGTGGCCAGAGTATTGGAGTTTCAGCTTTGGCATCATTCCTTCCAAAGAAATCCCAGGGCTGATCTCCTTCAGAATGGACTGATTGGATCTCTTGGCAGTCCAAGGGACTCTCAAGAGTCTTCTCCAACACCGCAGTTCAAAAGCATCAGTTCTTCAGCACTCAGCCTTCTTCACAGCCCAACTCTCACATCCATACATGACCACAGGAAAAACCATAGCCTTGACTAGACGCACCTTAGTCGGCAAAGTAATGTCTCTGCTTTTGAATATGCTATCTAGGTTGGTCATAACTTTTCTTCCAAGGAGTAAGCATCTTTTAATTTCATAGCTGCAGTAACCATCTGCAGTGATTTTGGAGCCCCCAAAAATAAAGTCTGACTCTGTTTCCACTCTTTCTCTCTCTATTTCCCATGAAGTGATGGAACCGGATGCCATGATCTTCATTTTCTGAATGTTGAGCTTTAAGCCAACTTTTTCACTCTCCTCTTTCACTTTCATCAAGAGGCATTTTAGTTCCTTTTCTCTTTCTGCCATAAGGGTGGTGTCATCTGCATATCTGAGGTTATTGATATTTCTCCTGGCAGTCTTGATTCCAGCTTGTGCTTCTTCCAGCCCAGCATTTCTCATGATGTACTCTGCATAGAAGTTAAATAAGCAGGATGACAATATACAGCCTTGATGTACTCCTTTTCCTATTTGGAACTAGTCTGTTGTTCCATGTCCAGTTCTAACTGTTGCTTCCTGACCTGCAAACAGATTTCTCAAGAGGCAGGTCAGGTGGTCTGGCATTGCCATCTCTTTCAGAATTTTCCACAGTTTATTGTGATCCACACAGTCCAAGGCTTTGGCATAGTCAATAAAGCAGAAATAGATGTTTTTCTGGAACTCTCTTGCTTTTTCCATGATCCAGCCGATGTTGGCAATTTGATCTCTGGTTCTTCTGCCTTTTCTAAAACCAGCTTGAACATCAGGGAGTTCACGGTTCACATATTGCTGAAGCCTGGCTTGGAGAATTTTGAGCGTTACTTAATTAGTATATGACATGAGTGCAATTGTGCAGTAGTTTGAGCATTCTTTGCCATTGCCTTTCTTTCGGATTGGAATGAAAACTGACCTTTTCCAGTCCTGTGGCCACTGCTGAGTTTTCCAAATTTGCTGGCATATTGAGTGCAGCACTTTCACAGCATCATCTTTCAGGGTTTGAAACAGCTCAACTGGAATTCCATCACCTTCACTAGCTTTGTTTGTAGTGATGCTTTCTAAGGCCCACTTGACTTCACATTACAGGACGTCTGACTCTAGATGAGTAATCATGCCATCGTGATTATCTTGGTCATGAATATCTTTTCTTATAGTTCTTCTGTGTATTCTTGCCACCTCTTCTTAATATCTTCTGCTTCTGTTAGGTCCAGACCATTTCTGTCCTTTATTGAGCCCATCTTTGCATGAAATGTTCCCTTGGTATCTCTAATTTTCTTAAAGAGATCTCTAGTCTTTCCCATTCTGTTGTTTTCCTCTATTTCTTTGCATTGATCGCTGAAGAAGGCTTTCCTATCTCTTCTTGCTATTCTTTGGAACTCTGCATTCAGATGCTTATATCTTTCCTTTTCTCCTTGGCTTTTCACCTCTCTTCTTTTCACAGCTATTTGTAAGGCCTCCCCAGACAGCCATTTTGCTTTTTTGCATTTCTTTCCCATGGGGATGGTCTTGATCCCTGTCTCCTGTGCTATGTCACAAACCTCATTCCATAGTTCATCAGGCACTCTATCTATAAGATCTAGGCCCTTAAACCTATTTCTCACTTCCACTGTATAATCATAAGGGATTTGATTTAGGTCATACCTGAATGGTCTAGTGGTTTTCACTACTTTCTTCAATTTGGGTCTGAATTTGGTAATAAGGAGTTCATGATCTGAGCCACAGTCAGCTCCTGGTCTTGGTTTTTTTTTTTTTTGGACTGTATAGAGCTTCTCCATCTTTGGCTGCAAAGAATATAATCGATCTGATTTCGATGTTGACCATCTGGTGATGTCCATGTGTAGAGTCTTCTCTTGTGTTGCTGGAAGAGAGTGTTTGCTATGACCAGTGCATTATCTTGGGAAAACTCTATTAGTCTTTGCCCTGCTTCATTCTGCATTCCAAGGCCAAATTTGCCTGTTACTCTCTCTTTAAACCACACACAAAACTTTACTGAGTGCCCCACCTCCTCTGCTCTACCTGCTTACTAGACCCTGAACACAGCTTTGATAATGCAGAAGCTGAGATCTGATTTTGTTTCCTAGACTCACTGAAACTGAAGTTTTAGCAAATCAGCAGAACTCTCTAAGATAGCCTTCTTCACTTATGGTCTCAGACTTTGGTGGCTTTGCTGTTACATCGAGAATTCACCATTTGTATTTTCTCCAGACTCAGTCATTCTGCACTTCCAAGCTGATATTTCCTTCTACCCTCTTGAGATTGATCCGAATGAAAGACATATATTGTTTCAATGATAATTATACAATGGCCCTCAGTCATAAGAACTGATTTCCCAAGTGGAATGATTTTTTTTTTAATAAGTAAAGGTTTGCCCATCTTCTATGGTAAGTTCAAACTTTTCAGGGGTGGAAGCTTACATTGCATGACTTCTAAGAAACCTTTACCAGAGGATCTAGGTACACCCTTCTAGGAGTCAACACCTTCCCAAGCCTCAGGTGGAGTTGGGGTAGGGAAAGGGCCTTTTATTAGATTCACCAGAGCTGGGAGGATTTGCTTGGATAACACTTATATCCAGACTTTTTTTTTTTTTTTTGTCCAAGTTATTTGTTGTGTTGGAAGGAACAAAACTTGGGCATCAGGCCGATCTTAGTTTGTTTTAGTTTCACCAATTACAATTTGTATAATCTTTAGAAAATTACTTATATATGGTAATCCTCAGTTCTTGCAATGTTAAATGGTGATGAAAATATCTGCCTTGAACTACCTCAGTGATTAATTATGGAACAATAGCTGTAATATTAATGCCATGATCCAAGCTTGCACATTTGTTGGGAACAGAAATGATCTACTTGGTGAATGGATTTCAGAAATTTCATACATGGGTTTGAGAGTCAGTGGAGAGATTGAGACAGAAATATAAAAATGGAGACTTCAGCATGTAGGTGAGAAGAGAAGATGCAGACTGAGAGGAGATGAGAAATGAATTTGAAACCTTAAAAGGCCCCCAAATGGAAAGAATCAGCAGAATTAGAAACCAGGTAGTAATAGTAAGATACTGATCAAATCAAGAAAAAGTTTGCCAAGTACAGACAAAATTTTTCAACTAAAATACACTATAAGTTCTACTGACAATAAACTCTCACTACACAAATGGGGGAAATATACAAGAAAAAAGGTCATATTAACTGTTTTGCCTTTGCCATTATAGCAACAATGTTAGGTGAACAGTTGACATTATTGTTTTGATCGCTCAGAAAAGAACATAGACAATTTATCAAAGCTATGATAAACTGGATTAAAGGATGAGATAAGGTAGAAATTTCACAATTCAACTGTCATACAATAGTCCAAGGCAGTAAAATGTAAGCAGTATGTATTAATTTTATAAAAACACTAAACAAGTACATTAGCAGAACAAACTCACGTTTCATTGTTTTAATATGTATTTTGGCAAATAGAATATTTTCCAGGGGTATGAAAATAATAGCAGTAATTACTGCAGGAATGTTAATTCACATTAAAGCTGTGAAAATTAAAATGCAGTAAAATAGTATCTTTTAAAAGTGATGTACATTACCATACAAGCTAACCACTTTATTAAAGAATGACTTTTATTTGAAAATGTGTGCTGTGCTAAGTCACTTCAGTCATGTCTGACTCTTTGTGACCCCATGGACTGTAGCCTGCCAACCTCTACTATCCATGGGGTTCTCCAGGCAAGAATACCAGAGTGGTTTGCCATTCCATTCTCCCGGGCATCTTTCTGACCCAGGAATCGAATTCGAATATCTTCTGTCTCCTTATTTGAAGATGCTTCAGTGATATTAGTAATAATTTAGCAATATGTTATGAAATTTAGTTTATATCTATTCCACTGGCTATTTTGAGACTAATTATGACTGCAAATATTCTAATTTTTCTCAAATAAATCTGGTACACAGTTTCCTATCAAGTACAATATTTCATGGAATTCTTGTTGTTATTTTGAAAAAGTGAATATGGCCAGTGGGGCAAATTCAAGATCTCTGTTACCATGTTTAAACATGAGATTAAATAGTGATGAAATTGAAACATGAAATTTCCACTTAAGAATCAAAACATTAAAAAATAAAATATTTTGAAACTTGGACTGCTCATTCAAAATATCAAGCATTGGGCATGTAATATTTAAATAATTAATTTTGTTAAATTAGAGAGTCTAAAACTCTCTAATGTTGACAATAATTTATTTTAATGTAATTACATCATAGTTCTTATACACATAATTTATTACAAATACGATTAAAACATATTTTAGAAACATACTGATAATTTTTTGAAAGATTGACAATTTGTATATTCTGCGGGCAAGTGATTCATTAGCAGATAAACTTTAGCTCATTTTATCAGAAGTTAGGAATATCAAGAGACTGTTAATAAGGGCAAAACCATCCAGATGGCAATAAGAAAATAGATTCACACCATAAAATATTAAACACCCTTAAAAAGGAATTTACCACAGTTACAAGCAGTGACTTGAATTAAATTTTGTAAGAGCAAGAAAAGAAAAAAAACTGGACAGGAGACTTTCTGCTATTGTTGTTAAGTTGTGTCCAACTCTGCAACTCCACGAATTATAGCCCACCAGGCTCCTCTGTCCATAAGATTTCCAAGGCATGAATACTAGAGTGGGTTGCCATTTCCTTCTCTAGGGAATTTCCCTGTCCTAGGGATCGAACTCATGTCTCCTTCATTGGCAGACATTGGCAGCCAAATTCTTTGTTGCTGAGCCATAATAAAGACTAGATTTAGTAAATTTGCCTCAGATTAAAATTAAACTAAGTGGTACCAAAATAAAATGATATTTTTAAGCATATACATATATGTGGTCAGATATTAATAATACACAGGTTTTAAAGTTTGCTCTTGGAAGAGGTAATATGTTTATGATGTTCATATTGTATCCCCTAATTAATCAGTACAACTTTGGTTGTAACCATATCTGTCTGAACTCAGGCCCCTGGCACTTAGGGAACAAAAACAGAGTTTCTGCGTGCTTCTTAGTCATTCTTTGTAGGTCACTCCCTGTGACCGACAACAGTGACCTTGAAAATCCACCCTTTAAGATTGTCCATTTTAGGAGATTGGCATGGGTTAGGAATGGAAGGGGAAGGTGCTAATGGTAAACAATCTGCCTGCCAGTGCAGAAGACATAAGAGACACAAGTTCAAACCCTGGGTCCAGAAGATCTTCTGGAGTAAGGCACAGAAATACACTCCAGTATTCTTGCCTGGAGAATCCCATGGACAGAGGAGTCTAGAGGGCTACAGTACATAGGATCTAAAAGAGTCAGACACAACTGAAGCAACTTAGCATGCAGTTTTCTAGTGCGGTAACCATTTATATATTATAGAAATAATAATTTTAAAAAACAGCTCTGAAAAGAACTGATACCAAAAACAGTCTACAGAATATCTAAACTAAAAGAAAGCTGAGCACTGAAGAATTCTTGCAAGTCCCTTGGACAGTAAGAAGATAAAATCAGTCAACCCTAAAGGAGATCAACCCTGGATAGTCATTGGAAGGGCTGATGCTGAAGCTGAAGCTCCAATACTTTGGCCACTTGATGCAAAAAGCCGACTCATTGGGAAAGACTGATGCTGGGAAAGACTGAAGGCAGGAGGAGAAGGGAATGATAGAGGACTGGATGGGTTATGGCATCATCAATTCAATGGACACGAGTTTGAGCAAACTATGGGAGATCGTGGAGGACAGAGGAGCCCGGCAAGCTGCAGTCCATGGGTTGCAAAGAGTTAGACACAACTTAGACACTGAACAACAACAAAACTCTAGCAAGGAATGTTGAAAGCCTTTTGTTAACAAATATTAAACTATATAAAACCTATCTGCACCCTGAATACTTGAGAGATATGCAGTCTTCCCATTTGGGCAGACTGAAGAGTGAATAAAGAACAACCCTACCATAATTATAACACAAAATTAAATAGCAAATTTTGATAAAATTGTATTTTCTGCATGATCTAACAGAGGCATGCTTATTTATTATTTAATATGGTTATTGACTCATACTGCTTATTTGCTTCATAACACAATCATTAAACTTTTCATTATACTTTAATAATGATAAAAATATTGGCCCAGAAATTCTTCTTGTATGGAAATATTGTTATTTATTCAACTTTAACCCTGAGCACAAAATCTTTATTTTTGTGAGTCCATTTTATTCTATGTGGCTTTTAAAAGCTCTCTGTTAATGAGCCTCATGGTCAAAACATCACACACTGCTTTGAACAGTGAGGGGCAAAGGTGGAAAATAATTAGTAACTATTTTAGGCCTCAAGGTCTTTCAGTGACAATAGGAAGAGGAGAGGGCAAAACAGAATAATGAGGAAAGAACTTTTCCCAGCAGGACACAGGTAAAATTAATTTGTTGTTGCTGTTCAGTTGGCAAGTTGTGTCTGACTCTTGGCAACCTCATGAACAAGAGCATGCCAGACTCCTCTGTCCTCTGCTATCTCTCAGAGTTTTCTCAAATTCATGTCCATTGAGATAGTGGTGCTATAGCTAACCATCTCATCCTCTGCTGTCCCCTTCTCCCTCTTCCCTCAATCTTTCTCAGCATTCAGGTTCTTTTCCAACAAGTCAGGGTCTTTTCCAATAAGTCAATTCTTTGCATCAAGTGGCCAAAGTATTGGAGCTTCAGCTTCAGCATCAGTCCTTCTAATGAATATTCAGGGTTGAGTTCCTTTAGGATTGACTGGTTTGATCTCCTTGCATTCCAGGCACACTCAAGAGTCTCCTCCAACACCACAGTTCAAAAGAACCAATTTTTTAGCACTCAGCCTTCTTTACGGTTCTGTGAAAACTTACAAGACCTTCTAGAACTAACACTCAAAAAAGATGTCCTTTTCATTATAGGGAACTGGAATGCAAAAGTAGGAAGTCAAGAGATACCTGGAGTAACAGGCAAATTTGGCCTTGGAATACAAAATGAATCAGGGCAAAGGCTAACAGAATTTTGCCAAGAGAATGCACTGGTCATAGAAAACACCCTCTTCCAACAACACAAGAGAGAACTCTACACATGGACATCACCAGATAGTCAATACTGAAATCAGATTGATTATATTCATTGCAGGCAAAGATGGAGAAGCTCTATACAATCAACAGAAACAAGACCAGAAGCTGATTATGACTCAGATCATGGGCTCCTTATTACCAAATTCAGACTTAAATTGAAGAAAGTAGGGAAAACACTAGACCATTCAGGTATGGCTTAAATAAAATCCTTTATGATTATACAGTGGAAGTGACAAGTATATTCAAAGGATTAGATCTAATAGACAGTATGGATGGAGGTTCATGATGTTATACAGAAGGCAGTGATCAAGACCATTCCCAAGAAAAGAAATGCAAAAAGGTGAAATGGTTGTCTGAGGAGTCCCTAGAAATAGCTGAGAAAAGAAGAGAAACTAAAGGCAAAGGAGAAAAGGAGAGATCTACCCATCTGAATGCAGAATTCCGAAGAATAGCAAGGAGAGATAAGAAAGCCTTCCTTATTGATCAGTGCAAAGAAATAGAAGAAAAGAGTAGAATGGGAAACACTAGCCATCTCTTCAAGAAAATTAGAGATACCAAGTGAATATTTCATGAAAAGATGGGCACAATAAAGGACAGAAACTGTATGGACCTAACAGAAGCAGAAGCTATTAAGAGGTGGCAAGAATACACAGAAGAACTGTACAAAAAAAGATCTTCATGAGCCAGATAACCACTATGGTGTGATCACTCACCTAGAACCAGACATCCTGGAATGTGAAGTCAAGTGGCTCTTAGGAAGCATCACTATGAACAAATCTAGTGGAAGTGATGGAATTCCAGTTGAGCTATTTCAAATCCTGGAAGATGATGCTGTGAAAGTGCTGCACTCAGCATGCCCGCAAATTTATAAAACTCACCAGTGGTCACAGGACTGAAAAGGTCAGTTTTCATTCCAATCATAAAGCAGTTCAGTTCAGTTCAGCTGCTCAGTCGTGTCCGACTCTTTGCGATCCCATGAATCGCAGCACGCCAGGCCTCCCTGTCCATCACCAACTCCCAGAGTTCACTCAGACCCACATCCATCGAGTCAGTGATGCCATCCAGCCATCTCATCCTCTGTCATCCCCTTCTTCTCCATCCCCCAATCCCCCCCAGCATCAGAGTCTTTTCCAATGAGTCAACTCTTCGCATGAGGTGGCCAAAGTACTGGAGTTTCAGCTTCAGCATCATTCCTTCCAAAGAAATCCCAGGGCTGATCTCCTTCAGAATGGACTGGTTGAATCTCCTTGCAGTCCAAGGGACTCTCAAGAGTCTTCTCCAACACCACAGTTCAAAAGCATCAGTTCTTCAGCGCTCAGCTTTCTTCACAGTCCAACTCTCACATCCATACATGACCACTGGAACAATCATAGCCTTGACTAACGGACCTTTGTTGGCAAAGTAATGTCTCTGCTTTTGAATATGCTATCTAGGTTGGTCATAACTTTTCTTCCAAGGAGTAAGTGTCTTTTAATTTCATGGCTGTAATCACCATCTGCAGTAATTTTTGGATCCCAAAAAAATGAAGTCTGACACTGTTTCCACTCTTTCCCCATCTATTTCCCATGAAATGATGGGATCAGATGCCGCGAAGGCAATGCCAAAGAATGTTCAAACTACCACACAGTTGCACTCATCTCACACATTAGCACAGTAATGCTCAAAATTCTCCAACCCAGGCTTCAAGAGTATGTGAACTATGAACTTTCAGATATTCAAGCTGGAACATCTGTTGGACCACAGAAAAAGCAAGAGAATTCCAGAAAGATATCTATTTCTGCTTTATTGATTATGCCAAAGCCTTTGACTGTAGATCACAACAAACTGTGGGAAATTCTTCAAGAGACTGGAATACCAGACAACCTGACCTGACTCCTGAGAAATCTGTATCCAGGTAGAGAAGCAACCATTAGACCCGGACACAGAACAACAGACTAGTTCCAAATTGGGAAAGGAGTACGTCAAGGATGTATACTTTCACCCTGCTTATTTAACTTCTATGCAGAGTGTATCATGTAAAATGCCAGGCTGGATGAAGCACGAGCTAGAAACAAGATTTCAAGGAGAAATATCAATAATCTCAGATACACCTATGATACCACCCTTATGGCACAAAGTGACGAGGAACTAAAGGGCCTCCTGATGAAAGTGAAAGGATAGAGTGAAAAAGTTAGCTTAAAACTCAACACTCAAAAAACTAAGACCATGGCACCTGGCCCCATCACTTCATGGCAAATAGATGGGGAAATAATGGAAGCAGTGACAGGCTTTATTTTCTTGGGCTCAAAAATCACTGCAGATGGTGACTGCAGCCATGAAATAAAAAGACGCTTGCTCCTTGGAAGAAAAGCTATGACAAAACTACACAGCTTATTAAAAAGCAGAGACATTACTTTACTGACAAATGTCTGTCTATTCCAAGCTATGGTTTTTTTGGTAGTCATATATGGATATGAGAGTTGGAGTATAAAGAAGGCTGAGCACCAAAGAACTGTGGTGTTGGAGAAGACTCTTGAGGGTCCCTTAGACTGTAAGAAGATCCAAGCAGTCAATCCTAAAGGAAATAAGTCCTGAATATACATTGGAAGGACTGATGCTGAAGCTGAAACTCCAATTCTTTGGCCACTTGATGCAGAGAACTGGCTCACTGGAAAAGACCCTGATGCTAGGAAAGATTGAAGACAGGAGGAGAAAGGGCAGACAGACGATGAGATGGTTGGATGGCATCACCGACTCAATAGACTTGAGTTTGAGTAAGCTCCAGGAGCTGGTGATGGACAGGGAGGCCCGCTGTGCTGCAGTCCATGGGGCTGCAAAGATTCAGACACAACTGAGCAACTGAACTGAACTGAGCTTATTTATGGTCCAGCTCTCACATCTGTACATGACTACTAGAAAAACCATAGCTATGACGAGATGTATCTTTGTTGGCAAAGTAACGTATCTGCTTTTTATGTGCTGTCTAGGTTTGTTATAGCTTTCCTTCCAAGAAGCAAGTTTCTTTTAATTTCTTGACTGCAGTACTTAATTTACCCCCAAGTTAATCTGAAAGCAGTGGAAAATCGACTCAATATGCTGAAACTTGCATGCATATATTTTTTAATTGTTAAGGTTTTTGTTGGAAATTTTGCTTTTCCCAGTAAAGAAGTCTACTTACTTTTATGAAGATACACTATAAACCTGAAATCAGAAAAAGAAACATTATCATTTAATCATTTTAATACATTCACCCTTTTCTTAGCCAAATGATAAACACTAACAGTAAAGGCATAAAATATGAAATAAAATGGAGGTGAAATACTTCTAAATAAATATTGTTCCATGCAGTCACTTTCGACACGGTTTGTCAAGATGCTTCTTATGTGAATTTTCAGCTATAGTTATTTTTAACCAGTATTTTTTGATATTTTCAGTAGGGCCATGAAGCAGATGCAAGTTCCTATGTACATTTCTCCTGCGTGATCAGGAGAAATATGGGGAGTACTTTACTAGTTCCAAAGAGGAGAAAATGTGAGTAGCATATAAGCATTACAAAGAGACTTGCTATTGGATTTGTAGATTTTTCCAAGAAACATCTTTCTGATAAAATCGCAGCTCAAGACAATATCAAAGTGAAGAGGTAAAGAAATTTATTCTAATATGTCATTGAAAGGGGCTCTGTGAAATCAAAGACTTCTCAAGGTCTCTTTTCACCTCAGTTCCTCAACTGGAAACTTCACCAGAGCCCCTTGTTGTATATAGACCTCTTTATTAAGAATGTGTACACATATATAAGTGGCTCAGCAACATGCAACAAGGTAGTCCATGAACCGTTGTATGGGTGTGTGATGGGCGACTATGATGCTGAACCAGACAGCGAGAGACTCACAATCACAGACTCACTTTTTCAACTGTGTCCTTTTAGAAAGAACTGTGACTTTCTTAGTATCATTTCTTCAATTGTAAAATAGACATTATCAGTCCCACTTTATCAGATTTTTAGTAAATAGGATCTTTTCTTGGAAATCTTTGCTCATTATGATAGTATTAATTTTAATTAGATTACATCAAATATTTTCTAAATTCCCACCTCCAGGTACTGCAACTGATACTCTAGTGTGGTGACGCTAATCGCTTCTCACAAAGGGCGTGCTATTGGATCTTATTCTGGGCGTGAATCTGAGGATACACAGCTGAGCCTGTGGACTCCTGTGGGTGGATGTGTATTTAGAAAGGAGGGCAGTGCACTGAGTGTAAGCCAGGAAAATGGTATCTCTGTTTCCTTTCAGCTACTGAGATCATTGTAGATTCAGGTGAGAGGCCGGCTATAACAAAGCATCATGAGTGGCTTAAACAATAAGCTCTCATTTCTCATATTTCTGGAGTCTGAGAAGTCTAATATCAACATGCTGGTAGATTCAGTGTCTGGTTAGGACTCTTCCTGCTTCATGGATGGCCATTTTCTCATTGTGACCTCACATGGCAGATTGAGATAGAGGATGGGGGAGATTGAGAGAGACCAGTAGCACTTGTTTCATCATAAATAAACTTCACTTATCTTCTTTACTTTCTTCTCAATTCCTGAACAGTGATAACTACCATCTAACTCTTTTGTCATCTGATTCCCAGCTCTTATTAATATAAACCATCTTCTACCCATAGCATCACTTTTGGACCAGGATGTGGCCATCTACATTCCTAAATGCCCCTAAATGATGTCAGAGCTTCTGATAAACTTCACTGCTTACAATCCCCCACTTCTGCAGAGAAGTACATTATCTACACTATATTTAATGAACAGTGATCACTGGGCTGACCTGGGAATGATTTTTCATCAGATCACGCTGGAAGCTGCCTTCAGATGGTAATTTTTCTCATCACCATTAAAGCCATCACCCCATTAAAGGCAGAACTTTAGGGCTTCTCTGATAGCTCAGTTGGTAAAGAATCCACCTGTAATGCAGGAGACCCTGGTTCGATTCCTGGGTCAGGAAGATCCACTGGAGAAGAGATAGGCTACCCACTCCAGTATCCTTGGGCTTCCCATGTGATTCACCTGGTAAAGAATCTGATTGCAATGTGGGAGATCTGGGTTTGATCCCTGGGTTGGAAAGATCCCCTGGAGAAGGGAAAGGCTACCCACTCCAGTATTCTGGCCTGGAGGATTCCATGAACTGTATAGTCCATGGGGTCCCAAAGAATCCAACACAACTGAGCTACTTTCACTTTCACTTAGAGATGAAATGTCCTGAGTCCCATTATCCGTCCCTACTTCAGATATGAACTCTGAAATTTGAAGTCTCTTCATGTGGCTTCTGCAGCTTAATGATGCCATCAGTATCTCCTACCTGAATAAAGGCAGTTCTAATTATGGTACTGAGAGGCACAACTCTACTTAAGTTAATTGAGTTCATTGACTAGTTTGCAAAAGAAAAACAAAAACACACAATTAGAAAAGAAATTGTGTGAGTGTTATTTTTTGCAGGTCAACTTTGAAATGATAACTCTTTGGTCTGCTCTAAATAAAATAAGGAAAACAGTTCAACTTGAACTACTCACAGGCTGAGGTGATGAACATATGTTTCTAATTTGAGCTAGGATAATAGCAAAAATACACAACTTTAGCAAATCTTAGTTCTTGACAAACCACTTGCAATCTATCTCAGCTAAGAGATGAGCATATGGTTCAAGGAATAAAGAAACCAGCTGGCTTGGTGTGGAAATGGAACTCCTAGGCTCAGAGTCTCATGACTGCTGTTTCTCTCCCTCCCTCTCCCTATGTGTGTGTGTGTGTGTGTGTGTGTGTGTGTGTTAGCACCTTGCAGCAAGCAGGATCTTAGTTCCCTGACCAGGGATGAAACTGCAGCCCCCACAGTGGAAGTGGAAGCACTGAGTCTTAACCACTGGACCTCCAGGGAATCCCAGCTCCAAGTTGCATGACTGCTATAGTCTCATTTTTTCCTGAGGTTGGGTCTTCAATATTTTATGTGAATTTTCTCATCAGGAGAAAGATGCTCTTGATCCAGGCAGGTGAGTACAGTGGGGATGACAAGGGCGCTGTCACTACTTTACATTATACTTAAGGCGGGGTGAGTTTCACAAGGAGGTTATCAGGCCTGTTCAGAGTTGCCACATCTGGATGTGATCAGGGACCTTGATTTCCTTCAGGCAAGTGTGAAGTCTGATGGGAGGGGGTGTCAACTGCCCTCTGAAAGGAAATACAGACTCAGAGTGGAGGAGGAGCCTGGGAACCAAGATGCTAGGCTTCTCTTCCAGCTAGAATTACTTTATTCCAGTCAGACCACGGGCAACTTATTTTATTTTTGGCGCATCTGTTATTTCCTTAATTCTTGACTCTAGGTATGGGCTGCCCTGGTGGTTCAGTGGTAAAAATGAAAAAGAAAAAAGAAAAGAAAACAGCTACCAATGCAGGAGACCCGGGTTCAATCCCTGGATTGGTAAGATGCCCTGGAGGAGGAGATGGCCACCCTCTCAAGTATTTTTGCCTAGGAAATCCCATGGACACAGGAACCTGGCAGGGTCCATTCCCTGGGGTCGCAAAGAGTTAGACACAGCTGAGCACGCTCATGTTCACTTCCTCTTTAGTTGCAAGAGGACCTTTGTCTGAGGCTTGTCTTCTTCCCTGGACCACTTACTAGAATCTCAGCTCAGGTTCTCTGTTCCCAGGACCTGGTTCTTAAAGCAGGCTCTCTAGTATCTTCTCCCGGGGCCTAGGGGTAGAGGACAGATTCTCCAAAATCATTTTGACCTAACTCCTATCTTCTCCAAAACCATTTCTCTCTAAACCTTCAGCTCCATCAGGCAGAAGCCCCATTCTGTCTGCCTGGATCCCTTCTAAGACCCTTCCCATCCTCTCCTGGGTACAGCAAGCCCCCTACATATGAACAAGCTCTGTTCCAAGAGCATATTGTGTAGGTCCAATTTGTCATAAGTCCAACAAAATTAGCCTAGGTACCCTCCTAACACAATCAGCTATATAGTACTGGACTGTGATAGGTTTATCACACTTTTCACACAGATAATATGTAAAAACCAAACACAAAATAAATATTTTTTTAATGTTAACTTTGAAAAGTTCAGCAGTACAGTATAACAACTGGCATAAAGGGACTGGCATCAAGTGAACAGACAAGAAGAAGTACTGACTGGGGAGGGTGAGGAGGTGGGAGATGGTAGAGCTGAAGAATCGTCAGCAATAGGAGACCTGAAGGCAGCTGCAACTTCACACATACCTGTCCACTGACATCTTTGAAAGTTGACATCTTGAAGATTCTTACATAGGGGATTTACTTTATATACTAGCTTTAAGGGCTTTCACTCCTGAACTGGAGATGAGTGGCCATCTCTGCCTTTCACTTGCATAGATAGAGGGGTCATAAAAGAGAAGAAACAAACATGTGGTCATAAAAGAGAAGAAACAAACATTTTTATTTTCTCAAAATTTCTCTTTCAAGTGAAGACTAAAGCAGCTGACACAAGAGGTCCCGCCATATACAAGATGAATCTGCCAACTCCGTTATGTAGACCCCCACTTCAAAGAGATCGGTACATTTTGGGTTTTAAGGAAATGGTTCTAGATACAGGATGAGAAGAAGGTCAGAAGAAAGACAAGACCAAAGAGTTGATGGCATTCACCAAGTTCTGGGTCCGCATCTGCCCACAGGCACAACATAAGTAGGTCACTTGTGATAAAGAAAGCACGTTAGTGTGGCTGAGGATAATTGTGAGTCTCATTCCAATTGTGTACTAGCTTACTTATTTCATAATAACCTTTTGAGAAGCTGCTGCTGTTGTTGTTCAATCACTAAGTTGTGTCTGATTCTGCAAACCCCATGGACTGCAGCATGCCAGGCTTCCCCATCCTTCACTATCTCCCAGTTTGCTCAAGTTCGTGTCTATTCAGTTGATAATGCTAACCATCTCATCCTCTGCCATCCCCTTCTCCTTTTGCCTTCAGTCTTTCCCATCATCAGGATCTTTTCCAGCGAGTCAGCTCTTCACAACAGGTGGCCAAAGTATTGGAGCTTCAACTTCAGCATCAATCCTTCCAAGGAATATTAAGGGCTGGTTTCCTTTAGGACTGACTTGTTTGATCTCCTTGAAGTCCAAGGGACTCTCAAGAGTCTTCTCCAGCACCACAATTCAAAGTATCAGTTCTTCGTTGCTCAGCCTTCTTTATGGTCCAACTCTCACATCCATACATGACTACCAGAAAAACCATAGCTTTGACAATAGCTAGCTACCTTTGGTGGCAAAGTGATATCTCTATGTTTTAATACATTGTCTAGGTTTGTCATAGCTTTTCTTCTAAGAAGCAAACATCTTTTAATTTCATGGCTGCAGTCACCACCTGCAGTGATTTGGGAGTTCCCAAAAATAAAATCTGTCACTGCTTCCACTTTTTTTTTTTTTGAGCAGAGAGTTCCTCTATAGAGAAATTGCCGTCCAAAAGATACTTAGTTTTCTATTATTTTTTCAGTCCTTAAAGTGAATAGTGGTCTACTATCAGACTTTGCAAACAGGCTTAATTCCCGACAGTACACAGCACACCTGCTCACCAGGAGCTGAGGTTGGTTTGTGCAGGTGTGTAGAGGCCAGCTCCTGTGGGGAGTCTGATGTGCACTGGCTCTGATGTCAGGCATGATGTATTCCCCTCATGGCTCAGACAAGGGTGGAGACGTCACTAGTAAGCAGCACTAGCCTTGCACTTCCTTGGAGGGAAGATCTTATTTCTGGTTCTCTCCCTTCATCCCCTGCAAGGACGTTAGAGAGGACTCACTTCCCCTCATGCCTTCAAGTAAAAAATACCACAGTAGGAAGTGTCAGTCATCATCTCAACCCATACCATAGCTAACCCTTCCATATAAGGTGTGGAATTTGATCCAGAAGCATTCCATAAACACATTTCCTTGCATAAAGTCTGACTCCTGGTGTGTAGTGACCAAGGGATTTTATCTCATCCACAAGTAGAATCAGAGTAGCTTATGTTCTTGGATGGACTACCCCCCACCACCCAGCCCCCAGGCTGTGCTCTTGAGGACATTTCCCTGAAGAGCCCACCGCCTAGATCATACACACATCGTGTAAATTTTTTCTCATCTGTGCCCAGAACCATCTTCCCACTAGTGCTATAAATCTCCTATGTGTGGGACAGCTGAATTATTTATCATAATATGCTGAGCAAAATCCCCATAAACCAAATTTGCTAGAATGACCTTCCCATCCATCAACCTGGCCCTACAGATCATCACAGTTAAATGTCTGGAAAAAGTTTCTTGGAAACTCTAATGGTATCTTCAAAGTATGTTCCTTGAAAATGAAGCAAGTTGGAACTTCTACAGGAAATCGGCATTTAGAGGGAATTTAGTGCATAGGTGTCACCAAGAGTCAGGGATAACTGAGCTCAGGTGCATAGATGGGCTTCCCAGGTGGCGCTAGTGGTAAAGAATCCATAAAGAGATGTAAGAGGTGAGGGGTCCATCCCTGGGTCAGGAAGATCCCCTGGAGTAGGAAGTGCCCCCTCCCCCTTGCGCCAGTGTTCTTGCCTGGAGAATCCCATGGACAGAGGAACTTGGTGGGCTACAGTCCATAGAATCATAAAGAGTTGCACACGACTGAGCGACTGAGCATACATCCATCAGACGGGTGGATTGTTTGAAGCCCATCCCCACAGATAAAAATGACTCATGACCTGTTACCTTTCTTTCACAGACAGGAGACTGGTGCTCATAATGGTAAAATGAAGTGCTCAGAGGCTCACGAGAGTGTAAAAGTATGCCGGTCTCTAAATCAGTTACTGCTGGAAAGACGCAATGCACTTGAAACTGACAAGAGCTGATGATTACCAGCATCCTTGGAGCACTTATTATTCCAGTAAAACTAATGATTGTATAATCAAGCCATCTTTTAAGCCATTGAAAACATATCACCTCTTGCTACACAGCAAGAACAAAGCTTCTAGGAAAATACTTTTGTTTTTAAAAATCCCTGGTGATTCTGGAAGCAAAAATGAATTTCCACTTCACATTTTGTATTTAAAACGCATATACGTTATCCTTATACAAGGATATATATATATATAAAACTTACTCCATAACTTATCTGAATGATAAAATGGACTTTTAATATCTACTTCTATATTTCTTTATTGGAAGTGGGTAAAGTTCTGAAATTTTGATTTGAAAAATTATTGTGGAGGCTTTGTGGGTCCTGGCTACCCACTCCAGTATTCTTGCCAGGAGAATTCCATGGACAGAAGAGCCTGGTGGGCTACAGTTCATGGGGTTACAAAGAGTCCGACATGACTGAATGACTGACACATTCAGGGTATGCAAATTCAGGGACTAGCTTCCTTTAGCGATGGGCCTTGATTTCAGTGATTTTGTATGGTGTTCTTTTAAGGACGCATGATATATTATTTTTATTTGGTTGTAGGATTATTACCTCAGACTTTCATCCTTAAACTACACTTAATGCAGAGTTTCCTTTGTCATAATTTAGAATAACAGTATTAATAGATAGTCCATAGCATGACGGTCTTAATAGAACTTGGTAGTTGAGAAGGGAAAATATACTTCAGTGCAATCTATCTGAGGTTAAAATTTGTATAAGTGATTATAACAATAGGCCTTGTGAGGGAAGTTAAAAGATCAGGGAGAAATTAGTACCTTCATTGGCAGTAGTAAATCAGTTAAGTTAGTAATATATTTAATAAATAGTTTGGATTTCAATTATGCTTTTTGTTCTTGTGTTCACTGCTGGATCTAAAAATTTGGAGGTCACAGTCTGTGCCCCTCTAAAGCTCTTAGTTTAGTACGTGCCTGGGTGCTCATTTACTTTGTCATGTCCGACTCTTTGCAACCTGATGGACTGCAACTCACCAGGCTCCTCTGTTCTTGAGATATCCCAGGCAAGAACAGTGGAGTGGGTTGCCATTTCCTTCTCCAGGGGATCTTCCTGACCCAGGGATTGAACCTGTGTCTCCTGCATTGGCAGATGGATTCTTTACCACTGAGCTACTTGGGAAGCCCCTTTAGTCCAATAGAGAGTTTACCAAACTGAACACTGTTGAAATTTTGATCTGGATGACTCTCTGTTGCAGTGGAGAGTGCTGTGTGCACTGCAGAATATTTAGCAGCATTACTGACCTCCACCCACTAGATGGCAGTAGAATTCCCTCCCCCAGTTGTGACAACCAAACAGGTCTTCAGTTCAATTCAGTTCAGTCACTCAGTCTTGTCCAACTCTTTGCAACCCCATGGATTGCAGCATGCCAGACTTCCCTGTCGATCACCAACTCCCAGAGCTTGCTCAAACTCATGACCATCGAGTCAGTGATGACATCCAATCATCTCATCCTCTGCTGTCCCCTTCTCCTCCTACCTTCAGTCTTTCCCAGCATCGGGGTCTTTTCCAATGAATCAGTTCTTTGCATCAGGTGGCCAAAGTATTGGAGCTTCAGCATCAGTTCTTCCAATGAATATTCAGGACTGATCTCCTTTAGGATGGACTAGTTGGGTCTCCTTGTAGTCCAAGGGACTTTCAAGAGTCTTCAATATCACAGTTCAAAAGCATCAGTTCTTCAGCACTCAGCTTTCTTTATGGTCTAACTTTAACATATATACATGACTATTGGAAGAAACATATTTTTGAATAGACAGATTATGTCAGTAAAGTAATGTCTCTGCTTTTTAATATGCTGTCTAGATTGGTCATAGCTTTTCTTCCAAGGAACAAGTGTCTTTTAATTTCATGGCTACTGTCACCATCTGCAGTGATTTGGGAACCCAAGAAAATAAAGTCGGTCACTGTTTCCAGCATTTCCCCATCTATTTGCCATGAAGTGATGGGACCAGATGCCATGATCTTCGTTTTCTGAATGTTGAGCTTTAAGCCAGCTTTTTCATTTTCCTCTTTCACTTTCATTAAGAGGCTCTTTAGTTCCTCTTCACTTTCTGCCATAAACAGGTCTTCAGATCGTCAAATGTCACCTCAGAGACACAGTCATGGGTGAGAAGCACTGTCCTAGTTGGACACGGAGTTTGATAAAGTCAAGGATACGTGATAAGTGTTGGAAGAACATAGCGTTCCTAAAAAAGCTGTGAACTGACCCACGACATGGCTAAGAAAGGAAGTGTCCTTGATGGCTTGCTTGTTTGTAATTCAGGTTTATTTTTGGCTGTTCTGGGTCTTTATTGTGGTGCAGCAGCTTTCTCTAGTTGTGACACATAGGCTTCTTTCCTTGGGTTTATTTGCTCTGCAGCATGTGGGATCTTAGTCCCCCAGTCACAGATCAGGGATCAAACCCAAGTGTCCTTCATTGGAAGGCAGATTCTTAACCACTGGACCACAAGACAGATCCCTTTAATGACTCGTTTTGATGACAGTTCATTCAGGAGAACCAGGCTAAAAATTTTAACTTAATTTGGTGGCAATGGAGATATCTCTGAAGTCTTATTCTCTGTGGAGTGATAAGATGTATATCATTATCAGCCAATTTCTGTTCTGTAACTTAAAACTTGTTTATGACTTTAAGATGGAGAAGATTTTCCTAAATATTATCCTAAATTTCTTCACAAAGAGTTTTGCCTCTTATGTTCTTACAATATATTTCAACAATTTTAGACTGAGGCTTTAATCCAATTTTATTTTCTTCATATGGTGAGCAAGTTTTTCAGCCCGGTTATCATGATCTTTGGTGTCTAATGCTCTAAACTGCTGTGGTTTGCAGGCTACACTTCCTCTATTCTTCCTTATCAGCCCATTTATCTGTATCTTTCTAAATGCCAGTCTTTGATTTTACAATATTATCTTCTATCTAGTAGAATAAGCCCTGTCTTTTTTCTCTTTCAGAATTAGCTCAGAAATTTGGAAAGACTTATGCTGTCATACATTTGGAAACTGTCCAATTTCCCTAAAATCGTTTAGGTGTCTATCAGTCACATTAATTGTTTTGTTTTGCGTTACTTGGGAAGGATGGATATCTTAACAATGTCTGTCCATAAACCTTTTATCTAATACTTTATTTCACTAAATAAATTACTCTCTAGAGACCCAATATAGCTAGGGTAATCCCTACCTATGTGATAGTCAAATGTTTATGCAAGCAGTATCTTACTGAATTTTCTAATTACATTTACTGCATTGCCTTAGGTTTATGTTTTGATCTGTATAGCTACTTTATAGCCACATTTTGTCAGTCTTTCTGTTGATTCTTCTGATTTTTGTATATACCACATTTAAATATACCCCACAGAGAATAATATTTGACTTTTTCCTAATTCTTATTCTGCTTATTTTTCTTTTTAATAATATTGAGTTAAATATCTCAAGTGGAGATCTTTATAGATTCATCTAAATATAATTGAAAAAAATAAAAAAAGAGGCAAGTGATTAACCAGAAACTTATATTTGTTTCCCATATAAATTGATCAATGACTATTATCTAAAATATCATAGAAAGTCCTAAAATCAACAGGAGTAAAGAAACATAAGCCTATACTCAATGAATCTGAAAAGGCAATTCGTAGTTTAAAAAATTTGGATATCCAACATGTTTGAGCATCTCTCCATATGTTCATTAATAAGTAAGAGGAGAGTGTGTTTAAAATTGAAAGACCATGTTATGTCTCCCTATTGCTAAAGTTTAGAAAGTTAGATACAAAATTCATCGTCAACAAACTCACTGGTTACTTTGCAATATGTAAACAAAATTTTAGTGAGAACCTGAACTAATGAAGCAAATTTGAAGAAGGCTTCAGCATTTAATAAACCAGGGTATATATTTAACTTAAAATACAGTGGTTCCACTACCAAGGTATATAATCAAAGGAAGCTCTGAATGAATAATTTATCATGAAAAGTGGAATGAAAGGAGATGATAAAAATATCTGATCTAAAGCAGTCATAAACCATGATTGTCCCAGTCAAACCTAGACATCTGGTCATACTTCCTATGGAACACATGTGAAATTTCAAAGACATCTAAAGAATGCTAATTTCATCATTGTAATATTAAAAAATGAAAAAGTGTAATCTATCAATAAAAACAAAAAAAAAAACCAGTATGTAAATTCCTTGATATACTATAGTACGTGTCTACATATCACTATAAATTTACCTAAAAAGTATATTGTGAATGAAGAAATGTAGTTTTTATGTATTGAATTACAGAATTACCTGCCTACACATGTAACTACAGAATTACCTGCCTAAACAATCACTCAGTCATGACTGACTGTTTGTGACCCTGTGGACTGTAGTCTGCCAGGCTCCTCTGTCCATGGATTTCGCAGCAGGAATACTGGAGTGTGTTGCTATTTCCTCCTCTGAGGGATCTCCCTGACCCAGGAATCAAAGCTGTATCTCCTGCATCTCTTGCAATGGCAAGCAGTTTCTTTACCCCTGAGCCACTTGGGAAGCCCATATGGAATTATGTATTTGTATAAAACATGTACATCAAAAACATTGTGTGTTTGTGCGTGTGTGTGTCAGTCACTCAGTTGTGTCTGACTCTGAGGCCCCGTGGACTGTAGCTCTCCAGGCTCCTCTGTCCATGGAATTTTCCAGGCATGAATACTGGAGTGGTTTGCCATTCCCTTCTCCAGGGGATCTTCCCAACCCATGGACTGAGCTGGGGTCTTCGGCACTGCAGGCAGGCTCTTTACCATATCAGCCACCAGGGCATACACAGCATCTTAGTCTCTTTGGTTTCCATAACAAAACACCATAGACTGAGTGGCTTAAACAACAGAAGTTTTCTCACAGTTCTGGAGGCTGGAAGTCTGGGTTGCTAACATGGTCAGATAATGAATGCTGAGCACTCTGTTCCGGAGAAGGCCATGGCAACCCACTCCAGTGTTCTTGCCTGGAGAATCCCAGCCTGGTGGGCTGCCGTCTATTGGGTCACACAGAGTCAGACACGGCTGAGGCGACTTAGCAGCAGCAGCAGCAGATCGCTCTCTTCCTGGCTTGTAGATTGCGCTGCCATGCCATCTGCTCTCATGGCTTTGCCTCCATGTGCGTGAGATCTCTTGCTCTCTCTTCCTTTCTTGTAAGACCACAAATCCTAATAGATTAGGACTGTACCATTATGACCTAATTTAGGGCTTCCCTGGTAGCTCAGATGGTAAAGAATTTGCCTGCAAAGTAGGAGACCTGGGTTCAATCCCTAGGTTGGAAAGATCCCCTGGAGAATAGAATGGCTACCCACTCCAGTAATCTTGCTAAAATCCAACAGTGTGAAATTAATCAAGTGCATGAATGTGTGGAAAGGATTCATAATGAAGGTGAGGGGAAAATGAAGCTCTTCTAAACCAGGAAAGTTGAAGTTATGAGAATTTACAGTTGTACTCTAAATAAAAAATAAGGTCATGTTTTTGGATGTGAAATGGTAGAAATAATCCTACTTGAAGGCTAGCACACATTCAAGATTTTGTCCCATTTAGATGAGGGCAAACCCATTAATATCTGTGACATGTGTTGCAACTAATAGTTTGAAGATAAAATTTAAATAAAATGCAGAACGTTAGACATGATATATTTAGTGTGATTCATTTATGATAAAATAACATTTTGACTTAAAGGATTACCAGATGCACTTGCTTTCTTCAATCCAGGACAATTCTTGCCAGCATCTCATATAACATCCATGTCGTCATGCCTCATTGCTACTTTCCTGTTCCCATCTTATTCACTTTTGTCATAGAAGATATTTCTCGAAATAACTTTTTCCCTACTTCCTTATCTATTCTCTCCAATCTCACTTGCTGTTTTGTTTTTTGTTTTTTTCATCTTCAAGCCTGCCTGAGGCTACACCTCTCTCTTCCCTTTGTCTCTATGCTTTCTCAGCAAGTGGTTTAAATCCATCATGAGTTGCTGACTCGCAAATCTGTATCTATGGTCCTGCCTCTGTCTGGCGACATGTCATTTACAAACCGCTGCACACCTAATATCTCTCCTAGGATGTCAGATTCGTGTATCACATCTAACACATCCCATATGTAACTCTTGACACAGTCTGCCAACTTAGTTCTATCCCCTCCCCATCTTAAGAAGCAATAGAATTCAGAGTTACTGCAGTCCCAAGCTTTATTCATCTTTCCTAACCCATCCACATCCAATCCCTCCACATGCACTGTTGAGTAGGTCCTGAATTACCCAGCTTTCTGCATTCTCACTGCTCTCCCTCTAGTCTGTTATCTTAAACCCAGACCCCTGACAGAGAATGGTCCTTAGTTCCCATCTTGCCTCCCCTGCCGTCTTGTTGTAGCCAAAATGGTGTTGCAAAATTGTTAATCAAATCATATAATTCTCCAGTTTAAAAGCCTCCCAGGGTTCCTGATCTTACTTAAGATGAACTACAAACTCCTTCCCCAGGCAATGATGGACCCATATCAACTGAATACTGTCTGACATTATGATTTTCATTCACTGAGTTCTGATGTCATGTCCCAGGTTCACACTGTCATGCACCACGTGTGACATTTCCAGCTCTGGTTCCTTCTGCCTGGAATTCTCTTCCCTGAGAGCTATGGGCTGATGCTGGCATGCCATTCGGTTCTCAGGCCAAATGCTTCCTTTAAGAGAAATCTCCCCAGGGCTTCTCTGGTGGCTCAGTGGTAAAGAATCTGTCTGCCAATGCAGGAGCCACAGGTTTGATCCCTGGTGTGGGAAGATCCTACATGGCATGGAGCAACAAAATCCAAGCACTGCAACTACTGAGCCTGTGCTCTGGAGCCCAGGAACTGCAGCTACTGAAGCCTGCATCCCCTAGAGCCCGTGCTTTGCAGCAAGAGAATCCACAGCCAGGAGAAGCCCGCACACTGCAAAGAAGAGTAGCCCCTACTCCCCGCAACTAGGAAAAGCCTGTGCAGCAACAGCCAAAGATGAATAAACAATTTTTTTAATAAAATGTAATAAGAATAAATAAAATACAATAAGAAAAAATGTTTTTTAAAAAGAGACGTCTTCCCAAATAACTCAATCAGCAGAACCTTCACAGCCTCTTTCCCAAGTCGAGGTTGCTATCACATTGCCTGGATGTACTTTTTTTGTATCACATTATCCTTTTTTTATTGTAATTAGGCTTCCCTAGTGGCTCAGTAGGTAAAAATCTGCCTGCTATGCAGGAGACCTGGGTCCAGTCCCTAGGTCAGAAAGATCCCTGGAGAAGGGAATGGCTACTCACTCCAGTATTCTTGGGCTGGAAATTCCATGGACAGAGGAGTCTGCAGCCATGGCTATAGTCCATAGGATTGCAAAGAGGCGAACACTACTTAGAAACTGAGCCACATATCTATCTTGTTTACCTTTTGAAGTTATTTGGCATCTCCTTTATCCACTAGAACTAAATTTCATGAAGACAAGGACTGAATCTTCTGTTCGTTAATATATATTAACATATCAGTATTTTCTATAATGGACCCTGACACAGGGGAAAACAGAACTGATATATTTTAAGGCTTGTTATGAACCAGATATGGTTCAAAGAGTGTTACCCCAAATCACGTACTGCTCCAACAGTAGATGTGATTAGTAGTCTGTATTCCAGAGGAGCTGTAGCAGACAAAGATGATGGGGGATATGCTGCTATTAAGCAGAGTTAAGATTTGAACCTAGTCTGTCCATGTCCAGAGCCCGTATTCTACATGGACCATTGTTACTGTATTAAGAGTAATGAACTAAGTTGAATGAATGAACAAATAAAAAACTTTCATTCATGTTGTGATGCCCTATGTTCTTTTTTTTAATTGGAGTAAAATCACTTTACAATATTGTGTTAGTTTCTGCTTTACAATGAAATGAATCAGCTATATGTATACATATATCCCCTCCCACTTGGACCTCCTAGAGTGGTCATACAGAGTGAAGTGAGTCAGAAGGGAAAAGCAGATATCATACATTAATGTATACATGGGGAATCTAGAAAAACAGTACTAATGAAACTATTTCTAGGGCAGGAATAGAGACACAGAAGTAGAGAATGGACATGTATACACAAGTGGGGAAGGGGAGGGTGAGATGAATTGGGAGATCAGGGTTGATAGATATATGCACACCATGTGTGAAATAGACAGCTACTGAGAAGTTGATATATGGCACAGGGAGCTCTATGATGACCTAGATTAGTGGAACTGGGGTAGGGGAAGGACTGTTCTGAAGATTTATTATCCTCAATGTTAGATGTTGGAAATGCCCCAACCACTGGATTTGGAAATAATAAATATGATATAAATGAAAGAACCAAAACCATGAAATCCATTGATAAAGTACTATGTATATTTATTTTCTCATGAGTAACTGGAAATGTTGAGAGCAATGGTTTATACCCACCACCCCTGAACTTAACAGCCAAGAAGCCAGAGATCCCTCAATGAATCCTAAAATGTCTAACATTTTAGTAACATTATCCTGAGCATAGATTTTCCTTATATGTAATGATTCTGTCCCTTGTGGCATAGACTTCAGTGTCTTCCTTCCATTTCGGTGGATGACTGTGCCTGGGGTATGGCCAAGGTACAGTTCAGTCCCATCCTCTTCAGGAAATCAACCTAACACCCAAAGTGTGAGGTGTGTTTATTCTTATCATTGCTCCAAATATACCACCTGCCATTGCTGCTAATAATAATTCATAAATAACACTACTAGGTAGATCCATGAGTATAAGTCTGTGCCTTTTGGTTCATAATTTATGCCTTGCATATTACAACATATATGGTGTGGATCCTCTGTGCAGTTTCTACTTCACTGTGCAACTCTGTTTTCATCTGTGCATGATTTCAAGGAAGGCACAAAATGATTCCTGCTAACAACTGAATTTCAGCAAAGTTCCTATAGAGCTGCTCATTTTGGCCCAAGTCTTCTGTTCTTTTCAGCCGCCAGTTAATAACATATATCATCATGGCAATACACTCAAGGTTTATAGAGCCTAGATGAGACTGAGGCATAAGACTTCACCTTTAGCTACTGAAAAGGCAATTTTCATCTTAAAGAATATTGAAGTATGAAAGCTATTGAATAGAGCTTTCATATGATTGTGTAAAAAAGGGATTCTAATAGGTATAAATCTATCTCTACAGACTCGTTTGCTTTTACTGAGCCTGACCTATTTCAGGATATATTATTAATCCTAAAGACAGGCTTTATGCTTCCTTCTCTATGTTGAGCTTTTTAAGAAGGATGTCTCTAAATTGAGATAAGGTTAATGAGAAAAAAATATCACCTACAACAGCTGAACCAGGGAAGGGACATAGCCTCATGTCATTCTTTTTTTAAGTATGGCCAAAGAAAATAAAGACATTCTGTGGTGGAACAGATAATACAACAAACCTCAACCCTATCTTGTCACATAGCTGGACTTCAAAGTGATAAAATCCCAGCAGTGCTCACTGATACTAAGAACTTGGAAATAATCAAAATGAAAGTTCATGTTAACTTCTTCCTATTCTGACTGGGGGAAAATGAGTGAAATTAGGGAAGGAAATGAGGAGTCTGCTCTCCTCTTTCTGAGATGAGACTCTGCAGCTCCGTGGAGAATTGAGAAGAGTTTTAAATTAGGGAATTAGCCATCAGTCTTCTCTGGTGGCTCAGATGGTAAAGAATTTGCCTGAAATGCAGGAAACCCAGGTTCAGTCCCAAGAGACTGAAGGGTAGGGAAGACTCCCTGGAGACGGGAATGGCAACCCACTCCAGCAGTCTTGCCTGAAGAATTCCAAGGATAGAGGGGCCTGGTGAGCTACAATCCATAGGGTCTCAAAGAGTCAGGCATGACTGAGACACTAACGCTTTCACCCACTGGGAACAGACACACATACAAACACACAACACAATAGATGGTAACAACCCTGATCTAGAACATCCAACATCCTCAGAGAAGACCACAGCCAAGTGACCTAAGTAATGAGGAGATCACCGCAGTGGGGTTCTCTCCTCTCCAGCACCCAAGTCGTTCCTACAGGCTATGTACTACGGCACTGCAGTTCTTTTGAGGGATAAACTGCTACTCATTAGGACGGGAAGAGAGTCATATAGTTAGCATATAACCCCAAGATGAATAGGATGCCTACCCAGATCTGACCATCATGAACAAGATAGAATGTTCAAACATAGAAGAAAGAGAAATAGACATCATAGGGGACAGGAGAAAATAGACCAATTAAGAGAAATCTTAGGATGGAGAACAATTCTCATAATGTTTCCTAATAGGAAACAATAAAAATATTCATATTAGAAGGAGTTTATACATAAGGTCGGAGAAGGCAGTGGCACCCCACTCCAGTACTCTTGCCTGGAAAATCCCATGGACAGAGGAGCCTAGTGGGCTGCAGTCCATGGGGTTGCAAAGAGTTGGACACAACTGAGCGACTTCACTTTCACTTTTCACTTTCATGCACTGGAGAAGGAAATGGCAGCCCACTCCATTGTTCTTGCCTAGAGAATCCCAGGGACGGGGGAGCCTGGTGGGCTGCCATCTATGGGGCCGCACAGAGTCAGACACGACTCAAGCGACACAGCAGCAGCAGCAGCATATATAAGATATTAGGAAAATGAAATGCCAAAGGAGAGTTCCAGTGAGGGAAATAAAGTTAGAAATAAAACAGCATGATCAAAGGTCAAAATAATGAGTTAGATCAAGGAACAGAATAGTCTAATAAACATGAAGTCAGTAACATAGAGGAAAATTTTGAGATAAAGATGGAACATATATAAAAACAAATTAGGAAAATGTGAACAAGATGAAAGACACAGCAATTGTTATTTCTAAATTATAGATTTCGTTAAAAAAACTAACATACATTCATATAACTTTTTAAAGGCTATAGAAATAAATACTAAATTTGATTAACATGATGCTGGAGAAAGTATAACAATGGAATGTGACTGTTATGTATTGATCATGCTGCTAAGTCACTTCAGGCGTGTCTGACTCTGTGCAACCCCATGGATGGCAGCCCACCAGGCTCCCCCATCCCTGGGATTCTCCAGGCAAGAACACTGGAGTGGGTTGCCATTTCCTTCTTTAATGCATGAAAGTGAAAAGTGAAAGTGAAGTTGCTCAGTCGTGTCTGACCCTCAGCGACCCCACGGACTGAAGCCTTCCAGGCTCCTCCTTCCATGGGATTTTCCAGGCAAGAGGACTGGAGTGGGGTGCCATTACCTTCTCTGGTATTGATCATGGATCACTTTAATAATTAATTACACTAAACAAATAAAAAAGGGAAGCTAACATAATAAAAATATATTTTCTAGGTTTGGGAAATATGAATAAATGTTTATACTCATTTTTTAATCTCTAAAAATAGAAATGTAGAATTATTTTCAAGATAAGTAGATAACGTTATCTGTTTTAAGAAAATTAGGCTAATATATAGAATTTCTTACAGCAGAAAAATGTTGAGTGGATGGACTGGCTAATGATGATATATTAGAAACAGGAAGCTTCCCTAGTGGTCCAGGGCTTAAGAATCTGGCTTGCAATGCAAGGGGCACCAGTTCAATCCTTGGTTTGGGAAAACCCCACCTGTCACAGAGCAACTCAATCTGTGTACTACAACTTCTGAGCATGAGATCTAGAGCCCATGCTCTGAAACTAGAGAAAGCCTGTGTTCAGCAATGAAGACCCAGTGCAGGCAAAAATTAAGTGAATAATAATTTTTTAAAAAAGAAACTGGAAATATCAATTATCTAAATTATGATAATGATTGGCCTTAAATATACTCTCTTCTCTTTCCCATGCAAATATTAGTGATATCACTCTATACAGAAAATGGAGGTGAAGGCTAACTTTCATTAGCTTGCAAAGAGAGAATTCAGTTTGCCTGGTTGGGTTGCAGGTGAGCCTGGAATCCTGAGTCATTATGTGATTTCTGCTGATTTCTTTTACATTCCTTGTCAGGGTGGCTTCAGTGTTTTGGGGGATATGGAAGTAGCACACAAGTCCCTGGTGTTTCCAAAATGACTCTATCCTATAGCCAACTGTTGCCATAATTAGGGTCTCCTGGTGACCTGGGGATGTAGAAGCCTGGTGTTGGAGAAGACTCTTGAGAATCCCTTGGACTGCAAGATCAAACCAGTCCATCCTAAAGGAAACCAGTCCAAAATATTCATTGGAAGGACTTTTACTGAAGCTGTAATTCCAATTCTTTGGCCACCTGATGCAAAGAACTGACTCCTTAGAAAAGACCCTGATGATGGGAAAGATTGAAGGCAGGAGGAGAAGGGGATGACAGAGGATGAGATGGTTGGATGGCATCATTGACTTGATGGACATGAGTTTGAGCGAGCTCTGGGAGTTGGTGATGGACAGGGAAGCCTGGAGTGCTGTAGTCCATAGGGTTGCAAAAAACTGGACATGACTGAGTGACTGAACTGAACTGACAGCCTGGTGAGTAAGAGAAAGGATAAGATTTCCAAAATCAAAGGAATAGGATGGGAGACCATTTTCTCCCCCACATATTCATCAAAAGAACATTTGAACGTGGAGAAAATTTCACAAAACAACTTCTGAATGCTGGCAGAGGACATCAGGCACCCAGAAAAGCAGCCCATTGTCTTTGAAAGGAGATAGGAGAAAATATAAAAGATAAAAGAGAGACAAAAGAGGTAGGGACGGAGCTCCATCCTGGAAGGGAATTTTTAAAAAGAGAGGTTTCCAAACACCAGGAAACACTCTCACCGCCAAGTCTGTGGTGAGCCTTGGCACAACAGAGGGCAACATAACAGGGAGAAAAAATAAATAAATAATTTAAACCCATAGATTACGTGCCCAACGGTAACTCCCCCAGTGGAAAAGCCACACAGATGCCTGCATTCGCCACTAACAAGCGGGGGCTGGTCAGGGAGGTGCCGGCTGCATTGCTTAGACTAAGAACTGGGCCTGAATGCCCCAAAGGGCAACCTAAGGGAACTAACTTGGGCTAGCAAACCAGACTGTGGGATAACTACCACGCGAAAAGCCCTAACTTAAGACACCACCAGGCCCGCTCACAGAACAAAGGACTGAGCAGAGTTAGCTGGCTACAGACCGCCCATCCCCCTCCGGTGACAGGCAGGCAAGAGCAGCCAGAGCTGGAAGGGGGCAGTCACAGCCCCAGAGAGGCATGATCTACCAAACTGCAAGCAGGCTTCATTGCTAACCAAGACTTCTTGGGATTCTGGATGGTCAACATCTGCCTGAGAAGGTGCGCTGGTTATACACCCAGAAAACTGAGCAGCAGGGTTGGGAGAGGCGATGAGTCACAGCAACCACACTCACCAAACACCTGGTCACTTGAGCTGCTCAGATCTGGGAAGGGCACAAAACGCAGGCCCAACCGAGTCTGCCCCTCTGAGGACTACCTGAGTGCCTGAACCTGAGTGGCTTAGACCTGGGAAGTGCATACAACTCAGGGCTGGCCTCAGACACTTCCCAGCAGAGCAACCTAGAGCCTAAGCAGTGTCGACAGGGAAAGCAGGGGCAAACCCAGTGTGGCCGAGACACTGAAGCACACGCCAGTGTTATTTGTTTGCAGCGTCCCTCCCTCCCCACAGCACGACTGAACAAGTGAGCCTAAATAAGTATCCACCACCACCCCCTTGCGCCAGGGCAGAAAATAGACACGGAAGAGACCAGCAAACAGAAGAAGCTAAAACAGAGGGACCCTCCTTGGAAGTGACGGGTGCAATAGATTAAAACCCTGTAGATAGTACCAACTACATAGGAAGGGGCCTATAGACCTTGAGAAATATAAGCTGGATCAAGGAACTATCTGAAAATGAACCAACCCCACACTGCCCACAACAACACCAGAGAAAGACCTAGATATATTTTTACTTTCATTCTTTAATTTTTTTTTATTTTTAAGTCCTCTATTGTTATATTTAAGTCCTTTAATTTTCATTTTTATAACCTACTATTACTTTGCAAAAAAAAAAGAGGGAGAGACCCTATTTTTTAAAGCAAACTTCATATATATATATATATATATAATAATTTTGGTGAATTTGTTTTTTTCTCTCTCTCTTTTTCTTTAATATTGTATTTTTGAAAATCCAACCTCTACTCTGATTTTTAGTCTTTGCTTTTTGGTATTTAGTATCAATTTTGTACTTTTATGAACCCAACCTTCAGTACCCATTTTTACTTGGGAGAGAGATTACTGGCTTTACTGCTCTCTCCCCTTTTCTCCAGCAGGTCGCCTCTATCTCCTCCCTCCCTCTTCTCTTCTCTACTCAACTCTGTGAATCTCTTTGTGTATTCCAGATGGTGAAGAACACTTAGGGAAATGATTACTGGCTGGATATGTCTCTCTCCTTTTGATTTCCCCCTATATCTCCTGGCCACCTCTGTCTCCTTCCTCCGTCTTCTCTTCTCTGTATAACTCCGTGAACATCTCTGGGTGTCCCTCACTGTGGAGAAACTTTAAATCTTTAACCTAGATGTATTATCCCTGGTGCTGTATAGATGGAGAAGTCTTGAGGCTACTGTAAAAATAAGACTGAAACCAGAGGCTTAAGTCCAAATCCTGAGAATACCAGAGAACTCCTGACTCCAGGGGACATTAATTGACAGGAGCTCATCAAACACCTTCATACCTACACTGAAACCAAGCACCACCTAAGAGCCAACAAGTTCCAGAGCAAGACATACCACACAAATTCTCCAGCAACACAGGAATATAGCCCTGAGCTTCAATATACGGGCTGTCCAAAGTCACTCCAAACCCACTGACATGTCATAACACATTACTGGACACTTCATTGCATTCCAGAGAGAAGAAGTCCAGCTCCACCCACCAGAACATGGACACAAGCTTCCCTAACTAGGAACCCTTGATAAGGCACCCATACCACTCCACACACAGCAAGGAAACTCCACAATAAAGAGAACTCCACAAACTGCCAGAATACAGAATGGCCACCCCAAACACAGCAATATAAACAAGATGAAGAGACAGAGGAAAACCCAGCAGGTAAAGGAACAGGATAAATACCCACCAAACCAAACAAAAGAGGAAGAGATAGGGAATCTACCTGATAGAGAATTCTGAATAATGATACTGAAAATGATACAAAATCTTGAAAACAAAATGAAATCACAGATAAATAGCCTGGAGACAGGATTGAGAAGATGCAAGAAAGGTTTAAAAAGGACCTAGAAGAAATATAACAGAGAAGGCGATGGCACCCCACTCCAGTACTCTTGCTTGAAAAATCCCATGGACAGAGGAGCCTGGTAGGCTGTGGTCCATGGGGTCATGAAGAATCAGACACGACTGAGTGACTTCCCTTTCACTTTTCACTTTCATGCATTGGAGAAGGAAATGGCAACCCACTCCAGTGTTCTTGCCTGGAGAATCCCAGGGATGGGGGAGCCTGGTGGGCTGCCATCTATGGGGTTGCACAGAGTCAGACACGACTGAAGTAACTTAGCAGCAGAAGAAATATAAAGGAGTCAATATATAATGAATAATGCAATAAATGATATCAAAAACACTCTGGAGGGAACAAAAAGTAGAATAACGGAGGCAGAAGATAGGATTAGTGAGGTAGAAGATAGAGTGGTAGAAATAAATGAATCAGAGAGGAAAAAAGGGAAACAAATTAAAAGAAATGAGGACAATCTCAGAGACCTCTGGGACAACGTTAAATGCCCCAACATTTGAATCATAGGAGTCCTAGAAGAAGAAGACAAAAAGAAAGACCATGAGAAAATACTTGAGGAGATAATAGTTGAAAACTTCCCTAAAATAGGGAAGGAAATTACCACCCAAGTCCAAGGAGCCCAGTGAGTCCCAAACAGGATAAACACAAGGCAAAATGCCCCAAGACACATATTAATCAAATTAACAAGGATCAAACACAAAGAACAAATATTAAAAGCAGCAAGGGAAAAACAACAAATAACACACAATGGGATTCACATAAGGATAACAGCTGATCTTTCAATAGAAACTCTTCAGGCCAGAAGGGAATGGCAGGACATACGTAAAGTGATGAAAAAAAAAATAACCTACAGCCCAGATTACTGTACCTAGCAAGGATCTCATTTAAATATGTAGGAGAAATCAAATTACAGACAAACAAAAGCTGAGAGAATTCAGCACCATCAAACCAGCTCTCCAACAAATGCTAAATGATACTCTCTAGACAGGAAACACAAAAAGGGTGTATAAACTCTAACCCAAAACAATAAAGCAAAAGGCAACAGTATCATACTTATCAATAATTACCTTACATGTAAATGGGTTGAGTGCCCCAACAAAAAGACAAAGACAGGCTGAATGGATACAAAAACAAGACCCCTATATATGTTGTCTAGAAGAGACCCATTACAAAACAAGAGACACATACAGACTGAAAGTGAAGAGCTGGCAAAAGATATTCCATGCAAATAGAGACCAAAAGAAAGCAGGAGTAGCAATACTCATATCAGATAAAATAGACTTTAAAACAAAGGCTGTGAAAAGAGACAAAGACAGACACTACATAATGATCAAAGGATCAATCCAAGAAGAAGATATAACAATTATAAATATATATGCACCCAACATAGGAGCACCACAATATTTAAGACAAATGCTAACAAGTATGAAAGGGGAAATTAACAATAACACAATAATAATGGGAGACTTTAATACCCCATGACACCTATGGATAGATCAACTAAACAGAAAATTAACACAGAAACACAAACTTTAAATGATAAAATAGACCAGTTAGATCTAATTGATATCTGTAGGACATTTCACATCAAAACAGTGAATTTCACCTTTTTCTCAAGCTCACATGGAACTTTCTGCAGGATAGATCACATCCTGGGCCATAAATAGAGCCTTGGTAAATTTAAAAAATTTGAAATCATTCCAAGCATCTTTTCTGATCACAATGCAGTAGGATTAGATCTCAATTACAGGAGAAAAACTACTAAAAATTCCAACATATGGAGACTGAACAACACGCTGCTGAATAACCAACAAATCACAGAAGAAATAAAAATATGCATAAAAACGAATGAAAATGAAAACACAACAACCCAAAACCTATGGGAGACTGTAAAAGCAGTGCTAAGGGGAAGGTTCATAACAATACAGGCATACCTCAAGAAACAAACAAAAAAAAAGTCAAATAAATAACCTAACTCTACACCTAAAGCAACTAGAAAAGGAAGAAATTAAGAACCCCAGGGTTAATAGACAGAAAGAAATCTTAAAAATTAGGGCAGAAATAAATGTAAAAGAAACAAAAGAGACCATAGCAAAAATCAACAAAGCCAAAAGCTGGTTCTTTGAGAGGATGAATAAAATTGACAAACCATTAGCTAGACTCATCAAGAAACAAAGGGAGAAAATAAAATCAATAAGATTAGAAATGAAAATAGAGAGATCACAACAGACAACACAGAAATACAAAGGATTATCTGTTCAGCTCAGTCCCTCAGTCGTGTCCGACTCTTTGCGACCCCATGAATCGCAGCATGCCAGGCCTCCCTGTCCATCACCAACTCCCGGAGTTCACTCAGACTCGCGTCCATCGAGTCAGTGATGCCATCCAGCCATCTCATCCTCTGTCGTTCCCTTCTCCTCCTGCCCCCAACCCCTCCCAGCATCAAAGTCTTTTCCAATGAGTCAACTCTTCGCATGAGGTGGCCAAAGCACTGGAGTTTCAGCTTCAGCATCATTCCTTCCAAAGAATCCCAGGGCTGATCTCCTTCAGAATGGACTGGTTGGATGTCCTTGCAGTCCAAGGGACTCTCAAGAGTCTTCTACAACACTACAGTTCAAAAGCATCATAAGAGACTACAATCAGCAATTATATGCCAATAAAATGGACAACTTGGAAGAAATGGACAAATTCTTAGAAAAGTACAACTTTCCAAAACTGAACAGGAAGAAATAGAAAATCTTAACAGACCCATCACAAGCACAGAAATTGAAACTGTAATCAGAAATCTTCCAGCAAACAAAAGCCCAGGACCAGATGGTGTCACAGCTGAATTCTACCAAGAATTTAGAGAAGAGCTAACACGTATCCTACTCAAACTCTTCCAGAAATTTGCAGAGGAAGGTAAAATTCCAAACTCATTCTATGAGGCCACCATCACCCTAATTCCAAAACCTGACAAATATGCCATGAAAAAAAGAAAACAACAAGCCAATATCACTGATGAACACTGATGCAAAAATCCTTAACAAAATTCTAGCAATCAGAATCCAGCAACACATTAAAAAGATCATACACCATGACCAAGTGTGCTTTATCCCAGGGATGCAAGGATTCTTCAATCTTCGCAAATCAATGTAATACACCACATTAACAAATTGGAAAATAAAAGCCATGTGATTATCTCAATAGATGCAGAGAAAATCTTTGACAAAATTCAACATCAATTTATGATAAAAATTCTCCAGAAAGCAGGAATAGAAGGAACATACCTCAGCATAATAAAAGCTATATGTGACAAACCCACAGCAAACATTATCCTCAATGGTGAAAAACTGAAGGCATTTGCCCTAAAGTCAGGAGCAAGACAAGGATACCCACTTTCACCACTACTATTAAACATAGTTTTGGAAGATTTGGCCACAGCAATCAGAGCAGAAAAAGAAATAAAAGGAATCCAAATTGGAAGAGAAGAAGTAAAACTCTCACTGTTTGCAGATGACATGATCCTCTACATAGAAAACCCTAAAGACTCCACCAGAAAATTACTAGAGCTAATCAATGAATATAGTAAAGTTGCAGGATAGAAAATCAACACACAGAAATCCCTTGCATTCCTATACACTAATAATGAGAAAATAGAAAGAGAAATTAAGGAGACAATTCCATTCACCATTGCAATGAAAAGAATAAAATACTTAGGAATATATCTACCTGAAGAAACAAAAGACCTATCTATAGAAAACTATAAAACACTCATGAAATAAATCAAAGAGGACACTAATAGATGGAGAAATATACCATGTTCATGGACCAGAAAAATCAATATAGTGAAAATGAGTATACTACCCAAAGCAATCTATAGATTCAATGCAATCCCTATCAAGCTACCAATGGTATTTTTCACAGAGCTAGAACAAATAATTTCACAATTCGTATGGAAACAAAAAACTTCGAATAGCCAAAGCAATCTTGAGGAAAAAGAATGGAACTGGAGGAATCAACCTGCCTGACTGCAGGCTCTACTATGAAGCCACAGTCACTAAGACAGTATGGTACTGGCACAAAGACAGAATATAGATCAGTGGAACAAAATAGAAAGCCCAGAGATAAATCCACACACCTATGGATACCATATCTTCGACAAAGGAGGCAAGAATATACAATGGAGAAAAGACAATCTCTTTAACAAGTGGTGCTAGGATAATTGGTCAACCACTTGTAAAAGAATGAAACTAGAACACTTTCTAACACCATACACAAAAACAAACTCAAAATGGATTAAAGATCTAAATGTAAGACCAGAAACTATAAAACTCCTAGGGGAGAACATAGGCAAAAAACTCTCCAACACACATCACAGCAGGATCCTCTATGACCCACCTCCCAGAATATTGGAAATAAAATAAAAAATAAACAAATGGGACCTAATTAAAATTAAAATCTTCTGCACAACAAAGGAAACTACAAGCAAGGTGAAAAGACAGCCTTCAGAATGGGAGAAAATAATAGCAAATGAAGCAACTGACAAACAACTAAACTCAAAAATATACAAGCAACTCCTGCAGCTCAATTCCAGAAAAATAAAATGACCCAATCAAAAAATGGGCCAGAGAACTAAACAGACATTTCTCCAAAGAAGACATACAGATGGCTAACAAACACATGAAAAGATGCTCAACATCACTCATCAGAGAAATGCAAATCAAAACCACAATGAGGTACCATTTCACACCAGTCAGAATGGATGCTATCCAAAAGTCTACAAGCAATAAATGCTGGAGAGGGTGTGGAGAAAAGGGAACCCTCTTATACTGTTGGTGGGAATGAAACTAGTACAGCCACTCTGGAGAACAGTGTGGAGATTCCTTAAAAAATTGCAAATAGAACTGCCTTATGACCCAGCAATCCCACTGCTGGGCATACACACCAAGGAAACCAGAATTGAAAGAGACACATGTACCCCAATGTTCATTGCAGCACTGTTTACAATAGCCAGGACATGGAAGCAACCTAGATGTCCATCAGCAGATGAATGGATAAGAAAGCTGTGGTACATATACACAATGGAATATTACTCAGCCATTAAAAAGAATACATTTGAATCAGTTCTAATGAGATGGATGAAACTGCAGCCTATTATACAGAGTGAAGTAAGCCAGAAATAAAAACACCAATACAGTATACTAATGCATATATATGGAATTTAGAAAGATAATAACGATAACCCTGTATGTGAGACAGCAAAAGAGACACAGATGTATAGGACAGTCTTGTGGACTCTGTGGGAGAGGGAGAGGGTGTAATATCATATGTGAAATGAATCACCAGTCCAGGTTTGATGCATGATGCAGGATGCTTGGGGCTGGTGCACTGGGATGACCCAGAGGGATGGTATGGGGAGGGAGGTGGGAGGGGGGTTCAGGATCGGGAACATGTGTACATCCGTGGCGGATTCATGTTGATGTATGGCAAGGCCAATACAATATGGTAAAGCAATTAGCCTCCAATTAAAATAAATAAATTCATATTTAAAAAAATCTCCATTAAAAGGAAAAA
Organism: Ovis canadensis; assembly: GCF_042477335.2. NCBI lineage: Eukaryota > Metazoa > Chordata > Mammalia > Artiodactyla > Bovidae > Ovis > Ovis canadensis. Next base: position 77,838,795 of record NC_091260.1, on the reverse strand, counting down.
AGAATGTGTAGAATGCCAGCTGGAAATACAACATAGCCAACCAAACTATTTCCCTCCCAGAAATTATCCCCCACCTTCTATTTAAGTGTGACTACACTTTACCTTTTGTTTGAAAACAAAATAAAACTATTTGAGTTGAGTCAAAAGTACCAAACCAGCACACTGTTTAACTTCCATTTTGTTAACTGCCTAATTTCAACAAGATCTGTGCTAAAATCTTTAGAGTGCTGCAGTCGTGAGCAGCGCAGTCTTGCACAGCATGGTGTGGCCTAGGGCCTGGCCCAGGGAGGACTAGGGGTAAAAAAAAAAGAAAAAAGATTTCCAAAATCCCATAGGAAATTAACTGGAGAAGGCAATGACAATCTAGTCCAACATTCTTGTCTGGAGAATCCCATGGAAAGAGAAAACTGGCAAGCTATTGTCCATGGGGTCACAAAGAGTTGGACACGACTGCTATCACTCAAATATTTGCCTAAATTCATTATTTCACTAATAGGGAACCATCATGATTCTGTTTAAATACTGAACTTGATTTTAAGGCTTTATTACCTCAATAGGTTTAGTTCAGGTGTTCCCTGGTGACTCAGTGGTAAAGAATCTGCTTGCAATGCAGGAGACATGGGTTCAATCTCTGGGTTGGGAATATTCCCTGGAGGAGGAAATGACAACCCACTCTAGTATTCTTGCCTGGAAAATTCCACGGACAGAGGAGCCTGGTGGGCTACAGTCCATGTGGTCACAAAGAGCTGGACATGACTGAAGGACTAACACTTCACTTCAGGATTAGCTCAATGCTGAATCAAGGGACCAATAGTAGAGCTGGCCTCAATTAAGAGCTAATATCTTGCTCTAAAGACATCAGCATCCAGGTTTATAGTTGGAAGGCTGTTGCTGTTTCTAGAATTAACCTCAATGCTGCTGCTCTATCCTATAATTTTAAATGGATTAGCTCAAATTTTATTAGATCTATTTATTTTAAAATATTTTGCAAAAACCTTCTCAATTTGCTGTTATTAACAAAACACAAGTTTCAGGTTTTCTCTTCTGAAATCTATTTCAGAAAATAAATTTGCAGATAGAGATGAAAAATTTTACTTTCTACCAATTTAAAAGAACTTTCACACAAAGTTGCTTACCCTAAAATATTGTTAGAAGTATTCAGTGGAAACAAACATGTTTTTATGAGTAACTTTAGCAGGCAAAAATCTCAAGCAGCTTTGTTTTCTAGTATTCCTATCTCATTTCCAGTTTCCTCCAGTGATCCTGTATCCAGTCTGTGCCAAGTTTGGGGTCTCTTCTTGAACTTAGCTCCAACCAGTGGCTCACACCAAACCAGTCACCTGAAAATGTATTTCCACTGTTCTTGGCAAGTTAAGACAAAGAAAGTCTCAAGAGTCTCTTCCTTCCAAAACCTTTTCTTTTTCATCCGACTGCAATTGCCTCCCCCTTTTGTGAGTTTCTAAAGCATTTCCAGTTACACTGAAACCTAGTTCCAGGTCAGGTGTTCTGTTTCACTTTCTACTGTTTGTAGGGCCATCCACGTCTTGTCTCTGAGGGGCAAGACCGTATCTAGAAGAGGACAGGGCCCTTGCCCCTTGGATATCTGTGGCTCTGAACACGAGACCGTCTGTGTACTAGACTATCTTTACTTCACAATGTCACAGGCAGCAGGATTCTGAGCTAAAACCTTCCTTGCTTGCATCTCCAACAAGGCTCTCCTCAATATTTATGAGATAAAATAATGTCAGAACCCAAATAAAGCATCCAAATATACACCTTGTTTTACATAGCATGTGATTTGCCAGACTTTGTTCACAAATCTGCATCTCAAACTAATTACCCAATAGTTTTAGATCAAGAAAGTATTCTCTCATTTGAGAAATGTAGTATTGCATTTTAAGTCAGGTCCATTATGTCCTCTTTTAAAGTCCAGTATTCAGCAAGGGTACAATTTCATATTTGTCTCTTTATAGATTCTAAACCTGGTTAATGAATGAAATAAGAGAAAGAAGGTGTCAGAAAATATGAAGGATCCCCTCCCTGGACAGGAAAAGCAAAGAGAAGAGGCAACCTTGGGGTAACATGCCACATGTTGTCACCATAATGTCAGGTGTCAGCAGTCTAAAGAAAAAATATGCTAAGATTCACAAAGTTTGTAAATGATGAGTCTGTCCACTTATTAATCTAGATTTTCCTCCCTCGGGGAAATTTAATCTCACAGATTTAAGTGGGAAACACATTTCTGAAATAAAAAAAGGATGCTACTTTATCTTCCTCAGCAGAGCTGTCACCCGATTTTCTGCCTGAGAAAAGCATTTGTGTTAGTGCAGACTTGTTTGCTGGTTGTAAATGTTCACTTTCAAAAATTAAGCTATTTTTAATTTTTTAAAGTTACTCTTCTAGAATTTATTATTAAGAAAAGACACTTTAAGGACTTCCCCTGGTCGTCTAGTCGGTTAAGATTTCATCTCCCAATGCAGGGAGTTCTGATCCAATTCCTGGTCAGGAAGCTAAAATCCTATACACATGCCTTGCAGTCAAAAAACCAAAATGTAGAACAGAAGCAATATTGTAACAAATTCATTAGAGACTTTTTAAATGGTCCACATTTTAAAAAATTGTCAAAAAGTCACTTTAAGCCATCTGAATGATATCTTAGAGATTACAGCATTCTAAAAGTGAGTTTGAGTGAACTCCAGGAGTTGGTGATGGATAGGGAGGCCTAGCATGCTGCAATTCATGGGGTCGCAAAGAGTCGGACATGACTGAGTGACTGAACTGAACTGAACTGAAAATCTTTAGAGCTTTTTCTTAACTATTCATACGTATTAAGATTCTAAAGAAATGATAGAACATAATCAATAGAAGCAATTTTTAAGTACCTACAAGGTGCCAGGCGTTGAGATGGATGCTGGGGATGGGCTTTTGAACAAGACATCCCATCTTCCTGGAAGACAGGCAATGAAACCTATAATGCTCAATCGTGTGATAAAAAGGAAGAGCAGGGAACTAAGGAATGTGACCCAGGACCAACTGAGTTGAGTCTAAAGATCAGAGAATAGGGCCCTATTAAAAAGATATTTTTAATTGGGACTTGAACCAGAAGTGAAGGATGCAAGTTGGGGAAGATTGTTCCAGGTGGAGGGCACGGCAAAGGTGGGAGAAAATATGACTTCTTTGGGACAAATGCAAGGTGTCAGCAGTCTTGAACCCTGGAGAGGAATTTTGTTGACATTGAGGGTGGAAAGGCCAGATCTGCAGGATTTGAGAGAGCCTGATAGTTTGAACATTTTCTGCACAGTAATAGGAGAACATTAAAGAGCTTAAGTACTGCAATTATGTTAATAACCATCCCTCTGGCTATAGAGGCAGAACAGAAGGCACAGGACTAGTCAGAGAGCTAGATCTACAGTCCAGGAAAAAGATAATGATAGGTCCTGACTGAACTGGGTAGGGAAATGGAGAGATGCAAGACGTAGTCCAGAAGTAGAGGTAAACACATATGGTGGAATTGTGAGAACTTTGGTGATGAGGAAGAAGTAGAATATCAGCACGTCCTGTACTGCTGTGCAGGTTGTGCACTGAGCAACCAGTGAGGGCTTTTGTCATCATATCTATATTAAAGTCTCTTGAATATGAACCTGAAAGCCTAATGATGAAAAAAAACCTATGTCTTGTTCTCTCTCCCGGCCAAATGCAAGTAATGGTGCCATTTATTGCAAGGTAGGTGATGGGTAGGTGGGTAGTGGTGGCAGTGACTAAGGGAAATAAAAAGATGACGGCTAAGCAGTTTGAATGAAGCTGGATGCTGGCCAAGCGGATGCGTGCTTGCTATTCAGGATATTACCATGATGATATATGTTTGAGAAATCTCAGCATTCAGAGGATAATGGAAACAAGAAAGTTTTCTGAGATGAGACAAAGAGAGTGTAAGGACTGAAAAACTTTGGAATTTCAAAGCTTTTGGCATTCAGCATTCATTGGTAAGGAGAAGGCAAAGGATAAAGAGGTAGGGGAGGTAACTGGAAGACCAGAGAAGGCTGGTGACATAGGGTCCATGGAAGAGAGGGAAGAAGGGACAAGCTTAATCCAGTGCTCTGTGGTGACCTAGATGAGTGGGATGGGGGTGAGAGGGAGGGACACTCAGAAGAAAGGAGATATATGTATACACATAGCTGATTCACTTCATTGTACAGCAGAAACTATCACAAAATATAAGGCAATCACAATCCAATAAAAAATGAGGGACAGTGTCCAGCAGGTATAATGACACAAGGTGGCCTTGAATAGAATAATTCCATTAGAAAAAAAGAGCAGAATCCAGACTCAAATGGCTTGAGGACAGAGTAGAAAATGCAGAAATAGAAGCAGGAGGTGTAGACAACTCTTTCATGCTATTTAATTTTGGAAATTAGGGGGAGTAGCACAGTAGCAGAGGGAAAATTAGAGTAAAAAGAGGTTTTAAAAATACAAAACTGGGGTAATCTTTTTTAGGAGGTTAAGCAAGCAAAGGTGAAGCAATTAGCTTCCTGTTGAAGCAGATATATATTGTCCTTTGTCACACAGAAGAATGTTACCCCACACACTTCTTACTTCTGTTTCACTTGAGTTAACACAAATCAAAAGGATATAAACTGATACAGAAAGACATTCAGAAAGAAAAATTTCAGGAAACAGCCTGAAAAATCATATGTTCCCTAATGCAATTACTATTTTATCACTTTTTGGAGAAGTTCCTTTTCCCTTTTCAATTTACCTGTTCGGTGGCTTATAAAATTTTAATGTTAGTGGTAGAGGAAACTCAAATGGTTATGCAAATACAGCAGGAAAAGAATATCTGTTTTATGGCAAGTTGGTTATAGAAATCTTGAAGCTGAATTTCAAAGCAGTAGCTGTATTGTTGAAAGATGGGTCCTCTGCTCTACAATTACAATAGGGCAACCAGAAATCTACAATTTTTTTTTCTAATATTCAAGGAAAGAGTAAAAATAAGTTATAAATAGAAATCCAACAAGTTCTGTTCAGAAAGTAGATTTCAATATTTTAAGTACTTTCAATATACATTAAGAATATGAGAGACTATAGATATTGTATTTATCCTCTCAAGAAATTATGCAAGGAAAGATGATTTCAAAAAAAAAGTATTTGAAGAAGTTTTAAAGATTAGTTTATGAAAGCATCATATATGATACTTTTGAAAATAATGTTTAAATTACTGGGATTGCTTCTTTTGAAATAGTTTAATTCCTGTTGAAGGAATTTTCATGTTAGAATTGGAGAAACCCGTTATTCACTGCAGATCCTAAATCAGGAATTCCACATAATTAAACACTACTAGATTATATATTTTGTTTTCCAAGCCATTTTCTACCTCTTGCAGATTTGGCAATAATTCTTTCTTTTTCAAATGTCTGATTTTACATATATAAAAAAGCGGCTGTATTAAGTCAGCCCAGGGAATTTGAAGGTCTTCTGTGTGGTTCATTTTCAATGTCTGTGTTGGCACTTCCAACTGGACAGCCCATTAGCTAGGAAGCATCTAGCCTGTCTGCGTTTGGCATCTTAGTCACTGGAGCACCACCTGTCATGCTAAAATGCTGGCCTTCTCTCATTATCATCAGGTTACAAAGTCCTATTCTCAAAAATCAGTGAGTTCACTGTTTTGCTCTTGAGCTGATGTTAGTGTGTAATGGATAAAATAACTTAACCCAAGCATGGCTCCAGAGACACTGCATTGTTCAGTAAGTCATTTTTATTTTGTAGATACTGTTCTGTTCTCTTTTCTCCTGCAGTGTCTATAAAATTTTCTGTTTTGCTACATCAGTTGATCAAACTGGAGAGAAATGACAGTGTATTTAATAGCAATACATGGAAAGGCAAATTATAAATAATTAATAGATAAGGTGATACTTTTGTTATTGCTTAATTACTAGAGACATTGCTTGTTTTGATTCCTTTTGCATTCTAACTTTTTAACACAATTTTTTGTCCTTCCACTCCCAAGCATAGTAAAATGTAAGAATCATTACAGGAAATTTTTCATATGAATAAGAAGCCCTTCTCTCTCAATCCTCAAGACCTGAAAGTCAGTTCCTGGCTCTACACTTCATAATAATTGCTTCTAATGACAAGAAAGGGCTTCCCTGGTGGCTCAGATGGTAAAGAATCTGCCTACTATGTGGGAGACCTGGATGTGATCCCTGCGTCAGGAAGATCCCCTGGAGGAGGGCATGGCAAGCCACTCCAGTATTCTTGCCTGGAGAATTCAATGGACAGAGGAGCCTGGCGGGCTACAGGCGATGGGGTCACAAAGAGTTGGACACAACTGAGTGACTAAGCATGACTGACAAGAAAACATAGGATTTTATCTCCCTATAAAATTAACATTTAAAGTTTGTGTGATTTCTTATGCTAGACATTTTTTATATTCTGAACTAAAATCTACTCATTTTTGAGTAGCAAAACCATAAAGGCAATATAATTCCATATACAAAATCTCTCTAAAGATTCAGAATTTTATTTTCTTTTCTTAAATTAAGTAAGCAGTGATGCAAAATGTGAAAGGCTCCTAAAGCATATTAACCTTGGTCAGCACATTATTCCTCCAGAGTATCTCTTAACTGAGAAGGACATATTCATTCTCAACATCATGATGACTTAAGCAAAACAAATTTCTGCACTTGTTAGTCCACAAAATATAGGATACTTCCAGTCAATGAATGACAAAGCTGGTTTTGAGACTGGAAGGGATGATAATTTGGCCCCATTCCCCTCTTTTACTAAAAGGAGGCTCTTATTATCATCTCCTTTGCATTCTCTATTGGAGAAGGAAATGGCAACCCACTCCATTGTTCTTGCCTGGAGAATCCCAAGGACAGTGGAGACTGGTGGGCTGCTGTCTATGGGGGTGCACAGAGTCAGACACAACTGAAGCAACTTAGCAGCAGCAGCAGTTGTATTCTCTTGGAGCTTTCAAGGTGACTCCATGGTAAAGAATCCACCTGTCAATGCAGGAGACTCAGGAGACACAGGTCCTGTCCCTGGGTTGGGAAGATCCCCTGGAGGAGGGCATGGCAACCCACTCCAGTATTCTTGCCTGGAGAATCCCATGGACAGAGGAGCCTGGTAGGCTATAGTCCATGGTGTCCCAGAGTCAGACATGACCGAGGACACACACTTGTTACATTCTCTTGCATTAGATTTAATATTTGGTGAAGTCTCATACATAGGAAGAGCTCATATATTTGTTGAATTGAAAATAACATTCACATTTCTGATTTGACACTATCTGAGACTTGTGGGAAGAAATGAAGGAACCAGACAGACACTGTTCCCTCAGAAATAAAAGCAGAAACTCACATGACCCAGTAGATCAGAAAGGATGGCAGGAAGTAGCAGGAAGACACTGAGAGGAGGGCCCAGAACCTACCTGAAAAGGCTAATACAGAACCTCAAGTCATCACAGTGTACAGTGTCCCACTGGTCAGACAACACTCCAAGGTGTTTGTTGACCTTGTGATCCAGGTGCCCTCCACCTTGTCAAGCTGCCATCTCAACATAGGACTTGGAATCTTCCCAGGAGGCTGTCAGTTGTGGAAAGAGAGAGAGAGAGAGCGCCAGTACATCTTAAATGCTTGAGCTCAGAAGAGACAAGGACCATGTTACTTGTACCACGTTGGCTAGAATTAGTCACATGACCCTACCTGAAAGCGAGAAGATTAGAAATGTGTGTGTGGATGAAGCTGTGGCTACCCCAAAACCAGGAAACATCTCTAATGTATCTGATGAATATGTGCTCGATCATCAGTTGTGTCTGATTTTTTGTGACCCCATGGACCATAGCCCGCCAGGCTCCTCTGTCCATGGAATTTCCCAGGCAAAAATACTGGAGTGGGTTGCCATTTCCTATTCCAGGGCATCTTCCCAACTTAGGGATTGAACCCTCATCTCTTCAGTTCAGTTCAGCGTACATATGTTTTCAATTCTGGGAAACACACGTGTATTGCTTGATTGCCGTCTTCTCTTCATTGTTTTATTTCCTTCTGGCCCTCTTGTTAGAAAAATGTTGGAAAAACATTCTCTTCTTATGCCTTAACTTTTTTTTCATTCTATTAGTTTAACACCCCTACTTTGAATTCTAAGAAAATTGCTCCCTTTCATTTTCCAGCTCACTGACTTTCTATTTTATATTTGAACTATCTATTACATTTCTGTTTTCTTAAAATCTTTACATTTTCAAGGCTTTCTATGATACGGGTTTCTCTTGGACACAGTATCCTCCTTACACTTTCTGAAATGTTTGGCCCCTCAGTCGTGTCTGGCTCTTTGTGATCCCATGATCACAAAGGCAGCACACCAGGCCTCCCTGTCCATCACCAACTCCTGGAGCTTGCTCAAACTCATGTCCATCGAGTCAGTGTTGCCATCTAACCATCTCATCCTCTGTCATCCCCTTCTCCTCCTGCCTTCAATCTTTCCCAGCATCGCTGTCTTTTCTGAGTCAGTTCTTTGCATCAGGTAGCCAAAATATTGGAGTTTCAGCTTCAGTATCAATCCTTCCAAAGAATATTCAGGACTTGTTTCCTTCAGGATTGACTGGTTTGATCTCCTTGCTGTCTAAGGGACTCTCAAGAGTCTTCTCCAACACCACAGTTCAAAAGCATCAATTCTTTGGTGCTCAGCTTCCTTTATAGTCCAACTCCCACATTCATACATGACTACTGAAAAAAACCATATCTTTGACCTTTGTCAGTACGGCAATATCTCTGTCTTTTAATATGTTGTCTGGGTTTGTCATATCTTTTCTTCCAAGGAGCAAACATCTTTTAATTTCATGGCTGCAGTCACCATCTGCAGTGATTTTGGAGCCCAAGAAAATAAAGTGTGTCACTGTTACCATTGTTTCCCCATCTATTTGCCATGAAGTGATGGGACCAGGTGCCATGATATTAGTTTTTTGAATCTTGAGTTTTAAGATTCTCTCCTCTTTCACTTTCACCAAGAGGTTCTTCAGTTCCTCTTCGCTTTCTACCATAAGGGTGGTGTCATCTGCGTATCTGAGGTTTTTTATATTTCTACTGGCAATCTTGATTCCAGCTTGTGCTTCATCCAGCCCAGCATTTTGCATGATATATTCTGCATATAAGTTAAATAAGCAAGGTGACAATATGCAGACTTGATGTATTGCTTTCTCAATTTGGAAGCAGTCCATTTTTCAAAGTCCAGTTTTAATTTGTTTCTTGACCTGCATACAGATTTCTCAGGAGGCAGGTGAGGTGGTCTGGTATTCCCATCTCTTTAGGGAATTTCCCACAGTTTCTTGTGATCCACACATTCAAAAATTTTAGTGTAGTCAATGAAGCAGAAGTAGATGTTTTTGCGGAATTCTCTTGCATTCTCCATATCCAATAGATATTGGCACTTTGATCTCTGGTTCCTCTGTCTTTTCTAAATCCAGATTGAACATGTGGAAGTTCTCAGTACATATGCCGTTCAAGCCTAGCTTGGAGAATTTTGAGCATTACTTTGATAGAGTGTGAGATGAGTGCAGTTGTGCAATAATTTGAACATTCTTTAGCATTGCCTTTCTTTGGGATTGTTTGCTCCTTGGAAGAAAAGGTATGCCCAAGCTAGACAGCATTTTAAAAAGCAAGACAGTACTTTGCTGACAAAGGTCCATATAGTCAAAGCTATGAAGGCAGGAAGAGAAGGGGATGACAGAGGATGAGATGGTTGGATGGCATCACTGACTAGATGGACACGAATTTGAGCAACTCCAAGAGTTGGTGACAGATAGGAAAATCTGGCATGCTGTAGTCCATGGGGATGCAATGAGTTGGACAAGACTGACTGACTGAACTTAACTGAATTTTTTTGAGATTGGAATGAAAGCTGACCTTTTCCAGTCCTGTGGCCACTGCTGAGGTTTTCAAATTTGTTGGCATGTTGCCTGCAGAACTTTCACAGCATCATCTTTTAGGATTTGAAATAGTTCAACTGGAATTCTATCACTTCTACTAGCTTTGTCCATAGTGATGCTTCCTAAGGCCCACTTCACTTTGCACTCCATGATGTTTGGCTGTAGGTGAGTGATAATTCCATCGTGGTTAACTGGGTCATTAAGCTCTTTTTTGTACAGTTCTTCTGTGTATTCTTGCCACCTCTTCTTAATATCTGCTGCTTTGTTAGGTCCATACCATTTCTATCCTTTATTGTGTCCATCTTTGGATGAAATGTTCCCTTTGTATCTCTAATTTTCTTGAAGAGATCTCTAGTCTTTCCCATTCTATTGTTTTTCTCTAATTCCTTGCTTTGACCCCTGAGGAAGGCTTTCTTATCTCTTCTTGCTATTCTTTGGAACTCTGCATTCAGATGGATATATCTTTCCTTTCTTCCTTTGCCTTTAGCTTCTCTTCTTTTTGCAGCTATTTGTAAGGTCTCCTCAGACAACCATTTTGCTTTTTTTTGCATTTATTTTTCTTCAGGTGGTTTAGATCACCATTTCCTGTTCAATATTATGAGCCTGCATCCATAGTTCTTCAGGTATTATCTTATCTATTAGATATAATACCTTGAATGTATTTATCACTTTCACTGTATAATCATAACGAATTTGATTTAGATCACACATGAACCCTACTTTGTTCAATTTATGTCTACTTTGTTGCTTTATAGATTCTTGTTTCTTTACAAGGATGGACCCTTTCATTGACCTGTTTCACTCTTGGATCTATTTCACCACATCACAATGATGCTTGTGGATAAATGTCCACAACCTGTAGTCTCAATTAATATTTAGCTTCACATGTGTTAATATAGAAACAGAAATATTTATGCTTCTTTCTCATATTTTACATATTTATATGCAAATATTTCAGTCATTTATAGTTGTTTTCACTATCTTCTAGTTTTCCTAATGTATTTATATGTATCTTTATTTTGGTTGAATTGGCCAGTCTGTTAACGAAACTGATTTTTTCTATGTTCTTTTTATATACTACCATCTCTTTTTTTGGTTTACAGTTTATAACTGCATAACACATAACACTAGCGTAACACATGCTTTCTGCATTGAGACTTTCAAATCATCTGTTGATGTTGTGTGATTTTCTCTCTTGTGACTTTCCAGTTTTGGTTCCAGCTATAGGATTTCTTTTGGGCTATTTTCAGATATTTAGCTAGATACTCTACTAATTTCAGCAGCCCACTCTCAACTTTCAAAATGTTAATACCTGTTTAACAATAAGTATGCACGACTGAGCACCTGGACAGGCATAAGGACAAATATTCTTTGACCTTCTGAGTATTTTCAAACAATGATGGATATGACCAATGACAGATGTGATATTAGATGATTTCTTTAGAAATAAGACTTGGCTACCTTGTATACCAGTTTTTAGTTGCTTGTGTTGCTCATTAAGGAAAACAGTGTTGAAGGGAAATTTATCCGAAACACATTACCCAAGTAAACAGGGAGCACTCCCGAAGAGTATCAGTGGCCGCTCCTCTTGGGACTCACCCTTTTCTTGTCTTCCTTCATCTCAAACTTTCCCAGGGCTTCCGTTCATTGGAACAGGACTTGATTACTCTCTCTGATCCTTCTCTAGTTCTACTTGCTATATCGGTGCTGTGAGAGGGTAGGGAAATCCGCTAGTCATGAACTTTCACTAACACACTTACACTTGATGCAGGGAGAAATTATATGTGTATCACTGACTCAACTGCTCTGTCTAATTTAAGGAGAAAACAGGCAAATTGTGAGTCTTCTTAAGTCTAAGACTAGTTTTAAGGTCTCTCAATTTAATCAGCCTCTTCTTGGGGGAAGAAATATACTACAAATAATTATAAGATACCATTCTAACTTTTAAATATGAAATGTGCTAGAATAAAGGGTATGTAATTGTGAAAGTATGTCTCATTTTGATTCACGAGACATATATATGCAAAACCTATCAATTATCTGAATTCTTACACTTCAGAGAAAAGATCCAAAAACAACATTTGGCCAGCGCTAGCTACATAATTTGTAGGACAAAATAGAGAATAAAAAGGTAGGCTTCTTGTTGAAAAAGCAGGAAATATTTATGAAATACCAAAATATGGTTTTTCCCTTTGTTCTATAGTATCTTTCTGGCTATAATGCTTTTTATATTTGCTATAATGTCATTCTAAGCAATGACAGTCAAAATTATAAATAATTAGCAGGTCATTTACGATTCCTTTTTTATTCTATACAATAACAGTGTTAAATTCAAATATAAAAGTGTTTAGTTCCTTTGCATAATCACCTACATTATGCAATTTATATTTTATAGCTCACACATGCCTGCATTCTTTTCTCTTATCAGAACAATGGAACCTCTGCATGACATTAAATCACCACTTGCCTTTTAGTTTCTGTTTTCACTTCTTGATGTGGATACTTTTCCATTCTCTCCCTTTGGCTTATTGATGAGTGAGAAAGGCCTGAAAGAAAAATAGAACCGTGTAATTCTATTTTTCTCTTTCCTTGTCATCATTATTAGCATAAGTGGTTAACTCATACAGGAAAATAACACAGGCAAAAAAGAGATATCATAAGGTTTCCTCATCGATTGTTTTTCTTACCATAATATTGCCTTCTTTCTATTTGGGCAAATTAGTTCAAAGGCAGGTCTAGTTTGAATGGAAAGATTGGCTTCTCAGGGCTTCCAGCACCTCCAGTCACTCAACTCTGTATCTAACATGCTCATCTTGTGTTTATGTTGACTCTAGTTGAACCACCAGCATCATGAGTCAATAGAAATTCTGTGCTCACTGAATATTAAGAAGACTATATGCACATAGACCATACAATTTGCCTGAGGATAACTCAGAATGGTCACAGATAATGAAAGATGAAAAACTATGAAACTCCCAGAAGATAAGATAGGAGAAGATTTAGATGACCTTGGGTATGGCAATGACTTTTTAGATGCAACATTAAAAGCTTCTCTGCCATGAAAGAAATAACTGATAAGCTGTACTTCGTTAAAATTGTGGTGTGCTAAAGATAATGTTAAAAGAGTGAGAAGACAAGCTACAGTCTGGGATAAAATACTTGCAAGCCACATATCTGACATAAGCCTCTTATTTAAAATATAGAATGAACTCTTAAAACTCAACAATAAAACAACTAATTTTTAAATGTACAAGGAATATGGCAGGGGAAAAAAATACGCAAGGTAGTGGTACCCTTGCCAACCTCACTGTGCATTTAGACAACCACAAACAGAACTGAAAGAAAAAGTTCACTATTTAATAAAAAGCAATGAACCCATGACCTGGTGTCCTTTAATTTCTCTCCTGAGCTTTAAAGGACCTCCTAACTCTTTCCCTGTGTCTACTGATGAATAAAAAGCAAAGTCTCTTTCCTGAATAGTGCCTGAATTTGGCCCATTCTCCAGCATATCCTGCAAACTTTATTCAAGGAAAAGTTTCATGAACTCAGCTCTCAAACAAGCTACTTTCTGAATAATTTTCTGAACTAGAAATCTTAAAACAGAATGAACTCTTCTGGCTTTGATTTCCTCTAACAACTTTGATGACCTCAAAGGAACATAAGATATTGACTATCTTTATACATATACTTATTTTTACATATGGTTTATAATTTTAATTCACTGGTAAAGGAAATACAAAACAAAAATGTCTTTCTTTCATTTTATTGGTTAGGAAGCTACCTAATTTATCTCTTTATACATAAAAGGGAACTAAACAAATATATTTCATTAGCATGCACCTAATTTTAGTTCTTGTAGTCTGTACCTGCGCCTTAAATCTCAAAAGACTCTTTCTGGATATGTGAAAAATAAATCTGTTTCCAGGATGATTGTCACCAGTTATATAATTGAAATAAGACCATAAAAAGTTGATGATTCACATATTTAAATTGCATTAAAGACAGAATGAAAACAGATAAGAACATTGCTCTCCTTTAAGTCAACACTAACTCTGAAACTCTCACCCATGTTCAGGTTATTCTTGTAATATATTCCAAGTTCACCAGTTTTCCAAGCAAAGCTGCATCTCCAGGGCTGGATATTCACACTCAGATTTGACATCCTCACCTACTGAGCAAGAGGAGACGGGGGCAACAGAGGATGAGATGGTATCACTGACTCAATAGGCATGAGTTTGAGAAATCTCCGGGCAATAGCGATGGACAGGGAAGCCTGGCGTGCAGCAGTCCATGGGGTCGCAAAGAATCGGACACAACTTGAACAACTGAACAATCTAGAGTTCAGCAAATGCAAAAACAGATTCAGCATTTAACTCCTTCTGACTCTTCCCTTTTCTTAATGATACAACTTCCAGTCCATTTCTCTTGGTTGAAGCCTCATCATCTTTTTTTAAATCATGATCCTTATTTTTTATTAGCAATTTCTCTCATCCCCTTGGGCCATTAAGCCACCAAACCTTTTCCCTTCCTCCCACTTTGCCAAAATTAGCATATTAGACCTGAGAATGTATGGCTGAGTCCCTTTGCCATCCACCTGAATCTATCACAACATTGTTAATCAGCTAAACTCCAATATAAAATTTAAAAGCTTAATAAAAAGAAATATTAAAGTTTCTGTTAAATGATAACAATGGCTTATTGTGCCTGTGCTCTTTGTACCAAACACTGGTTCTTTCCTTCTGGGAGTCAGGGATTATATGTGGTAGGCAGATGATGCTGACATGACCAGCCCCTCATGAAAACCCTGGGCCTTGAGTATCTAGTGAGCTTCCTTAGTAGACTGTCCCAGCTTCTTGCTGGAGGAATGACGCACATCCCGTGTGACTTCACTGGAGAGGATGGTGGAAGCTTGAGCCTGGTTTCTTCGAGGATCAGTCTAGCTGCATCAATCGCTACACGTTTTCCCCGTCCTTGTCTTGCTGTTTCCTTTTGTTGTCTTACATCTTAGGTGTGAGTTGAACTCCGAATGTTGAGCCTCTTCCTAGTGACTCCCTGAAGCTGAGAGTGGTCTTAGTGACCACTAACATCCTAGCCGTTTGGTTCTCCTGTTTTCACTCCTCTTTAGACCTTTATAGTACGTCCTCTGTTTCTATTTTTTGAATCAAAATCCTAGCTTGCCTCTCTGGCTCTTGTGTTTTCAAAAGAACTCTAGATTCTTCTAATTCTTTTTTTTTTTTTTTACTTTATTTTACTTTACTATACTGTATTGGTTTTGCCATACATCAACATGAATCCGCCACGGGTGTACACGTGTTCCCAAACCTGAACCCCTCTCCCACCTCCCTCCTGTACCATCTCTCTGGGTTATCCCAGTGCACCAGCCCCAAGCATCCTGTATCCTGCATCGAACCTAGACTGGCGATTTGTTTCTAATATGATAGTATACATGTTTCAATGCCATTCTCCCAAATCATCCCACCCTTGCCCTCTCCCACAGAGTTCAAAAGACTGTTCTATACATCTGTGTCTCTTTTGCTGTCTCACATACAGGGTTATTGTTACCATCTTTCTAAATTGCATATATATGTGTTAGTATACTGTATTGGTGTTTTTCTTTCTGGCTTACTTCACTCTGTATAATCAGCTCAGTTTCATCCATCTCATTAGAACTGATTCAAATGTGTTCTTGTTAATGGCTGAGTAATACTTCATTGTGTATATGTACCACAGCTTTCTTATCCATTCATCTGCTGATGGATATCTAGGTTGTTTCCATGTCCTGGCTATTATGAACAGTTCTGCGATGAACATTGGGATACACGTGTCTCTTTCAATTCTGGTTTCCTCGGTGTGTATGCCCAGCAGTGGGATTGCTGGGTCATAAGGCAGTTCTATTTGCAATTTTTTTAAAGGAATCTCCACACTGTTCTCCATAGTGGCTGGACTAGTTTGCATTCCCACCAACAGTGTAAGAGGGTTCCCTTTTCTCCACACCCTCTCCGGCATTTATTGCTTGCAGATTTTTGGATAGCAGCCATTCTGACTGGTGTAAAATGGTACCCCATTGTGGTTTTGACTTGCATTTTTCTGATAATGAGTGACGTTGAGCATCTTTTCATGTGTTTGTTAGCCATTCTGTATGTCTTCTTTGGAGAAGGCGATGGCACTCCACTCCACTCCAGTACTCTCGCCTGGAAAATCCCATGGACAGAGGAGCCTGGTAGGCCACAGTCCATGGGGTCGCGAAGAGTCGGACACAACTGAGCGACTTCACTTTCACTTTTCACTTTCATGTATTGAAGAAGGAAATGGCAACCCACTCCAGTGTTCTTGCCTGGAGAATCCCAGAGACGGGGTAGCCTGGTGGGCTGCTGTCTATGGGGTCACACAGAGTCGGACACGACTGAAGTGACTTAGCAGCATGTCTTCTTTGGAGAAATGTCTATTTAGTTCTTTGCCCCAAATGAGTCTCACTTCTGCCTGTACTACTCCATTCTTTTTCCCTCAGTGTGGTCACTTTCTCACTGGGGTTGATGAAATCCCCACCTGCCACTACCTGACTCTCATCTTGCCAGGTCAGTCTTTAGTGCTTTTTCTAAAATCACCTTTGAAAGACACAGGTACCGTTGTGGTATTCCCCATTTAAAACATAACAAAAGCTCCCTGAATGACAGTCCCCTGACATGTCTCAGGAGGCCCCATGTCACCAACTTATCACTTACTGAATCTGAACTTGTCCCCATAACCCACCCATAGGTGCCAGTCACATCAAACTGCTCCTTGTGTCCTGGATACACCAGGTAATTGTTCAAGTGCCTGAACAATGCCCCTTCTAACAGGGGTATTTTTCCCCTGCAGCAATAACTGACTTCCCAGGATGCACATCAAGAATATAACACCGGGAGCTCAGCTAGATGACATAGAGGGATGGGATGGAGGCAGAGTGGGAGGGAGGCTTGGAGAGGAAGATGCATGTATACAGATAGCTGTTTCACATTTTGTACAGCAGAAACAAACACAGCATTGTAAACAATTACCCTCCAATTAATAATAAATAATAAAAATATGACATTCTCCTCTATGAGGACTTTCTGGTATCCCGTTATCCTCAGGAAGATCTGACCATTTTCTGGGTGCTATGCATCCACTCCTGGCTTTGCTTCCTTCTGCTCTAAGACCCTTGTACGTGTACCTGTGTGTGCTCACATTCGCAGGTACACGTATGTCTTTTCTCACATGAAGGCCAGATGCTCCACATAAAGTTCATCCCACACCACTCATGCCAGCTCAGTTCCTGTTCTGGATCAAGCATATAAGCGTTACTGAGGACTAAATGATTATGCTCACCTTCTTCATCATGAAAATTCATTAAGATTCAGGAAGAAAAAACATGTCAACAACTTCAGTATAAATTAAAAATAGAATTAAACCTGTGAAGTAAAATACGCATTATGTAGACAGGATGTTGTTTCCACCTCTTTTTGATATAGACATATCCAGGCAAATAGTGTGAAGCTATTTTCAATAGTCAGATAAATAAGATACATGTTTCATATTGTTTCAGATGAAGCTGTTTATGATAATGCTTTCATAGTATCTTTCACTGTTTAAAGCAAATTGCCAAAATATATACAATGATTTATTTCTGTGGTTGAACTGGAGTAAATCTACAGTATATCATATTGAGAGTAATACAAAAATTAAGGACATATCCTGATGTTTTAATGTGTATGATATACACATTTCATAAGGTAAATTAACACATTTTTTCCTTTAAAAAGAACAAGAAGGTACAACTTGGACCAGTAAATAAAAACATACAAGAAACATTTTTAGTCACATGAATATGAAAAGCTGAATTATAACAATGAAATAACAAAAATTTTGAATTGTTAAAGTAAACATAGTAAAAGATAAACTTTCATTCAACAGCCTCCTGGCAGAAGAAAAGTGGTTGAATTGGTTGTGAATTTTGAATTTAATGTATATTTTTAGGTAGTATGTAAGCTTTCTTCACTGAGTTAAATGTAGGTGAATCCAGGTCAATAGAAGTGTTTGAAAAGCTATCAAGTTCATAAAATAGGCATCTGAAAAAGTTTCACTTTGTGCAAATAGAGTAGGATCTAATAGTTGTTGAATTTCAGATATGCTATCATTACAATAGGACCAACCTAGTCTTTTCAAATATATACAAGATAGATGTACTGTGATTATTTTATATATTTAAAAATTGTGATTATTTTTTTGTTTTTCAAACTTTAAACTTTTTATTTTGTAATGGGGTATAGCATCACTGACTCGATGGACATGAGTCTGAGTGAACTCTGGGAGTTGGTGATGGACAGGGAGGCCTGGTGTGCTGCGATTCATGGGGTCGCAAAGAGCCAGACAACTGAGAGAATGAACTGAACTGATAGCTGGTTAACAACGTTGTGGTAGTTTCAGGTGAACAGCAAGGGGACTCAGTCATCCATACATGTGTATCCCCCAACTGCCATACCCCCACGTTTTATGATTAGTGACTTAGATTTCCGTCTGATTACAATTAGCTAGACACCTAGCTAGACACCTAGCTCCACTGGCCTCTCAGCTATAGCACTGGACTGTAGCTCACCAACAAGTTTCTCCACAGCAGTGGGCCCTGAGGGTCTTGACTGTGGTTGAGCAGGTTTCTGAGGTTCTGTTCAGGATCAGAGTGAGATTTGGCTGTCACTAAGAAATTGAGGTGTGAAGCAAGTGGGAACTACCTGCTAAGTCGCTTCAGTCATGTCCGACTGAACCCCATAGACGGCAGCCCACCAGGCTCCCCCGTCCCTGGGATTCTCCAGGCAAGAACACTGGAGTGGGTTGCCATTTCCTTCTCCAGTGCATGAAAGTGAAAGGTGAAAGTGAAGTCGCTCAGTCGTGTCCGACTCTTAGTGACCCCATGGACTGCAGCCTACCAGGCTTCTCTGTCCATAGGATTTTCCAGGCAAGAGTACTGGAGTGGGGTGTATTTACCATCTGTGCTCCAGGTCTGATATCTAGGTCTTTTCTGATATGTTTTATTTATTGGTCCAAAAGTATGCCTTCTTTTTAAATGAAAAATATTATTTTACCTTAAGAAATGTGTATGAGATTACATAATATCTAGCACAGTGTATGAATAAGTACTTGAATAGCAAACACTTGTAGAATAGTAAAAAAAAAATAGTAAATAAAATACATAATAACTTTATAACAAGAGGAATATTTTCAGCTGTAAATGGGAACTCTGATAACAGTTTAAAAAACCTGGAACTTCTTAAAAAGAATCATAACCAGTTCACAATTCTCCGAAAAAGATCTTGACCAGAACAACCTGAGTATTTTAATCTCAGTGTTTTAGATTTCCATGCATTTCAAAGAGCACAAAAATAATCAAGTCATTCTATAATAAACCCATAAAAAGTGAATAAATTTGGTTTAACTTTATTATTCAATATTCTGACTTACAAGAGTAATCTTAAATAAATTTGAAGTGAAGTCATCATATAGATTTTTTAATACTCAGGATCACTTTCTTTTTAATGTGAATATCCTCGAATTGGAGCCAGCAAGTTGTTTTTTTTTGTTTGTTTGTTTGTTTTTTTGTTTTTTGTTTTTTTTTTTGGCTGCATGGCATGGCTTGCAGCATCTTACTTCCCTGACCAAGAGTTGATCTAAAGTCACACGGTGAAAGTATAAAATCCTAACTGCTGGACCTCCAGGGAAATGAGTACACATGTACAGATTTTAAAGAGTAGAAAAAAAAATTACTTAGAAAACACTGAGTACAAGCAGATCAAATAGTATCTTGTTGACAGGAATTCAATCTGAGTAAAACTCATAGGTATTTGGAGGGTTTTGAGTGGAGGATTTGTGTGATGTCATTTATGTTTTAGGAGCTCACTCTGACTGCTGAGTTGACAGCAGAGTCTGGAAAGTTATCATTGGAAATGAGGACCATTATTACTGTTACATGAACGATTTCAGTAATTCATGTATGAAGTGATGGTGGCTTAACTCTGAATGATCAGTAAAGGTGTTGAGAAGTGGTCATATCATGGGTTTATTTTGAGATAGATCTGTCAAAGTATATTTCTTGACAAATCAGATGTGGAGTCCTGGAGAAGAGAGGGGAGGGCCAAAGATGAACACCATAACTTATGCTTGAGCAAGTGGAAAGATGGAGCTTCCAGAATTGGGGGAAGTGGGACAACTATGCAGAATTATTGAGTTCTGTTTTGGACACATGAAGGTTAAGATGTGTATTTGATGTTCTAGTGCAGGTATTGAGGACGGAGTCAGTGATGTGATCCTGGAAGCTTGAGGGACAGACATGATCTAGTACCTAGATGGCATTTAAAGTAAGAAGAGCAGAGGAAATCTAGGGAGAGACTCCTGATAAAAAAGCTAAGAGAACCAAGGGCTTGGAACCTTGCCATTTCTCCAACATTAAACATCAAGGAGAAAAGAAGGAAATATTAAAAGAGACAAGGAGTAAACTAAGAGCGCAGTGTCCTCAAAGTCAGTTTATTAAAGATGAATGAGTGATCAACTATGTCAAACACTGCCAAATAATGTAAGGAGTGAGAATTAAATCTTTGGAATTCACAACATGGAGATGATGACTGGCACTGTAGAACAGATCTGGTGGAATGGTGGGGAAAAGCCTGCTTGAAGGAGGTTTAACAGGTAACTGGAGCAGAGGACTGCAAGACAGCATATACAGAAAACTCTTTGGAGAAATGTTATATTGGGGAGCAAGGAAAGGGGAAAATTGTTGGTGGGAAAGTGTAGTGAAGAGAGTATTACTTTTTAAGGTAGAAGATGAAACACCATGTTTGTGTAATCATGTGAATGATCCTGTAGAAAGAGAAACTTGGATGAAGTGAGAAGGAGCAGAGGGGAGATGTATCAGTTTTTGCTCTGGAGTAGGTAGAGGAGATGAGAACAAATGTGCCAGGGGAGACGTGTGTGCTAGAAAGGAGCTGGATTGTTCATGCCTGCAATAGGAAGCTGAGGCAGGTGGGTGCAGATGGTGATTGATGGGTGTGATTGCTAGTGGGTGTCTGTGAAAGTTCTGTCTTTATCAGTGAAGAGTCATGGTCATCTGCTGAGGGTCAGTGTGGGAAAAGAAGTGGAGTATTTGAGGAGAGGACGTAGTTTATATAATGTTAACACAGGAGACTGGCAAAGTCAATGAAAAAGAATATTTAATACAAATTCTAGATAGCATTGGGAGCCCAGCTAATGTTGGTGATCATGAGTTAGACCCAATACCAGCCAAAGTGTGGTTACATTTGTATTCATCCCTGATCAACTGATTCAAAGAACTGCTCATTTGAAAAGGCACTGATGCTGGGAAAGATTGAAGGCAGGAGGAGAAGGGGACAACAAAGGATGAGATGGTTGGATGGCATCACCGACTTGAGGGACATGAGTTTGGGCAACCTCTGTGAGCTGGTGATGGACAGGGAAGTCTGGTGTGCTGCAGTCCATGGGGTTGCAAAGAGTCAGACAGGACTGAATGATTGAACTGAACTGAACTGATAAGCTGGCAAAAAGCTGACTACCAACTAGAGCACAGCAAGAGAGGCACAAGAATTTCCAAGATTATTTTGCAGTAAGAATATAATTATACTGTTTTAGCTTATGATTTTATTTTTAACCTCATCTCTTATTTGTTTTACTTCTCTACTTCACATAGTTTGGTCTTTTCAAAATTCCCTATGTTCTTTTTTTTTTTTTTTAATTTTTAGTTTTTTATTTTTTAAATTTTAAAATCTTTAATTCTTACATGCATTCCCAAACATGAACCCCCCTCCCACCTCCCTCCCCAGAACATCTTTCTGGGTCATCCCCATGCACCAGCCCCAAGCATGCTGCATCCTGCGTCAGACATAGACTGGCGATTCAATTCACATGATAGTATACATGTTAGAATGTCATTCTCCCAAATCATCCCACCCTCTCCCTCTCCCTCTGAGTCCAAAAGTCCGTTATACACATCTGTGTCTCTTTCCCTGTCTTGCATACAGGGTCGTCATTGCCATCTTCCTAAATTCCATATATATGTGTTAGTATACTGTATTGGTGTTTTTCTTTCTGGCTTACTTCACTCTGTATAATCGGCTCCAGTTTCATCCATCTCATCAGAACTGATTCAAATGAATTCTTTTTAACGGCTGAGTAATACTCCATTGTGTATATGTACCACAGCTTTCTTATCCATTCATCTGCTGATGGACATCTAGGTTGTTTCCATGTCCTGGCTATTATAAACAGTGCTGCGATGAACATTGGGGTACATGTGTCTCTTTCAATTCTGGTTTCCTCGGTGTGTATGCCCAGAAGTGGGATTGCTGGGTCATAAGGTAGTTCTATTTGCAATTTTTTAAGGAATCTCCACACTGTTCTCCATAGTGGCTGTACTAGTTTGCATTCCCACCAACAGTGTAGGAGGGTTCCCTTTTCTCCACACCCTCTCCAGCATTTATTGCTTGCAGATTTTTGGATCGCAGCCATTCTGACTGGTGTGAAGTGGTACCTCATTGTGGTTTTGATTTGCATTTCTCTAATAATGAGTGATGTTGAGCATCTTCCTATGTTCTTTTAATTTTTTTTTGTTGTTGTTGTTTGTGCAGAATCAGGCTTCTGTTTATTTTTTTTATTTTTTTTATTTTTTAATTTTGTATATGTGATTTTATTAGTCATTCAAACAATCTGAACTGTTTTTTGAATATTTTTTCTTTTTTTTATTATTATTTTTTATTTTTTTTTCCTTTTATTTATTTATTTATTTATTTAAATTTTAAAATCTTTAATTCTTACATGCATTCTAGTTCTTAGAAATGTCTTTCCTCTCTAAGAGTTTATTTTCAAACACATTATCTTGTTGTTGGTCTTCAGTACTTTCTCAGCAAGCTGCTTTTCCTCATTTTTTTTTTTTCAGCTATTGCTCCAAAATCACTGCAGATGATGACTGGAGCCTTGACATTAAAAGACACTTACTCCTTGGAAGAAAAGTTATGACCAACCTAGACAGCATATTAAAAAATCAGAGACAACACTTTGCTAACAAATGTCCATCTAGTCAAGGGTATGGTTTTTCCAGTAGTCATATACGGATGTGAGAGTTGGACTATAAAGTAAGCTGAAAGCCAAAGAATTGATGCTTTTGAAGTGTGGTGTTGGAGAAGACTCTTGAGAGTGCCTTGAACTTCAAGGAGATCCAACCAGTCGAACCTAAAGAAAATCAGTCCTGGGTGTTCATTGGAAGGACTGATGTTGAAGCTGAAACTCCAATCCTTTGACCACCTGATGCGAAGAACTGACTCTTCTGAAAAGACACTGATGCTGGGAAAGATAGAAGGCAGGAGGAGAAGGGGACAACAGAGAATGAGATGGTTGGATGGCATCACCGACTCAATGGACAGGAGTTTGAGTCAACTCTGGGAGTTGGTGATGGACAGGGAGGCCTGGCGTGCTGCAGTCCATGGGGTCATAAAGAGTCGGACTCGACTGAGTGACTGAACTGAAGTGAACTGAAAACAAGACCTGATGGCTTTGACAAGCCGTGGTCCAACTGTGGTCATCAGAAGGCACCTTGGACTGATCACTAATGTGCGGTTGACAGTTTGTCTTCTTCAGTCCACAATAGAGAGACAGAGGATGCTCACAAGTCCCATTCTTGGTACCATTTTTCCCACATACATTAATGGTAGTAATTACTGTATCTTATGGCAACTGGGTATTTTTTAAATTGTTAAAAAAATTATTTTTCCCATTTTCAGAGGATAAGAAAACTATAGCTTAGAGTTCTGATGCTACATATATTTGCCTACAAAGCACCTGTGTTACAGATGTGGAATTTAAACTTTCTTTTTATTCTGTTAATTACTGAATCATTTTACAACCATCAATCATAATGGTTGCCTATAGTTATACCTACAGTTTCAAAGCTGTAAGTGAGTTTATCATCCCTACCATAGACTTCCCAAATTTCTGAGCCATGGAATCCCTGAGAATAACAAAACAGTCTGTCTTAAAGGAAAGATAATTGCTTGTAAATTCACTGTGATCTATGCTGAAGCTCCAACACTTTGGATGCAAAGAGTCGACTTGTTGGAAAAGACCCCGATGCTGGGAAAGATTGAGGGCAAGAGAAGAAGGGGGCATCAGAGGAGAAACAGCTGGATGGCATCACTGACTCAATGGACATGAGTTTGGGCAAACTCTGGAAGATAATGAAAGACAGAGAAGTCTGGTGTGCTGATGTTCATGGGGTCACAAAGAGTCAGACACTACTTAGTGACTGAATAACAGTGCTGACCACAGATTGCTTCTTCATGGACCAAACTTTCCGCTCTTGGCCAGAGACAATGCACTTGACAAAACTTCCTACATTTGTTTACTTGGTTACAGTAATTTTAAATTTTCTTTTATTCTAGCTTTCTATGAGTAAACATATGCTCATTTATCATTTTTTCTCAAATACTGAATAATGTTTTCCATTATGTTAAATCCTTCTTTATTTTTCAAACTGTAAATCATTCTTTTCAAACTTATTGCCTTGAATAAGAATATTTATTATACACATTTTTGTGTTGCTGATGCCAAATTAACAAGTTTTATTATATAATGATAGCAATTATTTCTACCCAAGTCTTTTGGACATTTGAACATATGGCTATTCTGTTCACGGTTTTTGTTTGCATAGCATAATTTTGCAGTAAATCAAGAATGTTTTTGGCAAAACCATTATGGAAAAGCCAATGGGATTTTGAGATTTGTATAGGTGACTCTTGGTTCAAGTTTCTGTCCAACATATTTTAATTTTGAGACTGATAAATGCTGAATTGGCACACTATATTCAGATACAAGGAATATTAAAAAAAAAACTGTAGTTGAAACCTGAAATGAATAGATGTGTTTTTTAATCTCATAAGGATTAAAATAGGAAGACAGTCTGCACAACTATTTCAATGTTCTCTTGTATAAAATTTTAAATTATTTTATTTTCGCTGGAAGAATATAGACTTTCCAAATCACAAGGAGGCCTCAAGATCATAATGGATTTAACTTTAAAAAAAAGAAGTTTCACAGATGTTTGTTTTGTTGTTGCTGTCTGTTTGCTCCTTGTTTCTGCTTTGAGTGGTTTCTCACCCTGACTGCTTTGTTATTCTCAGTTCCTGGATTCGTAACCTTTATCTCAGGGGCTCTGAGTTCCCACAGCACAAGTATTTGAAGTGAAACTAAGAATGCCCTATGACCTTGATACTCTATCGTGATGGTCAAAAGTTTAACCTTTATAAATTCAAATTAATACCACACAAGTTAAAGTGGAACAAAATGATGCGTACTGTTCAGGTTAAAATTATATAGTTCCATGTAAACCCTCATAGCTATCAAAAATAAGTCAACAAACAAACGTGTCTATATTATGATGATCTGATAATGTATTTCTAGATGAGTTCTCCTCAGTGATTTACAGTCATGAAAATTAGGCCCTGTTTAGGTTTACTTACTCTTCTGAATATCTTTCCAGTGTAGCAAACTGTTTTATTATTCTCCAGGATTCCATGCTCAGAACTTTGGGAAGTCCCTGATGGTGATGACGCCTCTCTGTCTGGACGTCTGGAGACTGGGGGCACAGCTGAAAAGACCTTCACGACTGGGAGACAGACATTGGCTAGAAACCCGCTTTCAAAGTGGCTTCTATCCTCACCATCCTCATGTCTGCACTAGCATGATCTTAAGGCTATCAGCTTTGAACATCTTTCTCCAAGGATCCAGATGCAGCCCACATGACTTCAGCAGAGTAACTGAGCTCCAGCAACAGAGCATCTGCAGGTGGGGCCTCAGGAATGAGTTTCTCGATGACCCGAGCCCAGCTGATGCGACTGTCTTTTTTAAAATTTAATTTAATTTTTACTGAAGTATGGATGAATTACAATGCTGTGTTACTGCTGCATAGCAAAGCAACTCAGTTATACATACATACATACATACATATATATATATATATATATATATACACACATCCTTTTTCATATTGTTTTCTATTGTGGTTTATCACAGAATATCAAATATAGTTCGTTGTGCTACAGTCTGAAAGTTAGGTAAACCAAGTCCAACAAGGTTATGTGACTTTCTGACGCCTCTTAGAAGTCA
This sequence comes from Ovis canadensis, assembly GCF_042477335.2. Taxonomy (NCBI): domain Eukaryota; kingdom Metazoa; phylum Chordata; class Mammalia; order Artiodactyla; family Bovidae; genus Ovis; species Ovis canadensis. The sequence goes on along the minus strand of NC_091260.1, from coordinate 77,812,700 downwards.
CAGCATCGATTCCGTTCATTGTATTCTGCTGGTTGCCAAAGACAAAAGCCCAGTCAACTCAAGGGGAGGGGCCGTGCTTCCACTGCTTCCTGGGAAGCATGGTAAGGTCACGTGGTACAAGAGAATGTGGAAAAGCAGTAACGCTGCAACCACTTGGAAAATACAGTCTGCACCCGTGAATGTTATTATCACTTGCTTCTGTCTCCCAGATAGTCACGTGTACACAGAAAATACTGACACCACCTATGAATCCACAGCTATGCAAACAGGACAAATATCCTGAAATTTCTCTTGAGCCCTCTGATGCTGCCACTTGTATCTTGACTTATTCTTGAAATACCTTATGTGAATTATTTATAAGGGAGTCCATATTAGTTATACTCTGACAGCAATTTTCTTGAGCATGTTAACAGCAAGTGTACACCACAGTTCAGTAATGAAGGAAAAAACCAATGCCAACGGTCTTAGTCACAGACAAAAATGGTGAGATACATTTTAAAGGGGACTGGAGACATGTTAAAGTGAATTGGAGTGAAATCAAAGGACATATACTATAATGTTATGATATTTTTTCAGTGTTAGGAGGGAATTGGGGCAAATACAAAATGATTTATAATATCTTCTATATGCACTGTAATTTATGTTATATCAAAAATAATCCAAGAAAAAATATTCAACAACAGCCTACATGTATTTTTGTCAATTCCCATCTGCATGAGTGTGAAGGATTTCTCTGAGGACAGAGGAGTTTTTGCTAAGAGCAATTTGCTTTGCTTAGCCTGCATGTGTTACTTTACTATATAGAATATTTAAAATAAAATATGTTGCATACATGAAATATGTGAAAACGTACAGAATTCTACCATGCTCTATACTGTTTTTTATTAAGTGAAAATCCCTCACCTTTTAGGAAAATTTCTGTATATCAAGTGATTATATGCATTTAATTACTTGGAATACCAAAATAGAATTTATTTGATAAAATGGATAAGAATGTGCATCGAGACTAAATGACTGTTCTTTAGGTTATTGCATAAAGCAGTAGTATAGTAACTGCATTTGACATTAAATGTGAGGCAAAATATAAGCAAAATAAAAATAAAACTATTTAAATAGGTATCATACATTGGTGACATGTAATAAAACAATTTTATGCAGGAACAGTTTATTATTTTTGATCATGACATTCTTTGAATTAGAGATCAAAATGCACACAAATATCTACACTATTTAAAGAACATCAGTCTTCTCAGAACTAATTTGCAAATTGTCCAAATAAAGCTCTGACCTTGTACTTCTGCTGTATAGGGCCAAAAGTTCCTTCTCTCTGCCTCTGTATTTGTTATTGTATATTCCATTCTGTTTTATTACAGCTCACATATGTTACTGTGTTTGATTACCCATTAAAGACAGGATTCATTTTTTGAACACTTTCCCATCCCCAGGATTAAGCACCACGAATAACAGTTTCCTATGCAAAACAGGAACAACTAGTCATCTATTTGATTGAATGAATGAGAGGATTAATGTTAATTTATTTTTAAATCTGCTACAACAATTGCCTTTATTTACTTTTTAATATCAAGCACTTTGCCCTACATATAAATACATGTGTATATATTATTTATATTTATGTACGTGTGTGTGTGTCTGTGTATCTGTGTAATTTACCATATAGATTATTGTGCTTTTTATTCTAATATTCATAAATAGCTAAAAATTATATTCGGTATCATCAACATGGTCTCACCAATTTACATTTCTATCAACAGTGTATGAGGATTTTCTTTTCTCCATACCTTTGCTGACATTTGTTATTTATGGTCTTTTTCAATAATAGGTGTGAGGTGATATCTCATTGTGGTTTTGATTTACATTTCGCTGAGGATTAGTAGTGTTGAGCATCTTTTCACATGCCTATTGGCCATCTGCATTTCCTCACTGGCAAAATGCCTAGTAAAGTTCTTCTGCCCATTTTTAAATTAGATTATTTGATCTTTTGGTGTTGAGTTGTATAAGCTGTTTATACACATTGGATATTAATCCGTTGTGTGCGTGCCTTTGTGCTAAGTCACTTAAGTCATATTTAACTCTTTGTGACCCTGTGGACCATAGCCTGGGTTCATGGGGATTCTCCAGGCAAGAATACTGGAATGGGTTGCCATGCCCTACTCCAGGGAATCATCCTGACTTATCCCAGTGTAAATTGGTATAGCCACTGTGGAAAAACAGTATGGAGGTTTCTCAAAAAACAGAAATAGACTACTATATCACATAGCCATTCCACTCCTAGGCATATACCTGAAAAAAAGCCAAAAACACTAATTCAGAAAGATACGTGCACTCCAAGGCTCATAGCAATTGCCAAGATGTGGAAGCAGCCTATGGGTCTATCAACAGACAAATGGATAAAGATGTGTGATATATATAGCACTTTTCACTTTATTGGATATTTAGATACTGATGAGAAACTGAAATTATAATGGGGTAATAAGAGTTAAAGCATACAAAACTGGAGGTGTCAGTCTTGAGGTTGCGTTCTCAGACACATCCCCATAGCCCTGAGAAGTTGAAATTTCTGTGAACTATACCTAACCTATGGAGTAGAAAAGGCAATCCACTCTAGTATTCGTGCCTTGAAAAATTCCCTGGACAGAGGAGCCTGGCAGGGTCACAAAGAATCAGACATTACTGAGCAGCTGAGCACCCACATAACTAACCCAAGGACACCAGTGTCTTTTAACCCAATATCTGCTACCTGCAACCTTGTTTTTCAAGGTAGTTTCCCTTGTAACTAAGTAATCAATCACTTCAGGTCTCACCCAATCCCTACTAAACAAACACCCTTTACTCTTAACAGCTTTAATTATTAGCCTCAAAAAACAACTCACACAACTAACTGTAACCTTACGAGTTTTGCCTTTATAAGCCCGCCTTATTTTTTAGGCTGGCAGAATAATTCAAATGCTTCTTGAATCTGTGTGTCATGGGCTACTGTCCTGCATGCTAAGTCACTTCAGTCATGTCCAGCTGTTTGTGATCCCTTGGACTATATCCCACCAGGCTCCTCTGCCCATAAAATTCTCCAGGCAAGAATACAGGAGTGGGATGCTGTTTCCTTCTCCAGGGGATCTTCCTAACTCAGGGATCCAACCTGTGTCTCCTGTGTCTCCTACATTGGCAGGGGGGTTCTTTACTACTAGCACCATCTGGGAAGCCCAGGCTACAATCCTAACCAACCCCAAATAGACACCTCTTTATTTCAACCAGGCCTCTGTATTTTTAAAATTTTAATAAAAAACATTTAACATGACTTTATTTTCTTTTTTTTTTTTTTTTAATTTTTAGTTTTTTATTTTTTAAATTTTAAAATCTTTAATTCTTACATGCATTCCCAAACATGAACCCCCCACCCACCTCCCTCCCCAGAACATCTTTCTGGGTCATCCCCATGCACCAGCCCCAAGCATGTTGCATCCTGCGTCAGACATAGACTGGCGATTCAATTCACATGATAGTATACATGTTAGAATGTCATTCTCCCAAATCATCCCACCCTCTCCCTCTCCCTCTGAGTCCAAAAGTCCATTATACACATCTGTGTCTCTTTCCCTGTCTTGCATACAGGGTCATCATTGCCATCTTCCTAAATTCCATATATATGTGTTAGTATACTGTATTGGTGTTTTTCTTTCTGGCTTACTTCACTCTGTATAATTGGCTCCAGTTTCATCCATCTCATCAGAACTGATTCAAATGAATTCTTTTTAACGGCTGAGTAATACTCCATTGTGTATATGTACCACAGCTTTCTTATCCATTCATCTGCTGATGGACATCTAGGTTGTTTCCATGTCCTGGCTATTATAAACAGTGCTGCGATGAACATTGGGGTACATGTGTCTCTTTCAATTCTGGTTTCCTCGGTGTGTATGCCCAGAAGTGGGATTGCTGGGTCATAAGGTAGTTCTATTTGCAATTTTCTATAACTGATTTTATTCTGGCCATCTGCAGTTATTAGGCTTTTTTTTTTTCTCAATAAACATATATAAAACCCAAGCCTGTTGGACATGAACTTCTTTGGCTCAGGCAGTTAAGAATCTGCCTGCAATGCAGGAGACCCTGGTTTGATTCCTGGGTCGGGAAGATCCTCTGGAGGAGGCGATGCAACCCACTCCAGTATTTTTATCTGGAGAATTCCATGGACAGAGGAGCCTGGTAGGCTACAGTCCATGGGGGTCACAAAGAGTTGGACACAACTGAGAGACGAGCACAGCACACATCTTTATAACATGGGGGTTAACTTAGGTGTGAGGTAAGGAGCTGATTTTACCATCATATTTATTCTCAAACAGGAGGTATTTGTTAGGTCGCCTATGCTTTCCAGATAGCTCAGAGGGTAAAGAATCTGCCTGCAATGCAGGAGACCCACGTGTGATCCCTGGGTTGGAAAGATCCTCTGGAGAAGGTAATAGGTACCCACTCCACTTCAGTATTCTTACCTGGAGAACCCCATGAACAAAGGAGCCTGGCGGGCTACAGTCCACGGAGTTACAAAGAGCCGGATACCACCGAGCAACTAAGCACAGCACACCATGTTGTTTCTCACTCTTTCAGCGACATTATTTGAAACAGTAAGATTTTATGCATGGGCTTCCCTGACAGTTCAGTTGCCAAAGAATCCGCCTGCAATGCATGAGACCTTGGTTCAATTCCTAGGTTGGGAAGATCCCCTGGAGAAGGGAAAGGCTACCCACTCCAGTATTCTGGCCAGGAGAATTCCACAGTCCATGGGGTCACAAAGAGTCGGACACAACTGAGCAACTTTCACTTTCATGCATTATTTGAACTTTGAATTATTTTCTATAGTAGGTGTACTAAGTCAATGTTGACATTATCAGCAGATATTAATTGGCTTGCTTTACTTTTGTGTTAGCTTTGTCTGGATAGTGTTTTTTCTTAATTCATAGTTAAGAAAAAAATTGCTTATAGATGTTTCTGACCTATTGACTTCTTTTTGGTAGTGCCAGTCTGTCATTGTTGTTTCATGGATGTGACTATGATTTTCATCACAGTTTTTACAAGTCAAGTCATTGTGCCATTATGACCTGTGAACAATTAGCAGATAAGCTATGAAAATTATACATTTTTCTTTCTGTTAAAGACACAGTCTTTATTTGAAGGATTTTTACATTGAAGAATTTAAAAAGTGGTAGGTTTTGGAACTTACTGACCTATATTTAAGAAAAGTTATGACCAACCTAGACAGCATATTAAAAAGCAGAGATATTACTTTGCCAACAAAGGTCTATCTAGTAAAAGCTATGATTTTTCCAGTAGTCATGTACGGATGTGAAAGTTGGACTATAAAGAAAGCTGAGAGCCAAAGAATTGATGCTTTTAAACTGTGGTGTTGGAGAAGACTCTTGAGAGTGCCTTGAACGTCAAGGAGATCCAACCAGTTCATCCTAAAGGAAATCAGTCCTGAATATTCATTGGAAGGACTGATGCTGAAGCTGAAACTCCAATCCTTTGGCCACCTTTGATGCGAAGAACTGACTCATTTGAAAAGACCCTGATGATGGGAAAAATTGAAGGTAGGAGGAGAAGGGGATGACAGAGGATGAGGTGGTTGGATGGCATCACTGACTCAATGGGCATAAGCTTGGGTAAACTCCGGGTGTTGGTGATGGACAGGGAGGCCTGGTATGCTGCAGTCCATGAGTCTGCAAAGAGTCAGATCAACTAAGTGACTGAACTGAACGGAACTGACCTATATTTAAAAGGGATTGTTGACAAAATTCACCAGAAATTATCTGAACAGACAAGAAAATCCAGTGAATACTACTGAAACTCACTAAAAACATTCCAGAACATATGGCTTGAAAATTCTATTTTAATTACATGAGTTGTTAATCTTCATTTAAAATTTTACTTTCCTTGGAATCTGGGTATTTTTTTTTTGTTATTGTTAGCTAAAATGACCTTTCCGTTATAACAACTTAAAGGGAGGTATATTAAAATCACCGCTATAGCTAACTTTCTTTTATTAATTAGGACTTAAGTCTCTATCGTTGTTCATAAGTGAAGTTAAAATGCATTTTTGACATTTAACAAAAGCGTGGGAGAGAACTTTCTGCTTTCTGTTAGATTTAAATACTTTGGTACATACCAATATGTTCAATGACTATTGAGAAAATAATGTAGGATATTTTTATGGCAATTATCAATTACATCCCAGAATGTTGTCTTATGACTTGACTACTGGTATTCAACTACAAAAATAGCTAGAATATGGAAATATTATGTCATTGCCCCACTCTTATTGTCCCCATTATGCTATTCTTCTTGGAGTAGCCTTTAATATTCAGCTTGGTCCTTGTTTGAATACATAAAATTGGTGCTTACTTGTTGGACACCCTGCTCATTGTTCTTCATCCCAGGAAGGCTGCTGTCTCAGAATTGCAGTGCTCTTTAACTGTCTGTTTTAAACTTCCCTCTAAAGTTTTTGAGATTCCTTCTGCAAATGGCAGAGTCTAATTTCTCTCCCCTTGAATGTGAACATTTGTAATGGGAAAAAAAGAAACAAAATTAGAATTACATCACCACTGAGACAAGGTTAGAAAAAGTGATGCTGCTATTGCCTGGCACTCTCTCCCTCTTCAGACATGTGCCTTGACATGTCTAAAACATGTCAACTCTTTAGACATGTGCCATGGAAACCTAAGCCAACTACTAAGACATCCGCCTACCATGAAGCTGCCATGCTGGAGAGCCCTCATGGAGAGGACACACAGAAAGAGAAATGCCCAGGCTTGTCAGTGCCCACCTGTCTGAGTCTTAGCTCAACTCTTTGACATGAGTGGGCAAATCTTCACATTACTCCAGCCCAGTTTAAGGCTGCTCTTCTTGCTGAAAATTCAGACAAGATCCTATCCCTTTCAGCTCTGTCCAACTTCCCAAACCGTAGAATCTGTAAGTATAAAAGATTATGACAATGTGCCAATTTAGTCTTCATTTGCTTTGCAGTCATAGCAAATGAAATCCCTCTAAAATATCTTCATTAAGACATCTTATTAATCCATTGATATCACAGGTCCCTTCAGCTACTCTTTCTCTCTCCCATCTCTTAATTTAAATCAAGTTGCTAATCAATAATGGAGTATACAGGGCACTCTTGGACAAAACAGTAAATTATTTTATTTTAGAAACTAAGTATAAAACTACCTTTTCTACACTTGGAACATAATTTCAATAAAATATAATCTTTACATTTATTTTTAAATATTACCTCTTCCCTTTTTAGACAATGATTATTTAAGTTGGGATAAATCCCATAAATGGGGCTCCACAAGTGGTGCTAGTGATAAAGAATCCACCTGTCAATGCAGGAGCTTAAGAGACTCAGATTCAATTTTGGGGTCAGGAAGATCCCCCGGAGGAGGGCATGGCAACCCACTCCAGTATTCTTGCCTGGAGAGGAGCCTGGTGGGCTAGAGTCCATGAAGTCACACAGAGTTGGACATGACTAAAGTGACTTGGCACATTTGCAAAACCCATAAATATCTTCTAAGAGACACATTTTCTAAGCAAATCACTGAGTTTCTTTTTTTCTAAGCTTGCCATTCATTGTTCAGAGAGGTGAAATTCTTCAACAGCGAGTATCAGGTGCTGTGGAATATTTACAAAGATGGGAATGAGAGAGAGTAAGGCTAATGGCAGGTTTGGTGAGAGACACTTGAACGGAATTTCGTGATAACCAAGAGTCTGAAGCATTAATAAGATAATGAATATAGCCAATTCAAGATGTTAGCTATGAAGTTCAGAAGAGGCATAAAACTGCAATTCCTAGCAAACATGAAAGCAAAGAAATGGGTCGATTTTCTTTTTTCTTCTTTTTAAGATGGCAGTTCTCTATTGAAGGACTCAATGGAGAGCAAAGTTGACAATACAGATTTTCACAAACAGAAAAGAGATCAAGGTTCCTGTGCTCAGATGTTCAGTCATGTCTGATTCTTTGAGACCCCATGAACAGTAGCCTGCTGGGCTCCTCTGTCCATGGAATTTTCCAGGCAAGAATACTAGAGTGGGTTGCCATTTCCTACTCCAGGGGACGTTCCAAACCCAGGGATTGAACCCTAGTCTCCTGCATTGCAGGTGAATTCTTTACTGCTGAGCCATTAGGGAAGTCCCTTCTTTCCTGAGCACAGCCTGGAAAGGGTCTCGGCATCTCCTGCATTGGCAAGAGGATGCTTTACCACTGAGCCCCCTGGGAGCAGCATCAAGGCCCCCAGCTAAAAGGAAAAAGCTTCTTCATCTCCTACTGAGCTTACGAGGAAGGATTTGTTTAGAGGCAAATAAAAGACATCCCTTTATGTAAGATAAAATAATATTAAGTGCTAAATAGAAGATTAAACTTAATTTGCAAAAATATAAATCCTAACGTCTTGTTAGGACAAAAGGAGATGGAGAATAATCTAGACACATATTTCTGTATTAAAGAACTAGCACTAGGATGTTAAGGAATATAACTTTAAGTAAGATAAAAGTTGGTAGATCTCTTCCATCTCCAGCCCTTCCAAAGGAAGACAAAAGAGCTGCACGCACTTATGGAGGACACCCTTCACAGCCAACCAGGAGGTCTTCTAGCAGAGATGTCCATCACGTGTCCTTCTTCTTTTTTTCCTCCTAAAAGAAGTAAAAAGGATATTTTCATAGTTTTTTTGTTTTGGTAAATCAAAACCCTCAATTCCAGGGATGCAATATACTACTGTGGTGACAATATTTCTTTGACACAGAGCAATTGAATAAATCTTCTAAACATGATAACATTTGCCACTACCTTTTTGTCGGGACATATAATAAAGAAACCTGTGCTAAACTGTATACTTTAGATTATCCACTTTTATATATACAAAACATATATTCTGTATATGTACCCATCAATCTATGAAGAAAGATAAAACATACATACAGCATTTGCACTTACCTTGTCAACTGCTTTGACAAGTAAAGCTATGAGTTAGCTTAAAATTCATTTGCAGAAAAAGTTTGTGGAGAGTGAAGAAGTTCTATAAGATGATGGCATTCTGGAGCCATTTCTATTGCACAGAGGGGCCTAGGTAAAATTTATTTCCCAACCAGACTTGTCTCCTCTCAAAATCACTATGGAGAAAAAGATTCTAAAACATCTGTCTTTGATATTTGTAAAATTATTGTGTTATTTGGTTAAAACCCCCAGCTGTAATATAGAAACCAACTTATAAATAAGAATTTATGAAATTCTAGACAGTTACAAACATTTATGAGCCTCTAAGTTGGAAATATTCTTCACTTTCATCAATTTGCCTTGTGTTATGCAAAAAAACCCTACTTCAGGCCAAATATCATTTGGACATCAGTGTCTTAAAGAAAAAAAAAAAACTAATCTAGGCAGTCTTAATATTTTTCCAGCATAAAGCAAATAACTGTAACATTTTTTTTCTGTTACACTTTATTGTTATTACATTTTATTTCTTGACCTCATTCTGAGTTTGCATGACAGGAGTCTGTTGAGCCTCTAGCCTATCTATGGTCCACACTAAACTCCCTAACTATAAGTACCTGTGGAAGTATAACCATAGTTATTAGCAATCATCTGCTTATTCTTGCTCCTCACACATACAATATACAAAGAATAAAACAAAGGCAAGAAGTAGAAAACTGTTAAGAAGGGAACTCAGGTGAGAAGGTGAAACAGTGCCAGAAGTTCAGTGGTCTCTGGACACACAGGGTCTCGTAAAGGAAAGACCGAATCATACAGGAGCTAGAGTTGTTGTTTAGTCTCTAGGTTGTATCTGACTCTTTTGCAACTCCACGGACTGTAGCCTGCCAGGATCCTCTGTTCATGGAATTTTTCAAGCAAGAATACTGGAGTAGGTTGCCATTTTCTTCTCCAATGGAAACTAGAGTAGCAGAGGTTATTTGAGAGGTAAGAACCAATACCTGTGACTGCAAAGGTAGCCAGTTCGTCTCCAGGGGACAAGACAGACAAGGTTCATTTGCTATTAGAAGTTGGTATTGTTGAAGGAGCCTTTGGCTTTTCAACTAACTGGTTGTTAAAATCAGCAAACCACTCAGTCTTTGAGGTTCAGCTTTTTCATCTGTAGAATGCTCTGGTGAAATATTTTAAGAGTTCCTAGAAAATATAAAATTCAGTTGCAATAGTACAGGATAGAGAAGTTCAAAGAGTAGGCATTAGAAGCAGAAATTCTGCTTTGCCTGCTTCCTCTTCAACATTGCTTGGATATGGTATCATTTATCTATTTATCTATGGGTCTATTTATATATAATTTTATGAACACATATGCACATACATTGATTTACTAAAATTGTACTTACAATATGTGTCTTAACATTCATAAAGGATTCTGGTCAGTGGTTTTCTTTTCATGTGATTTTTTGTTTTTGGTATTTGGTTTTGCTATCAGTGTATTAGGCACTATATATGAGTGGAGAGTTACCCCCTCCTTTTAAATTTTCTAGAAAATTCTGTACAGATTTGGTATTATTTCTTCACTCAGTGTTTCTTAGAATTCTCACAGAAGCCATCTGTCCTTGATGCTTACTTTAAGGGAAGGATTTTAATTATAAATTCAATTCCTTTGATAAATAGAGTTCCACTCAATTTTGTATTTCTCCTTGAGTAAGTTCAGTAACTTATTTTTTTCATGTAATTGTTCAATTTTATCCAAATTATCAAGCATACTGTCACAAAATTAATCTTAATATTATCTTTTTTATTCTTTTAATGTTAAAAAATTTTGTAGTGATAACCTTCATCTTCTCTTATTCTCCTAATCTCTCTAAATAGAAATTTTCAATTTTTATTGATCTTTTTGAAGGACAAGATTTTTATTTTGTTGATGATTTGTTTTTCTATTACCTATTTTATTATTTCTATTGTTTTAGATTTATTATGTTTTCTGCTTACTTTAACTTGAAACTATTTCTCTAGTTTCTTAAGGTAAAATCTGAGTAACAGATTTTGTATTTCTTTTTTTAATACAGAGTTTATTACTATAACATTCTCTATATATTCTGCTTTAGCTATATCTCAGAAGTTCCATATGTTGTATTTTCATTTTAAGTTAAAAAACTATAATTTTCCTTTTGATTCCATTTTACCTGATGTACTATTTAGAAATGTGTTATTTAGTTTCAAAGTGTTTGGAGATGTTTTCCAGATATCTTTCTTTTAGTACCATACAAATTAATTTTAACGAGGTCATAAAACATGTTTCAAATCATTGAATTCTTAGAAATATATTGATGCTTGATGAAATGGCTGACAACATGATCTATACAGTAGGTTTGCTTCCATATCTGCAGGTTCTGCATCTGCTGACTGAACCAACTTCAGATAGAAAATATTCAGAAAAAAATTTTCCAGAAATTTTGAATTGTCCAGTATTTGCCATACATTTATAACTATTTACATGCATTTACACTGTATTTACAACTATTCATACTGCATCTATATTTACAAATAATTGCATCATTATTGCAAATAATCTAGAAATTATTTAAAATATATAGAAGGAGATGTGTAGATTTTATGCAAACACTACAGTATTTTATATAAGGGAACTGAGCATTCATTGATACCAAGGGAAGACTGTACTGGAAAGTGTTCTCTGTTCACTTAGATTATGTATTCTGACTTTGTGTGGAGTGTTCTAGAAATGTCAATCAGATCAACTTTGTTGATAGCTTTGCTTTGTTTAAGTCTTCTCAGTCCTCACTGATTTTCTGTCTAACTTTTCTATCAATTATTGGGAGCTGGATATTGACGTCTTCAACTGAAATTGTGGACCTGTGTCTCTCTTCTTTCTAAAGCTCAGCAATTGGATGCATGGTATAAGTTATTGCGTCATCTTGTTGATTAGACATCTGAGAGCAATCAGACAAAGTGAACAAAAGCCTATTATTTCAATTGCCCTTGAATCAAGTTGGGCATATTTAAAAGGAAGTTGTTTTTCTATTTAAGACACTGATGAGTTTATGTAGGGAAATTGGTAAACTGAAGGATAAAAGATGGAGAAACAATTTAAGATTCTGGCAGCGAAGCTGAGAGGGCATATGCAAGAGTCATCTATTGGGCAGGGCTTTGGTAAGAAAGGAGATCAAGAGGGTACTCGGTGGGAGGTGACCGAAATGGTACCTTGCAGGGTGAAAATGTCTAAGATGGAACTGGGGTTTTCTGTGGGATGTCTGGAATACATCTTTCCTATAAGTGAAATCTTCATTAAAGTGTGTTTTTATATTAACACTCTCTATTTGAACAGCTTTTTGCTCAGTTCAGAATAGTCCTGAGTTTTAAGTCTGAGTCAACATGTGGAAGTCCAAAGATGGCCAAATTCAAGAAGTCTGGGTCAGTGCGGCCATTGGAATGGGAGGTGCCTGAGAGTCTGCGGGAATTTAGGAAGATTTGGTTGTTTTCAAACCATGGAATTTGGAGCTGAAGGTATTCTTATATGCTCTAGCTGGAGAACAAAATTACAACAAAAGAAGGGCTTTTTAATCATTAAATACACTAGATTCACCCTTTTCATAAATGATTACAAAGTGAAGTCACTCGGTCATATCTGACTCTTTGCAACTCCATGGGCTGTAGCCTACCAGGATTCTCTGTCAATGGAATTTTCCAGGCAAGAGTACTGGAGTGAGTTGCCATTTCCTTCTCCAGGGTATCTTCCTGACCCAGGGATTGAACCCAGGTCTCCTGCATTGCAGGCAGATGCTTCACCCTCTGGGCCACCAGGGAAGCCCTAAGTGATTACAAGGGAAGTCCTAAATTTAAAAATCCTAAAAATTTTACTATTTCCTATATTTACTAAGGAAATCCCAATGGTGAGGCATATCATTATACCTTTGAATGATTTGCCATTTGTCTATGATCAGATGTTTTCTGGTTAGGGTTTGAGAGCCACAGTATATATGCTTACACATTTATTAACATCAGAGGTTCCACACATATGCTTATAATGAGTCATGGGGTCATTTGAAGGAAATTTACTTTCAGCTAAGGAAAGCCTTAGAGCCTTTACTTACATGGTTTGAGTTTTGTTTACAGTTTTCCATATGCCCAGACTTTAACAATCTGTCACACAGATTAAAAAAAAAATCATTTACAATCATCCAAGTTTGTTTCAGCATAGAGAATACATAGTCAGAAATATCTGAAGATAATTAAAATGAAAATCAGCAGTTTGGAACATACTGAGTATGAATTAAATTAGGCTATCTGCTTTAAGTGGGAATTTTTTGAGAAACAGATGGGCACTTTATAAAAAAAAAAAAGTCAATAGCATTTACTAATCTGCAGGGTCTTTGAGTCATTCAGTCCAAATACGGAGATGGTGCCACAAGTAAACAAGAGTGGGCGCACTGCCAGCAGCGAAATGACCCCTTAGATGGAATGTTCTCAGAATAGATAATGAAAAGTGAGTAATAGTGTCTAATAAGTTAAGTTAGAGACATCTTCAGTTCAGTTCAAAATTCTAAATCCAGCCCCTATTCAACCTGTGGACTTGCGGGCTGGTTCTGCACAACAGAACTGTACTATATTTGAAACTTACAAAGAAGTTTAGAGACAGAGCAGACAGAAGTCTACACGTCTACTGGAATTCGGTTTATAAGAATGGTCACCTTTGCACAATGTGACCTCAGCATGTGCCTGCAGGGCCATTATTTCACTTCTCCGAGCATGACTGGCTCTCCATCCAGAAGACAGAGATGATAACGGCCTCTCCTGATAAGGTTCCTTTAAGAGCTAAGCAAATGGCACACGCGGAAAGAGCTCAGAACCAGTCACTGCTCACTGTCTGTGTTTGATGAATGCCCAAACTCATTGTGAGCACATTCTCTTATCAAAGGCAGCACATTTGGCAGCTTTCATACTGGCTGTGCGGCACACTAGTCCTTGGGGATGTGTGTTTTAATGGCTTTCATAAATATGTAAGTAAAGGCTTTCATTCATACCTTCACTTTCTGAAAGCACTCAAAAAATTTAAGCGTTGGGAAAATGGCTCTGTGTCATTAGTGAAGTGAAGTGAAGTGAGTTGCTCAGTCGTGTCCAATTCTTGGCAACCCCATGGACTATACAGTCCATGGAATTCTCCAGGCCAGAATATTGGAGTGGGTAGCCTTTCCCTTCTCCAGGGGATCTTCCCAACCCAGGGATCGAACCCAGGTCTCCCACATTACAGGCAGATTCTTTACCAGCTGAGCCACAAGGGAAGTAAATATGTCCTTAGTAAATATGGGCAAAAGGCATAATCAGGACTCGGTTTAATGTTTCGGGCAGAAGATGACCATTACCTTAAGGTGTCCACCTCCATTATCATGTGAGTGCAGAAACTTTTTGTTATGAAGTAATTACAGGATGGAGATTCAGGCACATGCAGTTTCCTCCTTCTCACTAATTGATACTAAAATGAATGGATGATTTACTTTACTTTGTAATCTTAATGAACTAGTTAAGAACATCTGATTTAGGAGACTGCATTCCTACCACAGAGATCAAGTAAAGGCACCTGACTGAAATACAGCAAAATTGTGCCATCAGGCAATAAGTGAAGTCCCACAAATTGAATCTGTACAAAGGAAGATTGTGTTTTTGTGAAATTAAGAAAAAGAAGATACTTTCTGTTAGTATATAGTATTGCAAAAAGCGCCAAAGCAAAGGTGGGTGAAACATATAGCAGCCCTAAACTTTCTCTGAAATGAGAAAATCCTAAATATCAGACACCAGTCACTTTCTTATCAAGTCCCTGAAATCAAGAGCTTAAACCGAACCACACTTGACAACTGAGGCCAACAAGAGGACAGAGGCTGTTGGTGTTTTCTAGCACTGGAATTTGCTGTCTGTTTAATGCATCTCTTTTTGCCAGCCCACCTCCAGTGGGGACCTTGTACCAGCTCCCAGTGAGATGTGGACCTCTCTGTTAGGATGAAGCTTGCTTTCGTCTGACTCAGTTACATAGTAAACTACGATTTTCATATGATGTTGAGTTGTCAGTATAATCAAAAATTCATGTAACTCAGCTCTGGGTTGATAGTCATGCTCCCAAGCCTGCAAGCCCTTGGGAAGAAGGAACCCCGGAAGTCGCTAATCCTCAGACCTCCTGGGAGGGTGAGCATGGTCTTTATAGAGCAGAATTCTTCCCTAGGATGACCCTGGGGTTGACATCTGGTGGTAATTCTTCCCTTCTGCAAGCCCAGGTCCATGTTTTATTCTATGGGGTTCAGTGGCCCAGGGCGTAGCCTGGACTGGACTTTGGGACATCTTATCAGCCAAAGACAATTCAGCATGAACAGTCAGATTCCCACTTTCTTATTTATCTGCACAGTGCTGAGGCAGGTGCTCCAGGAGGGCAGAGCACTAGCCAATATCCAGAGGGCAGGAGTAGTGTATATGAGCTCAGTCATGTCCAATTCTTTGTAACCCCATGGACTGTAGTCAGCCAGACTCCTGTCCACAGGATTCTCCAGGCAAACACTGGAGTGGGCTGTCATTCCCTTCTCCAGGGGATCTACCTGACCCAGGGATTGAACCTGGGTCTCCTGCATTTCAGGCAGATTCTTTACCATCTGAGCCACCAGGGAAGAGTAAGAATTTCACTTTTCCATCTTTCCCACCAGATGTTATTTGTTTAAGGCCAGTGACCGTCTCCTTGGTCCACTGTCACATTCCAGAACCCAAAAGAGCACCTGGCACGAAGAACGAGCTCAAAAAATAATATTTGTTAAAATAAATCACTGGATAAATAAACAAGTGATTTGAGCACAGGCTGGTGGAGTGCATGGTAAAGAACACACCTGCCAACGCAGGAGACATAAGAGATGCAGGTTCTATCCCTGGGTCGGGAAGATCCCCTGGAGGAGGGCAGGGCAACCACTCCAGTATTCTTGCCTGGAGAATCACATGGACAGAGGAGCCTGGCAGGCTACAGACCACAGGGTTGCAAAGAGTTGACATGACTGAAGCGACTTAGCGTGCACCCACAATGATGACCCCAGTGCTCAGCATGGCCCCATATGACAGTGCTTTCAGGATCCAAAGGTAATTAAGACAGAAGGAAGTAATTCTCCCGATTCCTCTGTCTGAGCTAAGATTTTTCATGACTTTATTGAATGCTCATTTGCATACTGATATTCAACCCACTGAAAATGGACCCAGTGTTTTTTAGGACATTTCAATAACCAAGCAATCACCATCTCAGTTCAGTTTTAGAACACTTCCTGCAACCGCAAAAAAATCCTTGTGCCTGTTTTGCGCTTAATGCCCACTCCCAGCCTCCACCCCAGGCCACCATGAATCTGGTTTGTTGTGCCTTTCCTAGAAATTTCATATGAATGGAGTCATACAAAAGTGGTTTTTGCCTCTTGCTTCCTGGACTTGGCATAAGCTTCTCAAGGCTCATCTATGCTGCTGTAAAGATCAATAGAAATCCAATTATCAATGTTATTTTATGGCTCGTGTTCATAGTACCACATGTAGAGATGCCTGGCTGTCTTGAGATAACATCAGTTTTACCCTCTTTTAGAAGTCAGAGAATTTTAATCAGTTATGTTCTTGTTAGCTCTCAGTTTCCATTCACCTTTTCTCTTTTCTCTCATCTACCACTTTCCGCACCCCCCTCCCACCCCCGAAAAAATTTTGTCAGGTTTTTGCAGCCCAGAAATAATGGGCATGTCTACAAGTACAGTGAGCGAACTATCTTCCGTTTCTGTTTTCCTGTTTTATCTGTTTGCTACGGTAAGAAATTTCCTCAGCGCAATGATAGCCTCCATGTATCAGAGCCAGGCTTCCCCAGGGACCATGGAAAAAAAAGGGACACCAGTCAGTTGAGATACATGAAACACGTGTGGTGTATATTTTTAAATTTTTTCCAGTTTTATTGAGGCATACTTGACAAGTAAAAATTATATGGATTTAAGGTGTACAATATGATATTTTGATGTTCCTGTACATTGTGAAATGATTACACCACAATCAAGCTAGTCAATATATATCCATCATCTCACATATTTTAATTTTTTGTGTGGATGGTGATAACACTGAAGATCTCTCTCGGCAAAATTCAAGTATACAATACAGTGTATTGTATTACCTATACTTGTCATGCTCTATGTTTGGTCTCCCAGAACTTATTCATCTCACAAAATCAATGTTCCCCACCTTGCTGCCCCAGCAACCATTATCCTATTTTCCTCTTTCTTGCTTTAGATTTTTTAAGATTCCACATGGAAGTATAATCACGCATGGTTTGTCTTTCAGTTTCCAGCTTATTTCACTTAGCATCATATCCTCAGGTTCAGATAGGGAAACAAGTGTTCACTGATGGATAAGCAGATACACATATCATGCATATATAATGAATTTAAAACATACAGCAAGAATCGAGAAGAAAAGAGAAGCAAGGCGGAAGAGAGTAGAACGCAAATATGCTGTCAGGAGTTGAGCGAGTTGGGAGAGAGAGAATGGGATAGTAAGGTGTGGGAGTAGCTGGTTCCAGCAGGAAGCCCAAAATGAAACAGTCATGCCTTTACTGCAATTAAAGCAAGCGTGCAAAACTGGAGAAAGTGCTGACTTGCCACGTTCCATGTGCCCCACGCAGAAGCACACTAATCCCGGGTCAGGGAGTCAGTGCACACAAGGGGGTCATTAACTTTGAGGAATCCCTGAACAGAGCCTCTGGCGGTTTTATGGGCTCTGAGATACAAGCAAGGGCACAGAGTTGAAGAGTACAAGGTGCTGACTCAGACCAAGGGAAGCATTTCAAGATTTCTTGCTTCTTTCCTTCATAAGGAGGTCTCAGCAGAGAGGCCGGAAGAGGACTTCTCCCCAAGGCTTCAGATAAAGAAAGAGAGTGAAGAGAAAAACTTCCTGGGCTCACCAATAACCAGTTGAGCAACTGCGGCTTTTATCTGAGGGTCTCAGATAGTAGAGACATGGAGTCAGATGGATTCTACTATTATTAGGAAAAGGCCAAATTAAGGATGGTACAGCTCTCAATTTGAGGTGAGTATAGCAGTGCCATATACAGAGATACAATCAATTTAGGTGGTTCAACCATTCTTCCCCACTGAATTCCAGCATGAACCTAACATGTCTTACAAGCTACTGGCTTGTTTTTTTGTTGTTGTTTTTATTTTTTAAAGCAGAATGTAATGTTTCATCACCTCAAGATCTTGGAAGAAAAACTACCATTGCCCTTGTTTATGAATAACACAAGATTTTGTCAAATTACTTTAATAGGAATTAAGAAGTTCATAAAAATAAGCTTGAAAGCAAAAATGTTAGTCACTCAGTCATGTCCAACTCTGCATCCCCATGGACTGTGGCCCACCAGACTCCTCTGTTCGTGGAATTCTCCAGGCAAGAACACTGGAGTGGGCAGCCATTCCCTTCTCCGGCGGATCTTCCCAACCCAGGGATGGAACCCGAGTCTTCTGCATTGCAGGCAGTCTTTACCATCTGAGTCACCAAAATAAGCTTGGGTTTATATTAACACTGTAAAGTTAAAATTAAAACCAGAAAATAGGATATGATTAAACATCTGTCTACATAAACAATTCAAAAAGATTAGATGTTTTTAATACAGAATGAAGAGGAAGTTTTTTAAACTACCTCCATATGCATTTGCTAATTAAAATTCTGCTTTGTTAAATTTTTTAAAATGACATATAATTTTTATTCAGGTAGAGAAAAATCTCAGTGACAAGGAATAAACTAGGTACCACTCAAATAAATGTTCAAAGCAATGGGAACATGTGTCATTTTATAAATGTGTTTATTTCAATCTTTTCAAAGTAAATTTTAAATTTTCATAGACTGTGGAGGAAATTAACATATATATGGCAATACATGAATATATGATTTATTTGGGTCCTTACATTCATTAGTCTTGCTTCCACAGGAGAATTGAGACAGAGTCCACATAAGACCTTTCACGATTAGCACATCTATCTTCAAACCTGAATATCTTTCATACTTTTTTGCATGTCTTCTAGTATATATATAATAAATTACTTTTCCCAGAGTATTACAAACTTAGGTATAGTAATTATAGTGAAACAAATTGCAACGGTCATTTAGTAAAATGATGAATTGGTCAGAACCCATGAGAGGCAGAAAATTTAACATTAAGACATGATGAATGAGTGAGTGATGGTAAGACTGTCTGTAGATGCAACTTGAGGAGAACCCAAAGCAACAAATCTTCTTGGTGAAATTGAAGATACATATAAGTGGAAGGGAGATGGATTTCAATTCCAATATATCATGCCAAGTATACTTCATTATATGCTCTAAAAATAGCACCCTTACTATAAATAAATTATATACTTAAAAAAATCTTATCCTTTATCATTTTATCCCAGGCAATTACTTTTTACTTCTATGGCAAAGTGACATTCCTTGAATTCATACTTTATTTCTCTACTATCCTTAAAGTTTTTAAATTAAGTATATTCCTCCCCACCCCAGCATACAATTGTTCTGATCCTGCACTGTTAAATCACTTTTAATTGTATCCAGTGGAAACCGAATTAAGATTATTTTAAAAATAAACTTAAAGTACAGGTTTCAAATATATGGTAAATCTATAAATGTTGGGTAGTAAGTGTAATTGCAAAAGGACAAACTATTATTTTAAAAGTAATCATTAGTTAAAATCCCAAATGATTTTCTGACATTGACTTGTAGATTATTGTTAAATGCATAAGAAAAAATCAGATGTTTTTTTTTTAAAAAAACTAAGCAAAATTTTAGAAACCTTGAAAGTTGTTCAGCATAGAAGAATCAAAGGTTTTAAATAATTACATATTCTGCTTTTTGTATCAATTCACTGCTGATTATCATTCATGGTTTCCTACCCAAAGACCATGAAACCAGTGCCCCCAAGTTCATTTCTATGGCTTAGTAAAGAACTTAGCTTTTAAGTGTGTGTGTTAATAAATAAGAAATACTTTCCAATATGTGCAAATTGTTATGAAAGATCCAAGGAAGAATAAAAGCTCTCCTTTGCCCTCATGTACTTTGGTGATTGTGGCCGTAATGGATAACAATGTTATGTGTAATTCAATTTTAGTCAAAGGCAAGGATTGCCAGATTTTTTTTTTTTTCCTTTCTGAAAAGGGTTAGATAGTAAAGATTTTTGACTCTCAGAGCTAAATAAAATGCCTGCTGCAACTACTCAGCTCTGTCACAGCAGCGGGAAAGCAGTTATAAACAATGTATAAACCAATGGGTGTGGCTAGATTTGACCCATGGGTCAGTTTTGCCTACTCCTGGTCTAAGGCAAAAGCACAAAATTTGATGACGTACAGATAATTTAATGCAAACTGTAGCTAAAATATGATGAAATAAAAGCTGATAAAATCTGTCAAGATGATTTCTGAAGGCATATTCAAAAAAATAAAAATCATAATTACTACCCTGGAAGAACTTCTAGGCTCCAATAGGAACTGGAAAAAATACAGTTATTCCATATAAGAAACCTCACTGTTTACTGAATATTTTCTGATCCTGACAGGGTTAGTCAGTGGGTAGTAAACAAGAATAACATCTCTCCATGCTCCTGGGTGGATAACAGATGCAAAGAAGGAGGACAGTCTGCTAAGATCTCTCGATCAATAGGCAGGCCAGTTTGGTTGAAGCACTGTTGGAGCTGAGACTGGAAAGACTAACAAGTTAATATATCAAGAATAAAATCAAAAGCCATTATTCACTTATTTCTGCAAGGACTATGAAACTTTTATTTGAGATTGATGGCCCTGTGAGTTCAAACTTTCATTATATCCTTTCTACTTTATGTAAGAGCTGACGTGTTTACATAACAGCTCAATTATATACCAAAGCTCTATGTGATGTTTACATCTAAACACATGTCATGAGTATATGTAGAAGTACATTGTGAATACTAACAATGCTTACCTGTTTTTGTATTTATTATTTTTTATGTCTACAAAAAACTCTCTGCATTTTAAAAAGCTATAGGCTTTTCTGCAACCTAAATCCTTTCTTTCTTGTCACCAGTAATAGTCATTTCTGAGTCCTGCTTTCCAGTTCTTAAAAAAAGCTAATGGTCCTTTGCTTAGATTCTCATTCCTGAAAGACCAAGAGGTCAATACAACCATGATCTATTCAGTAAAAAGACAGAAACATTTAAAAGTTTAAACATTTTTTCTCTCTATTCAAGTCATTTGAATTGATTCATGAACATCTTGTTGTTGTTCAGTTGCTCAGCAGTGTCCTACTCTTTGCAACCCCATGGACTGTAACACAACAGGCTTCCCTGTCCATCACTATTTCCCTGAGCTTTCTCAAATTCATATCCATCTAGTCGGTGATGTCATCCAACCATCTCATCCTCTGTTGTCCCCCTATCCTTCTGCCCTCAATCTTTCCCAGCATCAGGGTCTTTTCTAATGTGTCAGCTCTTTGGATCAGGTGGCCAAAATATTGGAGCTTCAGCTTCAGCATCAGTCCTTCTAATGAATATTCAGGATTGATTTTCTTTAGCATTGACTGGTTTGATCTCCTTGCAGTCCAAGTGACTCTCAAAGGTCTTCTCCAACACCGCAGTTGGGAATGCATGTAAGAATTAAAGATTTTAAAATTTAAAAAATAAAAAACTAAAAATTAAAAAAAAAAAAACAAAAACAAAAAAACAAAAGCATCAGTTCTTTGATGTTCAACCTTCTTTATAGTCCAACCCTCATATCTATACATGACTGCTGGAAAAACCATAGTTTTGACTAGACAGACCTTTGTCAGCAAACTAATGTCTCTGCTTTTTAATATGCTGTCTAATTTATCATAGTTTTCCTTCAACAAAGCAAGCATCTTTTAATTTCATGGCTGCAGTCACCATCAGCAGTGATTTTGAAGCCTAAGTAAATAGTCTCTCACTGTTTCCGTTGTTTCCCCACCTATTTGCAAAAGTGGTGGGACAGATGCCATGATCTTGTTTTTTTGAATTTTGAGTTTTAAGCCAACTTTTTCACTCTTCTCTTTCACCTTCATCAAGAGGCTGTTTAGTTCCTCTTTGCTTTCTGCCATAAGGGTGATGTCATCTGCATATCTTAGATTATTGATATTTCTTCCTGCAATCTTGATTCCAGCTTGAGCTTTATCTAGCCTGGCATTTCACTTGATGTACTCTGCATATAAGTTAAATAAGCAGGGTGGTAATATAGAGCCTTGACGTACTCCTTTTTCAAATTGGAACCAGCTCATTGTTCCATGTCCAGTTCTAACTATTGCTTCTTGATCTGCTTACAGGTTTCCCATGAGGCAGGTAAGGTGATTTGGTATTCCCATCTCTTTAAGAATTTTCCACAGATTGTTGTGATCCACACAGTCAAAGGCTTTGGCATAGTCAGTGAAACAGAAGTTTTTCTGGAACTTTCTTGCTTTTTCTGTGACCCAATGTATGTTAGCAATTTGACCTCTGGTTCCTCTGCCTTTTCTAAATCCAACTTGAACATCTGGAAGTTCACGGTTCACATACTGCTGAAGCTTTACTTGGAGAATTTTGAGCATTTCACACTAGCATGTGAAATGAGTGCAACTGTGTGGTAGTTTGAACATTGTTTGGCATCACCCTTCTTTGGGATTGGACTGACCTTTTCCAGTTCTGTGGCCACTGCTGAGTTCTCCAAATTTGCTGGTGTATTGAGTACAGCACTTTAACAGCATTTTCTTTTAGGATTTGAAGTAGCTCAGCTGGAATTCCATTGCCTTCACTAGTTTTGTTTGTAGTGATGCTTCCTAGGGCCCACTTGAGTTCACACTCCAATATGAATATCTTGGAATTATCTTAATAACACATTCATAGAATGACATCCTTGATATTTCTCTTTACTCTCCTACAAAAGGAAAAAAAAAACAGTATATGCCAATAGCATGGACTGAACTCTTTTACATACAAATAAACTTGTATCCTTTTGAATGAGAATTTGTACACCCTACCTATGGTAACTTCTTCTGAGATTAAAGACAGATCCAAGTTGATTCAAATCAATCTTTCACCTGCACCTACTTTATGAAACTATTTATAGGTAAAATTATCTGTAGAAGTGAGAGACTACTAAAGATTAATGTGTGAAAATACATTAAAACTTAATGTATATTTTACTCATTATTGCATTAACTAAAAGTAAATTGCATCACCTGTATAATCATTACAAAAACATTCATCTCCCCTCACACACAGAATTGTTACAGAAAATGCAGAGAATGTGAGCTGCATCTCCGCGATTGAATAAAAGATAGTCCATTTTAATCAACTTTAAAAAAATAGGAATGTAGAGCCAACGTTATTTCATTTCTTTTGCTGTTTTTTCTGTGCTTAATATATCAAGAAAATTATTTTCACATTTAAGTTATTCATGTAATTAATTACATTTAAATATGTATACCTTTTAGACAGGTCCCCTACAAATATTAAAAATGGTGCTGTGCACCACCATTCCTCATAGCTAACTCTATTAAAGCTGTTGTAACACATAATTAAGAAGTAATTCAACAAGAGTAATTTTAAACCTTTGAATAATGGATAACAAAAGGGATACTGACTGATGACTGACGGCCAGGTGAGGTCAAGTCGGGTTCATGATAGACTTGCTCATGGATGCTCAGCCTTTCTGGTGTCATATTCTAACTTTGAACTTTCCTAGTCAGATAGTCTTCTACCTACAATAGTTGCTTCTATTGTACTATAAGCAACTTAAAAATATAAGAAATTTATGAACATCATATATGAGGTAAAATGGAATCAAGACAGCAAGGTAAAGTTCTGGTAAGCTCTCAGCATTTCAATTTCACCACTTTTCTATGAAAAAGAGTAAATCATTAAAGTCTATTTTCAAACAAAGTTTCCAGAATGTACAGTTTCAGTGTTGCTCTGGATAATCTTTAGGAACTTTATTTGGCCGTTTTACTTGTTCACTCTCCTTTCTTCAGATCTAATAATGTTACCAGGTCCAATCTTCTACTGCTTGCCAAATAACCACATAGCAGTCCAATAATTCCCGAGAAGAGCTATTGGGGAAAAGAATGGTGACTTTGAGGAAGCCAACAGACTGAGAGGATGGTGGACTAGTGTCTAAGAACCCTGAGAACCATTTCTCTCCAGTTAGAATTCAGGCTTTTTATATACTAAAAAGGGAAGGAGTGTGGTGCTGGAATCCTTTATTCTTGGCAGCTGTCCATGTCAGTCTTGTCCTATAAAACCACAACAGGACCAATTTTATTATCTGTATTGCAACTTTTTGTTGCAATTATCTGTATCACAACTGTATTGCAACCTATACAACAGGAAAAAAGTTACACTCGTAAAGATTAGATCCTTGAGAATGGGTTATCCTGTGTATTCCAGGCTATAGGCAACAGTCTTTTTAAAAAGATGCAAAGCCAGCATGATTAAGCACAGGCAACAGAGCACAAAGCTTTGAACAGAAGGAATAGATTCAACACAGTGTCAGGTTTGATCTTCTTCATTCCGGCAAGGTGAATTAAAGGTTTGCCTACAGAGAAAACAGAACCACATGATATCCTGGGCTCCCTGGGCCCCCTGAAATTAAAGGACTCAGATTCTATGAATGTGGACAATAGTCATAAGGATTTGTTTGGACCCTCTGATTATACTCTAGGACTTCTAAGCTTCTTGATTCTAGAGATGGTGCCCTGTTTGGGGAATACCTGGATTCATCTTTGTCCTGGTACAATGGAGACAATTCTTGAGAGTCCCTTAGATAGCAAGGAGATCAAACCAGTCAATTCTAAAGGAAATCAACACTGAATACTCATTGGAAGGGCCAATGCTGAAGCTGAAGCTCCAATACTTTGACAACCTGATGCGAAGAGCTGACTCACTGGGAAAGACTCTGATGCTGGGAAAGATTGAGGGCAGGAGGAGAAGGGGATAACAGAGGATGAGATTGTTGGATGGCATCACTGACTCAGTGGACAGGAGTAGTGAAGGACAGGGAAGCCTGGCCTCCACAAGAGACTGAGACAGACCTGCCTTTGAGCATCTGAGTGTCTCCTGTGGAGGCACGTGTCAGCAGTGGAACCTCTTCCAAAAACACTTATACCAGTATGCCATAACCTCCCAGGACTTCTGAAGTCAGTATCCCTGACCCAGGTCAGGCCACTGTGGACTCAGGCCTCCGCCAGAGACTCCCAGCACTCACAGGCAAGTCTGGGTCAGTCTCTTTCTCCTGGATCCTGGTACGCACAAGGTTTTGTTTGTGCCCTCCGACAGTCTGTTTCCCCAGTCCTGTGGAAGTTCTATAATCAAATCCCATTGGCCTTTGGAGTCCAATTTCCCTGTGGGCTCTCCGTCCCTTTTCAAGATCCTCAGGTTGTGAAATCTTCTTGTGGGCCCCAGAACTTCTGTAACACAGCAAGAGCTTCTCTGGTGTAATTGTTCTCTAGTTTGTGGGCCACCTGCTCGGCGACTCTACAGTGGGGCTAATGTCAACCTCCTCCAAGAGGAAGAGTCACACACTACACCTCTCAGGACTGCTGCTGCCAGAGCCCCTTGGCCTGCAACAGGCCACTGCTGGCACGTGCCTCCACAAGAGACACTCAGACACTCAAAGGCAGGTATGTCTCAGTCTCTTGTGGAGGTCACTGCTCTTTTCCCTGGGTCTTGGTGAACACAAGGTTTTGTTTGTGCCCTCCAAGTATCTCTGGCACCTATGAGCTTTGATTTACAATGTGATTGCACCCCTCCTACAATCTTGCTGCAGCTTCTCTTTTGCCCTTGGATGTGGATTATCTTTTTTTTTTTTTTGGTGGGATCTTACATTCTCCTTACATAGACGTTTTCCTGTCAATAGTTGTTCAGCAGCCAGTTGCAATTTTAATGTTCTTGTTGGAGAAGATGAGCACAAAACCACCATCTTGATAAGGAAACTATCCAAGAACCCACTGGGTGAAATCAAATCGTGTAATTTGCCCTTATGTTATACTTGTTCTAGGGAGCAATTGTCTATGAGAAATGGACAGCAGTAATCCCTAATCAAACTTGGGGTAAGGTTAAATGCATGAAATCACTTTTACACTTTTGACTTTGCTAGAAAGATTTTGTTTAGAATGCCCTATTAATTTGGAGCTTGATCTCAGGGTAGAGTCAACTGGGGTGAATAAATAAACCATGTAAGCAGAAAAGTGGTTAGAAACACTTCTCACCAGTGATTCTGTTTCACAACTGAGAGAAATTTTCTAGGAAAAAACAGAGTTAATGGGCTATTTAGCTCATCTTGATGCTATTAATTCTCTTAAATGAGCTGAGAGGAAGGTAGTTAACCAGGCATATTACCCCGATTTTACTGCATCACTAATATTCAATTGCCTGTCCCAGGTCCTGCAGTTAGTTCAACCCATTCTTTTGCTTTATCTTCTCAGTATTTTCCTGGACAGGCATTGTTTTGAATTATAGACAAATGCCATATGTAATAACTTAGGATGGCAGTAAAAGAGGTGACTTCTTAAACTGTAATGAGATATTACCATTTATCATCCAAGTTCGGTATCCTTCTTTCAACTTTCTTCCCTCTGGCCCTATCAGGGTTGATGTGAAGCCTGTTTCAGCTGCTCCCGTCTCCTCCAGTCATGTCCTCACATTCTCCTCATCTCCAAGCCCCACCTTTGCTCAACCCTGAAATCTGTATTGATTTGATGATCATGGGGCCCATGTTTTGTTTTGTTTTTTTTTTTTGAGATGTAGGACGTGGCCCCTGTCAGCATCTGTGTGGTCCTGGACAAGTAGTTAACCAAACTCTCAGTGTCTAGTGGGGATGGCAGCTCTGGCTTCATAAGGCGGCTGCAGTGGAATGAGTCAGTGGATGTGAAAAACTTACCTATATTTCCACATTGCTGGCTATCACTAACGTTCTCCACTTCACCCTCACCACCACAGAATTTTGTTCCTTCTTTCCCGGGCATTCCTAACATCTTTCTTACAACCTTTCTTTGAAACTCCAGCCCCCTGATCTCATTTCCTTGAACTTTGACAAGGATGATAGCTCTTGAGTTCATGCCTGATTTTATTCTTCCCAGGTTTGCTATGTCCTTGAGGCTGGATCTGCGTTGTCTTCATCCAGATTGTCTCTAAGCAAAGCCAGACTATATGATGCTGCTTGCACCTGACTGACCAGATGCTGGGCAAGCTTCTGTCTCCCCTCCTGCCCTCCATTGCCCTTTATACAGTTTCCAAACCTTGCACAAGAATACATGTTTTAACATTCCTTGCTTATTAAAAGTCTATCTACAGTGGTCACCATAAACCCTCTTGGTTTCATAGGTGACTACAACTTAGCAGACAAGATAAATTTCTTTTCTTTTTTTTAAGTTTTTTATTGTAACAGGATTTTATTTAATTTCTTCTTTTAAATTTTTATTGTAGTGTAGTTGACTTACAATGCTGTGTTAGTTTCTGCTCTAGAAAGAAAGACAAATTTCACATGATACTGCTTGTATGTGGTATCTTAAAAACGCCCCAAAGGGACTTATTTACAAAACACAAATTGAGTTGCAGATGAAGATAAAATTTGATCTAGTAAGTAATTCATGCTTAGGCATCAGTAACATGAGATTTTAGGGAAGAGCAATAAAATAAACCTTAATGTATACACTTGTGTGATTGACATCTGATCAAACTTGTATTCTTTTAAATATATTAGATATGCCAAATCATCACATTTGATTATGGGTAGCCTATGTATTATGTTGCTTCTTAAAATATTTGTCTTTCAATTAGAATTGTATCACTGTCATGTTTTATTCCTACTAATTTAGAAGTCTACTTTTAGGAATGAAATAAAAATATAAAGATGTTTCCAAGTTTTAAAAACACCTTCTATCATTCGCTGTATAAGGATGCCAAGAATGCTGTTCCGTTCGGTTCAGTTGCTTTTCAGTTCAGTCAGTGTCCGACTCATTGTGACCCCATGGACTGCAGTACTCCAGGCCTCCCTATCCATCACCAACTCCTGGAGCCTATTCAAACTCATGTCCATGCTATTAGTTGCCAAATTGATCCAGAAAGATATTAACTACATTTAAAAATTCTCAGAAATACAGAGTATCCAAATGTAAGCAACTTCTAAAGAAGCCAAATAACTGACTGTCCAAATATTCTCTGATAATTGTTCTGTCACTCTGCAGAGGGCTGTCAGCAAATCTTGTTCACCACTCACAACACCCTAAGAATTATGAATGCTCGCACCATCCCCTAGAGGAGGAGAAGTTCATGCTTTTCTGGAATTCCACCATTTGTCTGGATTTATTGGTATCTCTGCTTTTTCATATCTCATAGAATGAACAACTGGCATAGTTTAAAGTGCTCTCCCAGACATTATTTGGAGAAGTCACAACATTCCTTCCAGATGAATAACTGAACAAACCAACCTCTCACTTTGTTATTTGTTTAGATACAATGTTAATAGGTAGTGAAATCTAAAAAAGAAAAATGTTAAGACAAAAGCGAAGAATAGCAGGCTGGAAACTACAGGACATCATTCTGAGGCAAGATAGACCTAAAGTCTGGGTCTGTGAGTGACACAGACAAAGGCCTGGGACAGCATTGGGAAGCTTCCATCAGCTCACAAGCTTGTCAGGTTCTCCACACCCAGGAATAAAGCCCCTTCCAGGGCCTCCAGCCTAGGGGGCTTTAGGCAGAGAGCTTCAGCTGTCCTTCCATTTTCACTGTGAAACAAACAAGCTCCAGCTCTCTGTGGTCTTCCTTAGAGGGCAGATGCCTCCACTTGGCAAGATTCTTCAACACTGTCCATTGCTGGGAAACCCCAACTCTACTTGGTTCCATACACTGCTTAGGGTACCCACACCTCCCTTTGGTCTTAACCTGTGTCAACCGAAGTCTCTCTTCTCATAGCCGTGGCCCCTTTGGATTTTGACAGTGCAAAGCTGAGATCTAAAACTGCACATTCATGCCTCTGAATTCTTCGTGAATGAATACTATAAATAAAAGAGAGATTGCCTTTTCCCAGTCCTTGTGTTTGTCATATAGATTGCAAACATCCATTCAGGTCAGTTCAGCCACTCAGTCATGTCCAACTCTTTGTGACTCCATGAACTTCAGCACGCCAGGCTTCCCTGTCCATCACCATCTCCCAGAGTTTGCTAAAACTCATGTCCATCAGGTCGATGATGTCATCCAACCATCTCACCTTCTGTCATCCCCTTCTCCTCCTGCCTTCAATCTTTCCCAGCATCAGGCTCTTTTCCTATGAGTCAGCCGTTCACATCTGGTGGCCAAAATAATGGAGCTTCAGTTTCAGCATCAGTCCTTCCAATGAATATTCAGGACTGATTTCCTTTAGGATGGATTGGTTGGATCTCCTTGTTGTCCAAGGGACTCTCAGGAGTCTTTTCCAACACCACAGTTCAAAAACATCAGTCCTTTAGTGCTCAGCTTTTTTTACAGTCCAACTCTCACATCCATACATTACTACTGGAA
This sequence comes from Ovis canadensis, assembly GCF_042477335.2. Lineage (NCBI taxonomy): Eukaryota > Metazoa > Chordata > Mammalia > Artiodactyla > Bovidae > Ovis > Ovis canadensis. Next base: position 77,783,160 of record NC_091260.1, on the reverse strand, counting down.
AAACCATGGTTTGGTTAGATGGAGATTTGTCGTCAAAGTAATGTCTCTGCTTTTTAATATGCTGTCTAGTTTTGTCATAGCTTTTCTTCCACAGAGCAAGTGTCTTTCAATTTCATGGCTGCACTCACCATCTACAGAGCTTTTGGAGCCCAAGAAAATAAAGCCTGCCACTGTTTCCCCATCTATTTGCCATGAAGTGATGGGACCGATGCCATGATCTTAGTTTTTGAATGTTGAGTTTTAAGCCGAGTTTTTCACTCTCATCTTTCACTTTCATCAAAAGGCTCTTTGCTTCCTCTCTGGTTTCTGCCATAAGGGTGGTATCATTTGCATATCTAGAGTTATTGATATTTTTCCCAGCAATCTTGATTCCAGTTTGTGTTTCATGCAGCCTGGCATTTCACATGATATTCTCTGCATAGAAGTGAAGTAAGCAGGGTGACAATATACAGCCTTAATGTACTCCTTTCCCAATTTTGAACCAGTCTGTTGTTCCATGTCTGATTCTAACTGCTGCTCCTTGCCTGCATACAGATTTCTCAGGAAGCTTGTAAGGTGGTCTGGTATTCCCATCTCTTGAAGAATTTTTCACATCCATTAGGTTGTTTTTTTTAACTGTGTGCTTTTTATCTATTTTTATCTATTATTATTTGCTTTCTTTCTTTCTTTCTTTTTTCTTTTCTTTTTTTTTTTTTTTTGCTATCAGGCAGTGCCTCTCTTGCCCTCCCATTTTTGAAATAATCTTGCTCATTTACTTATTTGCTTTTGGCCATGTGGGGCCTTGTTGCTGAGTGGCCTTTTCTGCAGTTGCAGGGCATGGGGGCTCCTTCCTAGTTACGGTGCTTGGGCTTCTTATTGCAATGGCTTCCCTTCAGTAGTTGTGGTTCCCGGGCTCTGGAGCACAGGCCCAACAGTTGTGGAGCATGGACTTAGTTGCTCCGCAGCACATGAGTTCCTCCCAAACCAAGGATCGAACCTGTGTTTCCTGCATTGGCAGGTGGATTCTCTACCACTGAGCCCCCAGGGAAGCTACCACTTTGCCTGTGACATACACCCTATCTAATGTGCTTCAGTTCATCAGTTTTTTAAAGAATTTGACCTATCATTGGAAACATTTTCCCATTTGGATCCCTATAAATATTTTTGAGCTCTATTCTGGGGCACAGTTACTTAGAAAGTTACTTAGAAGTTAGCTGATGTTTGAGGGCAAGAAAAAAGAAATAAAATAGATAACCAACAAGAACTCACCATGTAGTACAGGAAACTGCTCAATATTAGGTAAAAACCTAAACAGGAAAAGAATTTGACAAAGAATATGTATATGTATAGCTTAATAATTATGCTGTCCACTGAAAACTAACATGCCATTGTTAATCAACTATGTTACTCTCTCAGTCATATCTGACCCTGCAACCCCGTGGACTGTAGCCCACCAGGCTCCTCTGTCCAAGCAAGAATACTGGAAATTCTCCATGCAAGAATCCTGAAATGGGTAGCCATTCCCTTCTCCAGGGGATCTTTCCAATCTAGAGATCAAATCCAGGTTTCCTTAATCAACCATACTCCAATGTAAAATAAGAATTAAAAAAAAATAAAAAATAAAACCAGGAGAAGAGCTACATTTAGTCCAGGGCTGATTATTTCACACCACTGAGGTAAGACCCTTCTGAGAATTCCACCCAAGGACCCAGGAATTAAGACACCTTTAAGTCTGGTGATCGGAAGTACACGCTGTTCCCACCCCTGTGTGATGCCAAGTGGTGATCCTCCAATGATTTCAGGAGGGTCTTCACTCACCTGGATGTGCTGATAGCTCGCTGCCTAGTCAGGATCCTCCACGGAGTTCCAGAGTTCTGCTCAAAGGCAGGATTTCTCCTCTTTGGTATTCTGTCCTAGAAACTCCAATCACTTTGGTGTCCCCAGAATTCAGACTCCATTTCCTCAATAAAGGAGACACCAGTCCTTGCCCCGTGGCCAGGAAAGTCACCCCAGGAAGAAAGCTGGGGAAATCTCATTGTTCATATCATTTGGATCCTGTCTCTCAGGAACCAAACCCGTGACTTCTCAGTGTCTGTTCCGTATATTTGGCTTTGCCCTATTTGTCTATTTGTTTCCCTTGTTTCAGACAGGACCGTAAGTCTACTCCCTTTTGCTCTCTTTACATTGGCCGAAAGCAAAATGCAACGGCACACTGTTTTAACTGTTCCTTCTGTTATGTGGTTGACATCAGTGGGTCTAGGTCAAGTTTATTCCACTGAAGTTTTGGAAACACTTTATCAGTTCATACATGCTTATTTTTCCTGAGTTCTTTAGAATCAATTTATCTATGAAATAATCCATGAAATGCATAGGCTGACTGCCAGAAAAAAATATACAATAAAACCTTTTTATATTTCAAGAATAGGATGTGCTTATTATTCCAAGCCTGTACACATTCCTCAGGTGCATTTTAAAGTTGTAGTCCTATGGATTGTGTATGTATCTTGGTTTATTCCTACCTATTGTAACCACTTTTGTTGATTCGCAAAACTGACACGATTATTTCCTTAGTATTAACTGTTATTCCTATTTGGAAAAGTTACTGACTTTTTCATATTTGTCTTGTATGCAGGAACATTACTGAATTCTGTTGTTTATTCAAATGTTTTTATTTGCATATTTTGTTATCTTTTCATACTATTCTCTCACAGATACCTATTCTGAAATAATTTATGACTGATTTGTGTTTTTAAATATGCATGCAGCATAGGTCCCTTTGCTTTTTGACAAACTTTACTTTTATAAGTTTACTACATTCTAGTTCTACCCTCTTACTTTTCTCCATGTCAATTATTAATAGAAAACTGGTTTGAGAAAATCTCATTGATAATTCCTTTCTACTCTTACCTATTCTTTCGGACTTCAAGGGAGTGTCAAGTGAATTTATAAATAATTTGCTTAAAAATAATTAAGACTGTTCAAGAGAGAGATTTTACTTAAATATTAAGAGTTAGCATAGCACTTTATCTTATAAATATTCAAAACTAAAGAGATAGTAGCATAAAAATGGTAAGTGGGCTTGATTGTGTTAAGAATTTAAACTATGTGTGTATGAATTAAAGATTCAGTCTTAACATAAATAATTTACATTAGGAGAAGAAGTTTAAGCACATGACTCAAAGAAATTCATATGCAAATATGCATCATCTAATGTTGAACTTCGAGAAAGGACTCAATTAAAAGAAACAGATGTGCCGAGTATTACAAAGGTGAATAATTTCCTTGTATTTAATTTTTTAAAAATCTAAAAATGTTGTGATATCTATTAATTGGATCAGTGTTACATTTGGGGATAATGATATCTAAATTTCAGCAGCTTTCCATAGGAATGTGTTCATGCACTTTGGGAATCAATTGGAATAACTGAGGCTACATTAAGCATTTTGGGTATCAAAGGCTTAACACAGGAAATAGCATCTTATACAACTTCTGAGGATGAGGAAAGCTGCCGTAATGGTCTCAGTCCACCTGATATACTCAAGTGTGTGCTTTTTAGACCCACTTGGAAACTGTATTGTTGGAAGAGGGTGTTTGCTATGACCAGTGTATTCTTCTTCGGAAAACTCTGTGAGTCTTTACTCTGCTTCTTTCTGTATTCCAAGGCCAAGTCTGCCTGTTACTCCAGGTATTTCTTGACTTCCTACTTTTGCATTCCAGCCTCCTATAATGAAAAAGACATCTTTTTGGGGTGATAGTTCTAGAAGCTCTTGTAGGTCTTCATAGAACCATTCAACTTCAGCTTTTTCAGCATTGCTGGTTGGGGCATAGCCTTGGATTACTGTGATACTGAATGGTTTGCCTTGGAAGTAAACAAAGATCATTCTGTAATTTTTGAGATTGCATTGAAGTACTGCATTTCAGACTCTTTTGTTGACTATGATAGCTACTCCATTTCTTCTAAGGGATTCTTGCCCACAGTAGTAGATATAATAGTCATCTGAGTTTATTCACCCATTCCAGTCCATTTTAGTTTGCTGATTCCTAAAATGTCAATGTTCACTGTTACTATATCCTGTATGACCACTTCCAATTTGCCTTGATTCATGGACCTAACATTCCAGCTTCCTGTGCAATATTGATCTTTACACCATTGGATTTTACTTCCATGACCAGTCACATCCACAACTGGGTGATGTTTTTGCTTTGGCTCCATCGATTCATTTTTTTCTGGATTTGTTTCTCCACTGATCTCCAGTAGCATATTGGGCACCTACCAACCTGGGGAGTTCATCTTTCAGTGTCCTCTCTTTTTTGCCTTTTTATACTGTTTATGGAGTTCTTCCTGTTCAGGAGGTTCTTACTGTTCACAGGGTTCATATTGTTCATGGGGTTCTTCAGAGGAGAACTATTTTATATATATATATATATATATATATATATATATATATATATATATATACACTATTCAAGGGGATCTCAAGGCAAGAATACTGAAGTGGTTTACCTTCCCTTCTCCAGTAGACCACGTTTGGTCAGAGTGAAAAGACATGGAGCAACAGGCAAATTTAGCCTTGGAGTATAGAACGAAGTGGGGCAAAAACTAACAGAGTTTTGCCAAGAGAATGCAAACACCCTCTTCCAACAACACATGAGAAGACTCTACACATGGACATCACCAGACAGTCAATGCCAAAATCAGATTGATTATATTATTTGAAGCCAAAGATGGAGGAGCTCTATACAGTCAGCAAAAATGAGACCAGAAGCTACCATGGCTGAGATCATGAACTCCTTATTTCCAAATTCAGACTTAAATTGAAGAAAGGGAAAACCACTAGACCATTCAGGTATGACCTAAATAATATCCCTTATGACTATACAGTGGAAGTGAGAAATAGATTCAAGGGATTAGATCTGAGAGACAGAGTGCCTGAAGAACTATGGACAAATGTTCATGACATTGTACAGGAGGCAGTGATCAAGACCACCCCAATGAAAAGAAATGCAAAAAGGAAAAATGGTTGTCTAAGGAGGCCTTACAAATAGCTAAGAAAAGAAGAGAAGCTAAAGGCAAAGGAGAAAAGGAAAGACCTACCCATTTGAATGAGGAGTTCCAAAGAATAGCAAGGAGAGATAAGAACTGCCTTAAGACCCAGCAATCCCACTGCTGGGCATACACACTGAGGAAACCAGAATTGAAAGCGACACGTGTACCCCAATGTTCATCACAGCACTGTTTACAATAGCCAGGACATGGAAACAACCTAGATGTCCATCAGCAGATGAATGGATAAGAAAGCTGTGGTACATATACACAATGAAGTATTACCCAGCCATTAAAAAGAATATATTTGAATCTGTTCTAATGAGGTGGATGAAACTGGAGCCGATTATACAGAGTGAAGTAAGCCAGAAAGAAAAACACCAATACAGTATACTAACACATATATATGGAATTTAGAAAGATGGTAACAATAACCCTGTATGTGAGACAGCAAAAGAGACACAGATGTATAGAACAGTCTTTTGGACTCTGTGGGAGAGGGAGAGGGTGGGATGATTTGGGAGAATGGCATTGAAACATGGATAATATCATATATGAAATGAATCACCAGTCCAGGTTCAATACAGGATACAGGATGCTTGGAGCTGGTACACTGAGACGACCCAGAGGGATAGTATGGGGAGGCAGGTGGGAGGGGGGTTCAGGATGGGGAACTCGTGAATAACCGTGGCAGATTCATGTTGATGTATGGCAAAACCAATACAATATTGTAAAGTAATTAACCTCCAATTGAATAAATTAATATTTTTTAAAAAATAATTGTAATATACAGTGGAACTCTATGTAACTTTGTTCTGTGTTTTCCAAGTCTCCTGCAAATTTATTTTCATTAAAAAAATAATAAAGTCATTAAACAGGTAATTAAGTTAAAAAAATGGTCATTAGAGTGGGCCCAAATCTAGTACAACTGATATCCCTATCAGAAGAGATAAAGAATGGACAGGTATTGAGAAAAGACCACATGAAGACACAGGGAGAGAATAGTCATTAATAAGCAAAGGAGGGAGCCCTCAGAAGAAACTAACACTGCTGACACGTTGATCTTGAACTTGTAGCCTCCAGAACTGCGAGAAAATAAATTTCTTTATGCCAAAAAAAAAAGAAAGCCTTCCCCAGTGATCAATGCAAAGAAATAGAAGAAAACAATAGAATAGGAAAGACTAGAGACCTCTTCAAGAAAATTAGATATAGCAAGGGAACATTTCATGCAAAGATGGGCTCAATAAAGGGCAGAAATGGTATGGACCTAACAGAAGCAGATGATATTAAGAAGAAGTGGCATGAATACACAGAAGAACTATACAAATATGATCTTCATGACCCAGATAATTACGATGGTGTGATCATTCACCTAGAGTCAGACACCCTGGAGTATGAAGTCAAGTGGGCCTTAGGAAGCATGACTATGAACAAAGCTAGTGGAGGTGATGGAATTCCAGTTGAGTTCTTTCAAATCCTAAAAGATGATGCTGTGAAAGTACTGCACTCAATATGCCAGCAAATTTTGACAACTCAGCAGTGGCCACAGGACGGGAAAAGGTCAGTTTTCATTCCAATCCTAAAGAAAGGCAATGCCAAAGAATGCTCAAACTACCGCACAATTGCACTCATCTCACATGCTAGTAAAGTAATGCTCATAATTCTCTAAGCCAGGCTTCAACAGTACGTGAACCGTGAACTTCCAGATGTTCAAGCTGGATTTAGAAAACGCAAACGAACCCGAGATCAAATTTCCAACATCCGTTGGATCGTTGAAAAAACAAGAGAGTTCCAGAAAAACATCTACTTCTGCTTTCTTGTCTATGCTAAAGCCTTTGACTGTGTGGATCACAACAAACTGTGGAAAATTCTTAAAGAGATGGGAATACCAGACCACCTTACCTGCCGCCTGAGAAATCTCTATGCAGACAAGAAGCAACAGTTAGAACTGGACATAGAACAACAGACTGGTTCCAAATCAGGAAAGGAGTACATCAAGGCTGCATATTGTTACCCTGCTTATTTCACTTCTCTGCAAAGTACATCATGAGAAATGCTGGACTGGATGAAGCACAAGCTGGAATCAAGATTTCCAGGAGAAGTATCAATAACCTCGGATATGCAGATGACACAACCCTTATGGCAGAAAGCAAAGAAGAACTAAAGGGCCTCTTGGTGAAAGTGAAAGAGGAGAGTGAAAAATCACTTTGTATTAGAGCCATTTGGGAGAAATTGTTTCAAATGTGTAGACTCTTGCTCCTTTCAAGAAAAGTTATGACCAGCCTAGACACCTTATTAAAAAGCAGAGACATTAGTTTGCCAACAGAGGTCCATCTAGTCAAAGCTATGGCTTTTCCAGTAGTCATGTGTGTATGTGAGAGTTGGACTATAAAGAAAGTTGAACGTCGAAGAAGTGATGCTTTTGAACTGTGGTGTCGGAGAAGACTCTTGAGAGTCACTTGGAATACTCCTCAGTCATGAAAAATTATATATATATGTATACACACTGACACACACACAAAGGATCCTTATCCATTCATCTATTGATGGACATTTAGGTTGTTTCCATGTCTTGGCTGTCGTAAGCAGTGCTTTTATAGACATAAGGATGCAATTTGCATTTCTGCCAACAGTATAAGAGGGTTCCTTTTTCTCCACACCCTCACCAACATTTGTTGTTTGTAGACTTCTTAATTATGGCTCTTCTTAGCAGTATAAGGTGGTTCCTCATTGTAGCTATAATTTTCAGCACTAAGATTTGTATCCTAGGAATAAACTAGACTGTTTCAAAGATATTAAAAGCAATCATTCAATGAATAAGAATATCTAAGGTGTCAACAGTATAATATATGTTGATGAACTGTTATTTCATGTTATGTTTCTCTCATATTACTCTTCCTCCTTCTGTCCTATCAATAGTCACTAAGAGGAAGCCCCTCTTGTGGCTGAGTGGGACCATATGGCCTGTTCCTGTCAATGGAAAGTGAGTGAGGTGATGGGGGGAGGGTGAACTGGAGTGGACATGAAGTTATTACCTCAACCCTCGGCACTGTCACATGAGTTTGCATTTTAGAAATAAGTAAAATAAAAAGAAGCAAATATTAATGCTGAAGTAATCCCAACTTTTATTGTGTAAAAGTATTAAATTAATATACTAATATTTCTCTGCTGACTGCCATACAGATCCTTGTCCTAAAGGGAAGGAGAACTTGCAGAAAAGTTACCTGCATTATAAAGTAATGAAGAAGAATCTGAAGTGTGCCGATGAAACGCAATTTTTATAAGAACAGAAACGAGACCCTTTTTTAGTTTCACTCAATTGCATGTAGTATGATTATGTGCAGTTTTCAAATATATGCCTTTTTTAACCTTGTTTTGGCTAGAAAACAGTCTTGGGTTGCACTCATTATTGTGAGAAAAAAAAATAGAGGTTACCTGAATTTCTACTGGAAACTTTAAGTAAGCAATGAGAGAATGAACATATTTATGCTTTCTGAAACACCTTCTATTAAGTCTGAAAGGAGATTTGAAAAATTACTTCTTAGGAACATGCTATACCTTTCATTCACCTAAATACATCTTATTGAATTGTTTCTGAATGAAGGAATGAAGTGAATCATTTGTGTAATATATTTACTTCTCTGTCTCTATAGCAAGGCTCTCAAAATCAGAAATTTTATTCCCTTCACCTAACAAAATCTGCCACATTAATTTTTGTGAATGAATAAAAGTGGAAATTACAGTCAGATGTGCCTGAACAGTTTTCTTCCCAACAGCAAACCCTGATATTTCTCTTTGCAAAAGGGTTTTAATTATGCATTCACATCACACCAATTTACTTCTCTTATGCTACTGTCCCCTTATGCTACTGAAGTTCAAATAAAATCCACATCATTAATATTATTCAGCCACCAACTCTATATTTACTTTGCAATGTCACATACATTTTTACTACAAAAAATACTACAAAGGTAGATACACTGCGTTTCCCCAAAGAGAAGTTAATATTTAAGTACATATGTAAAGTTTTATTGTGTAACTCCAGGTCATCTGAGTTAAGACCTAAGTAGACTTAACCATTAGCAGCTGCCTGAATTAAAGCTTCTTTGGGGATTATCTGCAATTTGTTTAAAATTTGAGAACAATTAACAGAAGCATTGCACTATGCTAGGCACATGTTACAGCTCTGACAAAGAGTTTTTATAGATCATATACTTCCAGACAATTTTTTTTGGCCTAAAATTAGCTTCACTCAAAAGATATTATCTTGTAGATGCATTATCTAAAATATTTATGCAAAGTGATTTAAAAATGAATAAACACAAGATAAATAACACATATCCATGTAATGTAAGGTTTAGAGTAATATTATACTTATATTCTACTTTTCATGCATGAGATTCTCAAGCACAAAATTGCAAAATGCAGTTCACAATGCTGAATGAGAGTGGCGCATGGAGACTCTATGAATAGCTTTGTCCCTATTGCGCTTCCCATGTAGCTCAGCTAGTAAAGAGTCTGCCTGAAGTGTGGGAGACCTGGGCTCAGTCCCTGGGCTGGGAAGATCCCCTGGAGAAGGGAAGGGCTGCCCACTCCAGTATTCTGGCCTGGAGAATTCCATGGACTGCATAGCTCATGGAGTTGCAAAGAATCAGACACAACTGAGGGACTTTCACATGCCAGTTGCTCAGTTGCGTCTGACTCTTTGGGACCCTATGGACTGTAGCTTCCAGGCTCCTCTGTCCATGTGATTCTCCAGGCAAGAATACTGGAGTGGTGGGCTGCCATGCCCTGCTCCAGGATATTCCTCACCCAGGAAATGAACCTGGGTTTCCCACAGTGCAGGCAGATTCTTTATCATCTGGGCCACTTGGAAACGATGTAAGTTTATAGAACTTTGAGAAACACTGGGTCCCTGCCACTTTACATGTTTGTGAAGGAAACTTAAAATAAATAGAAATAGAAATTCAGTATACTTCCTCAAAAAGGGAATATGAGGAGCTGTTTGTGTGTGTGTGTGTGTGTGTGTGTGTGTACAGACCTCGAGAGTGGGTGCATGCTGTCTCAGTCAGAACTGTGAAGCTACATAGAACCGACTTCCTAGTATACTCGCCACTGTGACTTACAGTAACACAGAGTTTTTCAGGATAGAATGTAGCATCCTTGGCATAACTGTGTTACTGGTCCCTATTAGCTGTTTTATTTGTCTTTGTTTGGTCATATAAAAAGGACTGCACTTTAAAATTATTATGACATATTAAATAAATAAAAATATAAATGAGTGGGATTAATGTTGTTATTTTATTTTTTTTATTTTTTTTTTTAGTTTTTTATTTTTTAAATTTTAAAATCTTTAATTCTTACATGCATTCCCAAACATGAACCCCCCTCCCACCTCCCTCCCCATAACATCTTTCTGGGTCATCCCCATGCACCAGCCCCAAGCATGCTGCATCCTGCGTCAGACATAGACTGGCGATTCAATTCACATGATAGTATACATGTTAGAATGTCATTCTCCCACATCATCCCACCCTCTCCCTCTCCTCTGAGTCCAAAAGTCCGTTATACACATCTGTGTCTCTTTCCCTGTCTTGCATACAGGGTCGTCACTGCCATCTTCCTAAATTCCATATATATGTGTTAGTATACTGTATTGGTGTTTTTCTTTTTTTTTTTTATTTTTTTTTTATTTTTTTTATTTTTAGTTTTTTATTTTTTACATTTTAAAATCTTTAATTCTTACATGCATTCCCAAACATGAACCCCCCTCCCACCTCCCTCCCCATAACATCTTTCTGGGTCATCCCCATGCACCAGCCCCAAGCATGCTGTATCCTGCGTCAGACATAGACTGGCAATTCAATTCTTACATGATAGTATACATGTTAGAATGCCATTCTCCCAAATCATCCCACCCTCTCCCTCTCCCTCTGAGTCCAAAAGTCTGTTATACACATCTGTGTCTCTTTCCCTGTCTTGCATACAGGGTCGTCATTGCCATCTTCCTAAATTCCATATATATGTGTTAGTATACTGTATTGGTGTTTTTCTTTCTGGCTTACTTCACTCTGTATAATCGGCTCCAGTTTCATCCATCTCATCAGAACTGATTCAAATGAATTCTTTTTTATGGCTGAGTAATACTCCATTGTGTATATGTACCACAGCTTTCTTATCCATTCATCTGCTGATGGACATCTAGGTTGTTTCCATGTCCTGGCTATTATAAACAGTGCTGCGATGAACATTGGGGTACATGTGTCTCTTTCAATTCTGGTTTCCTCGGTGTGTATGCCCAGAAGTGGGATTGCTGGGTCATAAGGTAGTTCTATTTGCAATTTTTTAAGGAATCTCCACACTGTTCTCCATAGTGGCTGTACTAGTTTGCATTCCCACCAACAGTGTAGGAGGGTTCCCTTTTCTCCACACCCTCTCCAGCATTTATTGCTTGCAGATTTTTGGATCGCAGCCATTCTGACTGGTGTGAAGTGGTACCTCATTGTGGTTTTGATTTGCATTTCTCTAATAATGAGTGATGTTGAGCATCTTTTCATGTGTTTGTTAGCCATCCGTATGTCTTCTTTGGAGAAATGTCTATTTAGTTCTTTGGCCCATTTTTTGATTGGGTCGTTTATTTTTCTGGAGTTGAGCTGCATAAGTTGCTTGTATATTTTTGAGATTAGTTGTTTGTCAGTCGCTTCATTTGCTATTATTTTCTCCCATTCAGAAGGCTGTCTTTTCACCTTGCTTATATTTTCCTTTGTTGTGCAGAAGGTTTTAATTTTAATTAGATCCCATTTGTTTATTTTTGCTTTTATTTCCAGCATTCTGGGAGGTGGATCATAGAGGATCCTGCTGTGATTTATGTCTGAGAGTGTTTTGCCTATGTTCTCCTCTAGGAGTTTTACAAGGGTGTCCACTTTCACCGCTACTATTCAACATAGTTCTGGAAGTTTTGGCCACAGCAATCAGAGCAGAAAAAGAAATAAAAGGAATCCAAATTGGAAAAGAAGAAGTAAAACTCTCACTGTTTGCAGATGACATGATCCTCTACATGGAAAACCCTAAAGACTCCACCAGAAAATTACTAGAGCTAATCAATGAATATAGTAAAGTTGCAGGATATAAAATCAACACACAGAAATCCCTTGCATTCCTATACACGAATAATGAGAAAGTAGAAAAAGAAATTAAGGAAACAATTCCATTCACCATTGCAACGAAAAGAATAAAATACTTAGGAATATATCTACCTAAAGAAACTAAAGACCTATATATAGAAAACTATAAAACACTGATGAAAGAAATCAAAGAGGACACTAATAGATGGAGAAATATACCATGTTCATGGATTGGAAGAATCAATATAGTGAAAATGAGTATACTACCCAAAGCAATTTACAAATTCAATGCAATCCCTATCAAGCTACCAGCCACATTTTTCACAGAACTAGAACAAATAATTTCAAGATTTGTATGGAAATACAAAAAACCTCGAATAGCCAAAGCAATCTTGAGAAAGAAGAATGGAACTGGAGGAATCAACTTGCCTGACTTCAGGCTCTACTACAAAGCCACAGTCATCAAGACAGTATGGTACTGGCACAAAGACAGACATATAGATCAATGGAACAAAATAGAAAGCCCAGAGATAAATCCACACACATAGGGACACCTTATCTTTGACAAAGGAGGCAAGAATATACAATGGAGTAAAGACAATCTCTTTAACAAGTGGTGCTGGGAAAACTGGTCAACCACTTGTAAAAGAATGAAACTAGATCACTTTCTAACACCGCACATAAAAATAAACTCATAATGTTGTTATTTTAATGTAAAGCTTGATTATATGTTCTGTCACTGGGACCTATTTCAATTTGTAACTAGGCCTTCATGACAATAGAGACAGTAAATCTGTTATTTGAGATATCTATGACTTTTTTGTAATTGACTATGGAGTAATCAATTATGATAGAGGAAGCACAGTAATTACTAAGTCTTATAATTTTATCTCATAGATGACTAAACATTTTGAAGACAATTATATATTAATAAAAAATACAATTTTCTGGTGGAGTCTTTAGGGTTTTCCATGTAGAGGATCATGTCATCTGCAAACAGTGAGAGTTTTACTTCTTCTTTTCCAATTTGGATTCCTTTTATTTCTTTTTCTGCTCTGATTGCTGTGGCCAAAACTTCCAGAACTATGTTGAATAGTAGCGGTGAAAGTGGACACCCTTGTCTTGTTCCTGACTTTAGGGGAAATGCTTTCAATTTTTCACCATTGAGGATAATGTTTGCTGTGGGTTTGTCATAGATAGCTTTTATTATGTTGAGGTATGTTCCTTCTATTCCTGCTTTCTGGAGAGTTTTTATCATAAATGGATGTTGAATTTTGTCAAAGGCCTTCTCTGCATCTATTGAGATAATCATATGGTTTTTATTTTTAAATTTGTTAATGTGGTGAATTACATTGATTGATTTGCGGATATTGAAGAATCCTTGCATCCCTGGGATAAAGCCCACTTGGTCATGGTGTATGATCTTTTTAATGTGTTGTTGGATTCTGAAAATACAGACATAATAAGGAATATTATAACAGGTTATTTCACTTGTTCATTAAGCAGAGAAAATTGATATTCGTCCACCAGGAAACATATGTAATCACAAAGCATCATGTAGAGAACAATTATATTGTCTTGATGAATAAATGAAAATTGATGTTTTTATGCATCAAATTTTTGGTCTATAGTTTACCTAAATTTGATGATTTTTAAAACATCAATGAAGTTATTCACTCTGTTAGAATTTAAATTAACTCTGCAATTATGCTAAAGAATAGTATGCCAACTTTTGGTTCTTTGGCAGATTTTTAGACTTATGAAATACTAGCTTAGTATTTAATATAGTTTTGCATTTCCTGTAATAATAAAACAAACTAGTGAAGCTTGCTTAAAGCAACCAGTATGAAGGATTGAAGTCTACAAAAAGATCTTGACAGAAAGTGTGGCTCAAATTGCAAATACTCCATCAGAACCAATAGCAATGTAAACTCTGGTCTGCATGAAATCACTAAACTGAAAAAAAAAATGATATGCACACGATGGAGCTATTCAGTGTTTAATACCTCCTCGTGTGTGCATGTTATTTTCATATGCATATTTTTGTCAGTTCCTTAATGTATATAGGAACAACTTTTCTCTGGATTAAAATGAATATAAAACTCCTTATATTTTTTCCATGGATTAAACTGATAACCTCTCAAGAGTCTTCTCCAACACCACAGTTCAAAAGCATCAGTTTTTCAGCACTCAGCTTTCTTTATGGTCCAACTCTCACATCCATACTTGACTACTGGAAAAACCATAGCTTTGACAATATAGACTTTTTTCGGCAAAGTAATGTCTCTGCTTTTTAATATGCTGTCTAGGTTTGTCATAGCTTTTCTTCCAAGGAGCAATTTGAAACAGACATTTGAAACAGACATTTGAAACAATTTCTCCCAAATGTCTCTTATAAAAAGGGATTCCTGTTCTATATTATATATTGCCAAGATAACTAAAATTTAGTTATTTCAAAATAACATTTTCAAATATTTTCCATCATAACAGTAAAATAAATGTACTTACTAAGCCACCATAAAGGTGTTTAAATTGAAACTGAAACATATTGGTTAATTAGTCCATCATTTTCTATTTGTTTTCCTCATCTTTAAACATACTGAAACATTCAATATGTGTCATATATTTGGGGGGGGGGGCGCTATATATTTTTCATCATTTTCTTCTTAAAAAAACTTTATCATTTAGCAATTATTTAAAAATGAATACTAAAATTAGTTTATTTGAAAGAATCAGTCAAGGAGAATTAAAAATTAATTAAATTTCCAACTTCTCAGATGACAGACCCAGCTTTGTGTTTAGAGGCTGATATTTTCTTTCATAACACTTTTTATTTTTTGCCTTCCCTAATTATTCAGCAAACAAAAATTAATTTTCAATAATTAAATAATATCATTCAATACTTTAAAATTCCTTATGAATATTATTGTTTGGGGGCAGTTTACTCTCAACTCCTTCAAGTTATTTGAGAAGTATACATTAAAATGACTGAAACCTGAGTAAACTGTTACCTTATGAATTTTTCTAGTGTATCATTAATGATATTTTGTATGTTTGTAATGTAGCTTTCCATATTCAAATGAGGCTGTAGGTCATTACCTGACACTCACCTGTGACATTTGACATCCTATGTGCTGTCATAAAAGTGTGCTCTCTCTTTAAACTCCCTTAGTGGCAAAATGAGAAAGTCTATGGAATGAACAAGAATAATTTAGGTCTTAAAATCTTTAGCTTACATGCTTCTAAAATTTGGAGAAATATCTTCTCATTTGTTTTTTTGCTGGAAATTTGCTAAAGCAACTGTCCTTCCACACTCCTGAACATCAAGCAGAGTGGTATGATCTCTTTACAGGAGTGGTAATTATATCATATATTTACACAAGAAAATAAATGTTCATAACGCTGTCCTCTAATGCAGTCAATGTTTTCATGGTATTATTAATACAGAAGTCTCTTTCTGTATTTTTTTTCTCATAATGTAACATTCTAAGTTATTGCTAATGAGTGAGTGATACTTCTTTCAACATATATTTTACAGTTTTCCACAATAATGTAGGGAAAGCAGCTAACTGTTAAATTCATTATGCAATCATTGTACTCTATAAATATAGGGTAAAGATGATTTCTAGGGATACTTATCCAAGGTTTTTCAGTCATGATATTTTATGTTCAAAGAGGTCATATTTTAGTTTGATGATTTCAGCAACTTATGGTCACATTATGCTAGTGATTTACAAAGATATAGTTGATTAGCTTCCAGTTTTTCTTTCTCTTCTCTTTCTTAACTGAAAATGTCTTTAACTTGCCTCCTTCATGATTCTGTTCTGTATGAATTTCTACATACAGTGTTCTGACCTTTCTGTATCAATTCAGACTCATTTTCAGCTCCTAGGAACAAACATCCTGACTTTAGACATCAGTATTCATAAGGGTTATTCCCTTCCATAAAAGAGCAGTGCAAGTTGGCTGTACAGGGCTCACAACGCAGATCTACTAAGTTGTCAGAATGTACTTGAATCTATTTTGCCACTTTTAGTATAAAGCTTCCAGCCATAAGAACACCAAGAGAACAACAGCCCCCATGCGCATCAAGTCAGCATTCTTGAAAGCTGATAAAAAGAAGCCTACTCAGTGTATTCACCTATGTTAGACGCCAACATTAATGAGATGGAGCCAAGATTATAGAGTGGAAGTGAATACAATGTTGAAAACATAATTTTTTAATCACAAAATTTCTTAAATGAGTAATTAAATAAAAGGTACATTTGGAGAATCTTTTTTTTTTCAATTTTTATTTTTACTTTATTTTACTTTACAATACTGTATTGGTTTTGTCATACATTGACATGAATCCACCACAGGTGTACATGTGTTCCCAAACATGAACCCCCCTCCCACATCCCTCCCCATAGCATCTCTCTTGGGTCATCCCCGTGCACCAGCCCCTAGCATGCTGTATCGTGCATCGGACGTAGACTAGCGATTCGATTCTTACATGATAGTATACATGTTTCAATGCCATTCTCCCAAATCATCCCACCTTCTCCCTCTCCCTCTGAGTCCAAAATTCCACTATACACATCTGTGTCTTTTTTGCTGTCTTGCATACAGGGTCATCACTGCCATCTTTCTAAATTCCATATATATGTGTTAGTATACTGTATTGGTGTTTTTCTTTCTGGCTTACTTCACTCTGTATGATCGGCTCCAGTTTCATCCATCTCATCAGAACTGATTCAAATGTATTCTTTTTAATGGCTGAGTAATACTCCATTGTGTATATGTACCACAGCTTTCTTATCCATTCATCTGCTGATGGACATCTAGGTTGTTTCCATGTGAGGCAAGAATATACAATGGAGTAAAGACAATCTCTTTAACAAGTGGTGATGGGAAAACTGGTCAACCACTTGTAAAAGAATGAAACTCGATCACTTTCTAACACAGCACACAAAAATAAACTCAAAATGGATTAAAGATCTAAACGTAAGACCAGAAACTATAAAACTCCTAGAGGAGAACATAGGCAAAACACTCTCCGACATAAATCACAGCAGGATCCTCTATGATCAATCTCCCAGAATTCTGGGAAAAAAAGTAAAAGTAAACAAATGGGATCTAGTTAAAATTAAAAGCTTCTGCACAACAAAGGAAAATATAAGCAAGGTGAAAATACAGCCTTCTGAGTGGGAGAAAATAATAGCAAATGAAGCAACTGACAAACAACTAATCTCAAAAATATACAAGCAACTCCTGGAGAATCTTAAGGTTATTGAAAAATTCATTTTATTATAGGCAGAGAGTTTTCCGGATCTGGGTTTATAAACCTGGTCATATAAAATTGTGGTTTAACAGATCATTCTTTTGGTCAAATTTAAACTCTCTTTTTTTTTTTTTTTTACTTTTGCAGGAAAGTCAGACCTCAAATATCAGTGCTACCAAAAATGGTAATGAACTGAAGCTGGTCCATATCAGTGAGTCTGCTTGGACACTCTGTGTTAGCAATCTATTCATCACATCCAGCAATAAGAAGGTACATCACCAGTGACTGATTGTGTATTTGGACCATTAATAGTTTAACACATCAACCACTCTGCCAAACTGATTTGCTCCTAAACTTGCATATTTATTTATAAGATTTATTAAAATATTTATACCTATCTCTATGCATAGCATAAAGTTTATACTGATTGGACTATTAAAAAGTTATAAATTGTCAAAAGCTCATAGAAATGAATTTTATTTAATGGCTGTTGATTTCCCAATAAGCAGCTTATTATGCACTACAATATCTTCATGAAATATGAAGCCCTTAAAGTTAATATTTTTGAGTGGAGATAATGTCATTCTCAGTAGCACTATGGTAAATTCCTTGTGATTTGCTAGCATGTTTTTCTGCACATGCTTCTGCCACAAACACTTTATTAATGCATTAAATCTGCCATTAAAAATAAAGTGACTTAAATCACTGAAAATGGTACTGTCTACTTAAGTTATTCATCCCAATACTTTGTGCCAAGGGGAAAGTTAAATTAAAACTCTGAAACTCATGAAATCCACGCCCAAGATGTTTTGTCATGGATTATACGGAAAACAGCACGCTATTAAGTTGTGTCGTGTTTATTATGTGTCTTAGAATTCTCTGAAGATTTTGAGATGCCTGTGGCTTCATTTGAAATTCACAGCTCTTCTAAATATTTTCTTCTTAAAATTTTAATAGCTGAGAAAAACCTGAGAATTTTAGCATACATGCCCTGAAATGAGCACAGAGATCTGAGGCCTGTCTTCTCAGTCTAGTTAGAGATTTTGTCACTCTACTTTAATAATGTATCTATTGTTAGACCAATCATAATCTAAAGAATTCTAGTCTTGGACTGCCTTGTCTGCAAGCATGTAATGTTTCACTAAATGCATGTCAAGTGGTTTTTGTCTCAATGAATCAGAGTCAGTCAATTAGCAAGTAGTTTTCCAGATTCCTTATATATATGAAACATATACGCATTAACATATGACACTTGTTTTTCTCTTTCTGACTTCACTTTGTCTGACAGGTTCTATATTCATCTAGGATTACAGACAGAGAGCGGACTTGTGGACACAGGGCAGGAAAAAGAGGAGGGTACAAATTGAGACAGTAGCCATGTGTAAGATAGCTAGCTAGTGGGAAGCTGCTGTACAAGACCGGGAGCGCAGCTTGGTGCTCTGTGATGACCTAGAGGGGCGGGATTGGGGGTGGGAGGGAGATTCAAGAAGGAGGGGACATATACATAGAGCCGATTCCGGTGCCACACAGCAGAAACTGACACAACGGCGTTGTAAAGCAACTAGACTCCAATTTAAAGATATAGTAATTTTGAAACCAATAATAAAAAAAGGAAAAGAAGTATTGATATCTGTATCTGAGGCATGCCATCTACATCTGAACTGTCTTCAGCTGACCTCTGACCATCTCTGCTCCTGTGTCCGTCTGAGTTATTGTTATAAGCTCTATATCTAGGCTGATCTAAAACTTTACCTCCTGATGGCTTTTCACATGCCTCTAGGATCAGGTTGGTGGTTCTCCTTCTTCTAAACACCTCCATTCTGCACCATGTCTAGGAAGTTCCAGCATACCCCTGGTGTTTCTTAAATTATTTCTGAACAAGTTTATCTAAACAATATATTTCATTTGCTAGTGGGGGGAAATTAATACATAAAGTTTAAATCAACTGCACATAAAAATCATCAATAAGAACAGAGAATGGCAACATAGAGGGGTGGGATGGAAGTTCAAGAGAGACGGGATATATGTATATCTATGACCAATTCATGTTGAGGTTTGACAGAAAACAACAAAATTCTGTAAAGAAATTATCCTTCAATTAAAAATTAATTTTTAAAAAGAACATAGAATGGAATTTTACTGTGGGATTCATAATTTAGAACCTAATGAAATTCTGAGAGTATATTATAATAATTTATCAAATAGATTATACTACTTAATTCATGGTGTTCTCATGGTTTTCTTATCACAGTAGATGGAAACCAATTATTGTCTTCTCTAAGCTTCATAGATTTCTACTAACCAAAAGCCAACAAGCTTCAGACTAGAGCTATATATTCTTGTGGAGAAAAAAATAACAGATTTTAAGTGCTGGACAATAACTTGTCATCTTCCCTGACTTCTTATTCACTTTGTCTTTGACACTTGTCATTTTGAATGAAGGCATTTGACTAAATACACTTTTGTGACCCCTGACTACTCATCTTGGAAAAGCCAAGCATTTGAGAGAATAAAATTGTTCTGAGAAAAATCCATGAGATCAGCTCCTCTCTCTAGGACTATCAATTCAAGTCCTAGTTCCTTTGGTAAATTGTTGAAATATCAGTGTCATCTTAATACGAGGGTGCTGAGATAAATCTCTCATTTCACAGGAAATGGAAAAATGAAAGTAATTATTTTGTGTAAACTGAACTTACTTGTACCTCTCTGGCTTCATGGCACCTTCAACAGCCCCCTCAGGGGTGTGAATTGCTGTGGTGTTTTGATTTGGCTTCTATCTCCCAAGTAGGGCTTCCCAGGTGGTGCTAGTGGTAAAGAATCTGCCAGGAAGTTCCTGCCAATGCAGGAGATACAAGAGACGCAGGTTCAATTCCCGGGTCAGGAAGATGCTCTGAAGTAGGAAATAGCACCCCATTCCAATACTCTTGCCTGGAAAATTCTGAGGAGTCTGGCAGGCTACAGTCCCTGGGGCCACAAAGAGTCAAACACAACTGAGCAAGCAAACACACACAAATTCCCAATTATGGCTGAAATTTTTTGAGGGACCATGAAAAAAATATAAAAGTCTCCAGTATTTAGCATAATATTTAGTATATCAAAGGGCTTCCGTTGTGGCTGAGCTGGTAAAGAGTCTGGGTTTGATCCTTAGGTTGGGAAGATCCCCTGGAGAAGGGAAAGGCTACAGGCTCCAGGATTCTGGCCTGGAAAATTCCATGGACTGTGTAGTATATGGGGTCGCAAGTAGTCGGACATGACTGAGCGACTTTCACTTCACTTAGTATATCAAAAGCAATCAACATTCGTCATGAATAGAGAAATATCATAGCTATTAACACATAATATATCTCTGGTTTTAACTGATTTTTTAGATGTTATTTATAATTTAGATTGTTATTATTTCTTATTAATTTAAGCTTGCTGCAAACTTATGCTATTGATACTTATGCAGCTGAAAATATATGTTTTTCCTTTTTGTGTTTATATGTAATACTGCAGCTCAGCAGGCTTATGCACTCAAATTTTCATTCTATGGCTGAAAATCTTCAAAGAGGAGAAACAGGCTAGATGTATTTAAGTGGAGCATTCTTATTTCCTTGATAGTCTTAGCTCAGTGAGACACATTGTTTGTCTTTCAGTGTTTGTTAAATGCAAGAATGAATATGGAAGTCTAAGAAATGCTTTTTCATGTAATCTAAATATTGCTTCACGTATTAGCTTCTTTATTAATTCTGAACTACTGTAATTAACAGTACTTGGTCTTATGTGGTGTCCTTCTAATATTTTACTAGATTCCATTTTAAAGTCTTCTAGGGACTTTTGTACTAATACATATGTTTTAATGCTAATGCATATTAATCTGAATAAGATAAACTTTATTGAACATGAACTTGTCAGTCGCTAAGTCATGTCTGACTCTGCAACAGCA
The DNA here is from genome assembly GCF_042477335.2 of Ovis canadensis. NCBI lineage: Eukaryota > Metazoa > Chordata > Mammalia > Artiodactyla > Bovidae > Ovis > Ovis canadensis. Next base: position 77,761,825 of record NC_091260.1, on the reverse strand, counting down.
CGACTATGGCCCACCAGCCTCCTCTGTCCATGGGATTTTCCAGGCAAGAACATTGGAGTGGGCTACCATTCCCTTCTCCAAGGATTTTTCCAACCCAGGAATCAAACACATTGCATTTTAGGCAGATTCTTTACCGTGTGAACTACCACAGAAGCCCATGAAGTAATGAACAAACACCCAGTCTCAGAAGCTTAAACTAGTAAGATTAATTTTTAATTAATGGTATAGATGCACAGTGTGTTGGAGAAGACCCTTGAGAGTCCCTTGGACTGCAAGGAGATCCAACCAGTCCATCCTAAAGGAGATCAGTCTTAGGTGTTCATTGGAAGGACTGATGCTAAAGCTGAAACTCCAATACTTTGGCCACCTCATGCGAAGAGCTGACTCATTGGAAAAGACCCTGATGCTGGAAGGAATTGGGGGCAGGAGGAGAAGGGGACGACAGAGGATGAGATGGCTGGATGGCATCACCAACTCGACGGACATGAGTTTGAGTAAACTCCGGGAGTTGGTGATGGACAGGGAGGCCTGGCGTGCTGCGATTCATGGGGCCGCAAAGAGTCGGACACAACTGAGCAACTGAACTGAACTGAACTGATAGATGCAAAGCTGTTTCACTGGGAGCTCTGCTCCATAAATTCACTCACAGACTTTACCCGAAAAGTCACGTTCATCTTTTTCTGGCCTTAACATCAGGGGCATGAGACCTTGACTGTCTCTCAGGCAGAGAGAAATGTGGAGATCTTACATCAGCTGAGGCGATGCTAGCCAAATGTTCGATCTTACAGCCACTGACTTGAAGCGGTCGTGGGAGTGGACAAAAGCCTGGCTTGTGTAGTCTTTCTTGCTCCAAGATGCAGAAGTGCATATTGGTAAGCTGCAGTAATAGTTAACATATGTCTATCTTTGTTATGCTCTGGAAAACTGCAGTAATTTATAGCGGCTACTTCCTAGGATTTCTGTGTATCAATAGGGATAAAACATATAGAGCTAGATACATAGTAACTATTGAAACCTGACTATTGGAATAATTATTATACTAATTAGGAGTAATAATGGTGGTGGTGTAGTGGTCAAGATAGTATCCATAATCACATGTGCATTAGTAGCAGAAGGAATAATGTTGGCAAAAGTTGTAGCAGAGGATAAACAGTAGCAGTGACAGCGGGTATGGTAGGAGCAGGAGCAGCAGCTGCAGCGATCACAGAAGCGGTGGTGTCGTAGTAATACTAGCAGCAGCATTACTAGTAATAGCAGGAAGTGGAGGAATAATGTCATTAGTATCAGCAGCAGTAGCAGTAATAATGACAGCGGGGATGGCAGGAGCAGAGGTAGCAGTAGTCAGAGCTGTGGTTGTAGTGGTAGTTACTTGCAGTGGTTGTAGTTATAACACGAGTGGTAGTACTAGTAATACTAGTAATAGTATCAGCAGCAACAGCAGTAGTATCAGGGGAGCAGCAATATTTGAACTATAGGCAGACCTTGGAGCAACTATGGGTTTGATTCCAGACCATGGGTTTGATTTCCAGATGTTTAAAGAGAACATCTCAGTAAAGCCAGTCAAACTGAACTTTTGGTTTCCCAGTGCATGTTAAAATTCTGTTTACACTACGCCATAGCCTATTAAATGTGCAATAGCATTGTGTTTAAAAAGACAATGTACATTCCTTAATTTGAAAATACTTTATTGCTAAAAAATCCCAACCATCATCTGAGCTTTCATTGAGTCATAGTAGTTAACATCAAAAGTCACTGATCACAGATCACCACAACAAATTTAATCATAATTGCTTCCCTTACAGCTCAATCAGTAAAGAATCTGCCTGCAATGCAGGAGACCTGGGTTCGATTCCTAGGTCGGGAAGATCCCCTGCAGAAGGAAATGATGATTCACTCCCGTGTTCTGGCCTGGAGAATCCCATGGACAGAGGAGCCTGGCAGGCTACAGTCCATGGGGTCACAAGAGTCGGACAGTCCATGGCGTCGCAAGAGTCGGACCCAACTTAGCGACTTTGCTACTACTACCAAAAATTGAAATATTGCAACTATTACCAAATGGGATACAGAGATACAAAGTGAGCAAATGACGTCTGAAAAATGGCTCCAACAGACTTGCTCAAGACAGGGTTGCCCCCAGTCTTGAATTTGTGAAAAGCTTTTTCTATTTGTGAAGTAAAATGAGATATTGTTAACCTGACACACAGTGAGGCCAAACAAACTTGAGATGTTGGAGTATGAAGAAGAGAAAGGTTTACTGCAGGGCCATGCAAGGAGACGAGGTGGCTCATGGACTGAAAAGCCCCCAGCTTCCTGAAGGGTTTCTGCAAAGCACTTTTAAAAGACAGGTGAGGGGGCATTGCAGGGTACCTGATCAGCCTTTGCATAATTCTCTGATTGGCTGATAGTGAGGCAGTAGCCTGGTGTCTCAGAGGTGAACATAGTCATTAGGCTCCTGGAGACCTGGGACTGTGTGCTCGTAGTCCTCCATTAATTCCTCCATGGGGTGGGACGAGGGAGGTGCACATCTGCAGAACAACTCCGGAAATTCGCATCAAACTCTATTGCTATTATCTAGGTACTTTCAGTTCAGTTCAGTCGCTCAGTAGAGTCTGACTCTTTGCGACCCCATGGATTTCAGCACGCCAGGCTTCCCTGTCCATCACCAACTTGCTCAAACTCTTGTCCATCGAGTCAGTGATGCCATCCAACCATCTCATCCTCTGTCATCCCCTTCTCCTCCTGCCTGCAGTCTTTCCCAGCATCAGATTCTTTTTTGATGAGTCAGCTCTTTGCATCAGGTGACCAAAGTACTGGAGCTTCAGCTTTAGCATCAGTCTTTCTAATGAACATTCAGGAATGATTTCCTTGATTATTGACTGTTTTGATCTCCTTGCAATCCAAGGGACTCTAAGAGTCTTCTCCAACACCACAGCTCAAAAGCATCAATTCTTCAGTGCTCAGCTTTCGTTATGGTCCAACTCTCACATCCATACATGACTACTGGAAAAACCGTAGCTTTGACTATCAGACCTTTGTCGACAAAGTAATGTCTCTGCTTTTTAATATGCTGTCTAGGTTTCAAGTGTCTTTTAATTTCATGGCAACAGTTACCATCTACAGTGATTTTGGAGCCCAAGAAAATAAAATCTGTCCCTGTTTCCCCATCTCTTTGCCATGAACTGATGGGACCGGATGGGAGTTGCATTTTCATTTCCTTTATGACATCCTTAGAAGTGTACACATTTTTATTTACATTTCCTTTACCATATTTGGTTTTTGCATTCTAAGGATCTTCCTCATATCTCAAGATGATAAAGATTTTTTTCCTATGTTTTCTTCTAGAAATCTTGAATTTCATTTCTTTAATTTATAGCCTTTTTCAGGAATGTTTTGCATTATCTTCTATAGATATTTTCTTGCCATTTTTATTACAATATATTAACATTTAATAAAATGCATGCATTTTAGCTGTGCAGTTTTATGAGCTTAGCAAACCTATCATACACCTGTATAATAATCACTAAAAAAAAAAGCAAAATATTTCTATCACTCTATAAATTTTCCTCATACCCATTTCCAGCTAATTCTCACTGCAAAATAGAGAAAGAAGTCTTATTATTTTAGATTTTAGTTTACACTTAATTATCTGATGAGATGGGGTCCCTCCTCCCATCCCCCACCACATATACAAATGTCCTTCTGTTTAAAAACCATTTCTTGAAAATAATGCATCTGTATCTATTATTTTATCATTTGTTTTCTTTTGATCTCACAAATTTGATATATCTTCTCTCTCTCTGCTTTAATTTCTTTTGAATTAACTAATGAATTATTGTTATCTGCTCTTTAGTTTTACATTCAAGAGTTGCTTTGGAGATTACAGCATACTTCAATGAATTATTTTCTCCTAACGTAAATTATTTTATCTCTGTCTTCTCATACAACACTAGTGCTGGAGGATACTATAACTTCACTTACATCAATGACTTTTTAATATTTTATTGTCATTGTGCTTGTCATTATATATATATATCTGTTTTATATATTACAGAGCATTATTATTATTGGTTTCTAATGGCGTGCTGCGATTCATGGGGTTGCAAAGAGTCGGACACGACTGAGAGACTGAACTGAACTGAATGTTAATATTCATTTACATTTCCAATAGATTTATTCTTCCTGTTGTCCTTGATTCTATCCTAATTTCTCTTTTTTATCTTGAATTATTTTACTCTGGTGAGAAAGCTACGTTTAATATTTCTTTTAATGAATATTTGTTTCTAGTGATATTATATATCTAGTAATATAACATATATATGTTATACCTAGTATATTATCTATATATAATTATATATATATAATTATACAACAGGTGATAATTCTGTTTTTATTTGCTCTTTCCTTGTTTATTTTAACTGCATATTTGTATGATATTTTCACTTGGTATGGGGATCTCCAGATTAGAAATTGTTTTCTTTCAGCCTTTAATAATATCATTTTATTTCTTCTTACTTCCGTTGTGTTTGCTGACAAAAGCAGCTGTCAGTCTTAATCTTGCTCCTTGATGGTGATGTGCATTTTTATTTCTGTCTGCTTTTTTATATTTTCAGCATTTTTAACCAGGATTTGTCTAGATGTGGTCATTTTATATTTCAACGGCTTGCACGTACTAAGCTTCTTGAACCTGAAGACAGGGATTCCTTTATTGATTTGGGAAAATTATCAGATCCCTATCCCAGCCTCTCAGTCTCTCCTTTTCTTCTAGAATTCTAATTATACGGAAGTCAGAGCTTTTGACCAAGCCTCCTCCACATTTGAAACTTGAATATTTTCTTATTCCAGAAAAGGTTCACCCTATCCTAAGGTATCTAGCTAGAGTGGAGCAAATCATTTCATTTCAGTACAGGTCTGACCCTACTCTGTGTTAAAATTTTCAAATTGCTACCACTGATTCACCGTTGCTACTACTGCATAGCTCTCCAATTGTCAGACATACAGCCTACTGCATCGCCAGTGTTCCAAGAACATCTTATGTGCTCAGCTCCAGTTTCTATCTCCTCTGCATTGGAAATAAACTGACCACTACACTCTGATGTTCAGGTTTTGTTGGCTTATTTTCTCATTCACTTCACTTGCGCAGTTTAGGAGTTTTGCATACCACAACATGAAAACTTATTGATATTCCTCAACCCTTCCCTTTTCTCCAAGATGTTGGCCTCTTGAATATGAATTGTCTACCATTTTGGTTCCAGTTACGCCTTCGGAATAAAATCAGAAGAGCAAGACTGGATCAAATGTATTCACATTAACAAAATTTTGTTGCTAAGCTGCCTTTCGCAAAGATTGATTTAATTCACTCTCTTCTCAAAGTATATGGCATGAAGTTTATTTCCTTGTTAAGTGATTATTTTCTGTAGTCTTTTGCATCAATATAGACAATCAATAAAGATGAACAAAATTGAAGGAGTGGTTTTATCTATAAGAAAATGCTTCCATAAGTAAGAGGGGAAGTGTGGTGGCAGAGAATTCCTTTTAGCTTAATAAGACAAGATAAACTAATGGCACTTCCTTGATGAATTACAAGCATCATATAGAAATCATCATAAATTTAGCATTAGACAGCATATCAAAGGCTAATATTACAGAGAACTTATCATTTAGCTTATATTACTTAGCTTTGAGGGAAGATAAGTCTTTGCTTTTGCCTTCTACCACTTTGTGTATATCTTTTATCGAGGAATAAATAAAGCTTATATGTTTTAATACACCAAAAATGATTTGCAGTTTGGCAATCTGTCATTCCTCTTCCAGTTACGTGTAGCTGCTCCTGGTGCATTTTGGGTACTTAATGAAAGCATGTTGATTGAATATTTCTTAAAGGACATAAACTTAGCAACATCAGCAAAATCTTTAACCCAAAACATATCACTGCAATTTCCTTTTTCTAAGAAATATTTCATGAGCTGGCTAATAGATTCTCCTCTATTGGTGAAAAAGAATTATGGGAGCATCCAAGACACAGTGAAGCCTAGACCAGCCAATATAGGTCCCTCAAGATTAAAGAGATGCATGCAATTCATTGTCTTAATCATCATGTTCAATATACTAGTCACATTTTTAAATTTCAGAATCTTTTCTTGCTAACACAGCTAGTACCCAAACAAGAAGGAATTGCTGTTTTCACAATGTTAACACTAAGAAGTTCTGGTAATCTTCCATGATTCATGGCCCTCACACTCCCAGGGTCTATAAAGGGACGTGTATGAGCTTAAGAGAAAACTGTGACTCACGCAAACTAGAGGAAAGGTTTCGATCATGCACATACATGGTGTAAGGGGGAAGTCTGAAGAGTTATCCTCAACTGCTTCACTCACATCTCTTAGTCAAGGTTCTGCTTGTTCCACAATAAGGGCCTCATGGCCCTGTTCACTCTGGTGGATTAAACGTGTCTTCAGAGCTTCAGGCACGTCCTCACAAAAGTTCTCTCCAGGCACACATTTTACAGGGTAACAGAGTCCAAAGTATTGATGAAACTATCCATCAAAGTGTCATTCCTTACAAGTTTTAAATTGCAGTCTTTAATATTCCAGAGACGGTCAAGATTTTAAAGAACCTTGATGCCACTGTTTTTATTTGATTAAAAACTCCCCCAAATTCTCAGAACTATAACATCTGAAGAGACAAAGTGTCTTAAAAAATATAGGCATTTTGTAGAATTAAAGCAATGTCAGGTCTTAGAGAAAATCTCTTCCAAATAACCACCTCACCAATGTCGGCGAATGGTTCTGTCTGTCTATGATTGGGTCACCATTTACTCCTTAGCTCAGCCAGGTACAAATATAGTTCTAATTGGAGAGTAGTTCACCACATAAGATTAAAAGGCAACCTGGTGCACATCTAATGAGAGTTGGGCTTAAGATCGGGGCTGTCCTTGTCTCTAAAGCTGCTAACTTTCAAACTTTGAAGAGAAAAGATAAATACTAGCTTTCAAAACACCAGTCTTTTGATTGTACAACAATAAAGTCTGGATAAGAGGATCTTTTTTCTCTTGGTTGGTCCCACTGATGCTTTGTCCTTGAAGTAAGGGATTGCCTTATTACTAAGGGACTGAATTTTAAAGTTCTATTGATATTGGGCAGTGACCCTGGTGGCCCAGACCCCATGAGTTCAACAATGAAAGGATCAAAGTGACCTCTTTGCCCTCAAACACAAGGCTTTTAATTCAACCTCTAGAACAGGAGATCATAAAGAACTCAAAGGCTCATTACACATGGAACTCTATGGAAATATTGTCAGTGCTATGGAAGACAACTTTATCAGAGAAAACGTCATGAAAGCCGGGAAGCATTATATCATTGAAGATGCCATCACTATAGAAAAAGCCGAGAAAAATCATCAAACCAGAGACAATAAATTCCTATCGGAGAAAACTGTGTCCAGATATTGGCCATGATTTCATAGATTTAAAAGAGAATCGATTAAGGACATCATGAAAGAGATATAGGGGAAAAAAGGTAGGGGAAGGGTGTTAAGAAATGGATCTTGGAGAAATTTCAAGAGCTAATAGACGCTGCCCCAGAGGAATTAACAGAAGACAATCTAATAGAGATGCAAGCTTCTGAACTGGTGCCAGACAACAAGGAGGAAGATGCAGAAGAAGCAGTGCCAGCTAAAAAAGAGGACATTAGACAAACGGGCAGAAGAGTCCTGGGAAACCAAGACTGTCTCTCACTTCTTTAACAACATGCACTCTTCTGTGATAACAGCCCTGAGACTAAAGCAGCGGAAGAAGGGTTGGCACCATATGGAAACAGTTTTAGAGAAATGAAAACAGAAATTGCAATGCTTACACCAAGTCTGCCTGCCTCCCCTTCCACCTCCACTGCTTCTTCTGCCTCAGCCATCCCCAAGATAGCAGGACGCACCCCCCTCCTCCTCATCTGCCTGCCCAGCAGAAAGCAGCGAGAAGGAGCACCTTCGTGATGACCCACTTCCATGAGTGAATAGCAAATAATATCCTGCTGGACAGTTAATAAACCCATCCGCTGTGTATGCGTGAACGTCTTCATGTGAAGATCTAATAAGTGGATGGCAAGAACTATATGAGGTTTTTGGCACCATCATCATCAACACCTAGTTATTCCTTGCATAGAACACCGCATGCAAGGCCTGCAGTGGGTAGGCTATCCTTACATAACATTAAGTGATTGATGTTCAATATGAAATTAATAATAGGCTGGTTTTCTTACTGTTTTATAACCTTGCTTTCAAAAAATTACATTACTGTAAAGTGTGTGCTTCTCTCTTAATTGAATAAAATGAGCATCAGCCTGTCATATCAGGAAAGTGGTTTTTTTATGTAATTATTTTCCAATACTGTATTATAAGTATGGCTGTAATTGTTGCTGTTCAGTCACTCAGTCGTGCCTGACTCTGTGACCCCGTGGACTGCAGCATGCCAGGCTTCCCTGTCCTTCACTGTCTGTGATACTGTATACCACAAAAATTTTATAATGACTTATGTATTAGAGTATAGGCTAAGCTACCATGAAACAGTTGTATCAGTTACAGGAGACTACCCTAAAGAAGTCCTATTACTGCTTCTTCATGATCAGTGCGTGAGTCATCTCTTTTTCACATGATCCTTTCATTGTGGCATCTAATGTTAGAACACTTACATTGTTTTGTATCATAGAAGACAACACTGATGTAGGCACTAATAGATAATTAATCTTGTAAACAGATGACATAAACATACGTTACGCATAAATCAGTACAGTATCACAAATATATTTTCTCTTCCTTATGATTTTCTTAGCAACATTTTGTTTTCTCTAGCTTACTTTATTATAAGAATACAGTATATAATACACAAACATATTAATACAAAATATACATTAACTGACTTTATGCTATTGATAAGCCTTCCAGTCAACAACATTCTGGTAGTTTGGGAGGAGTCAAAAACAATATGTGAACTTTCACCTGCTTAGATAGTCAACACTCTGACCCCATTTTGATCAAGGTGCGTTTTGTATACTGTTTACTTAAAGAGAGAAAGAAACCTAAAGACAATCAAGAAAACACATTTTAATAAATGACACCAACACGATACTTAGAGTAAGAAGAAATAGTTGACTCTCTCTCTCTCTCTATCTGCCATATTGTATACTCGAAATAGTCACTCAGTCATGTGCAACTCTTTCTGACCCCATGAACTGTAGCCCACCAGGTTCCTCTGTCCATGGGATTCTCCAGGCAAGAATACTGGAATCCCTTCTCCAGGGCATCTTCCCAATCCAGGGATCTAACCCAGGCCCCCTGTATTGCAGGAGGATTCTTTACCATCTGAGCTACCAGGGAAGCCCAAGAATACTGGAATGTGTAGCTTAACCTTTCTGCAGGGAATCTTCCCAACCAAGGAAGGTAGGAGTCAGTAGGAAGAACAAAAAATAGTAGCGTATCCTGGATAATTCTCAGTCTAAATAATAGCACCACAATGTTCTTATTTGGCTTAAAATTATCTCTGTGTATGTGAAGGTTGAAATTCTAATAAAATGACACAGACTCTATATAATATCCCTGTGCTGTTTTAAAACTGGGGAGACACAAACTCTTACAAGTGGGAAAAATCTCATGATACTGCCTATCCAATGTGTTTGGAGCAGGGGAAATCACCTCTATCCCTTTAGAGTCACCTACAGGTAATAGCATGTACCCCTACTACCCTTGCCTTTGGGCTTCCCTTTTGGCTCAGCTGGTAAAGAATCCGCCTGCAATGCGGGAGACCTGGATTTGATCCCTGGCTTGGGAAGATCCTCAGGAGAAGGGAAAAGCTACCCATTCCAGTATTCTGGCCTCGAGAATTCCATGGACTGTATAGTCCATGGGGTCACAGAGTCGGACACGACTGAGCAACTTTCCCTTCGCTTCACTGCCCCTGCCTTATCTAAAGCAGCCAATAGGTAAGATAAGCAATGTCAGACCCTGAGAGGGTGCAGGAGATTTCGAATGCCAATTTCAAATATTTGATTCAGTAGTTTTTAAATGGTGGAACACTCATTTTTTTCTAGCTTCATTGAGATATAACTGACATGTAACATTGTGTGAATTTAAAATGTACAATGTGTTGGTTGATACACTTATGTATTATGAAACAGTTATCACACCAAAGTTAGTAAATGCTTCCAACACCTCACATAATTATTTGTATGTGAGTGTGTGGTGAGAAACAATTAAAACATCTCTCTTAGCAACGTTCAAGTATATAATACAATATCATTCACTATAATCACCTTGCTATACATCAGATCCTCAGAACGTATTTGTCTCATAACGAGAAGTCTGTACCCTTTTGACCAACAATTCATTTCTCTCCAGCCCCAAACCCTAGCCACCACCATCTACTGCTTCTATGAATTCATCCTTTCTAGATTCTGCACATAAGTGAGATGGTGCAGTATCTGTCTTTCTCTCTCTGATTCACTTCACATATTGCAGTGCCCTGAAGTTCATCCAGGTTGTCACAAATGTCAGGATTCCCTTCTTTCTGTGGCTAAGTAATATTCTGTTTTATCCCTATGCCACATTTTCTTTGTTCATCCATCTGGCAATAGACATGCAGGGTGTTTCCACGTCTTGGATGTTGTAACTAATGCTGCGATGAATATGGTCATGAAATAACCTCTTCAAGATCATGATTTCATTTCCTTTGGATGTATAAACACAGAAATGAGATTGTTGGATCATATGGCAGTTCTATCTTTAATATTGTGAGGAACCATTGGGAACACTTTTAAAACCTGAAGTTTCCATTGTATGTTCATTGGAACTTCAAGTGATTCCTGGTCTTATTCCATATTTTCTCCATTGATATACGAGATACTCCTAAATTCATCTACACAAAAAATACTTTCTTTATGTAGAGCGATCATTTAATTACTCCAGCTTAGAACTTATTAAATGCCATGACATACACGAATAAGACAAAGTAATCAGTGATATGACACTGCCAGAGCATATGTCGGAGAAGGCAGTGGCCCCCACTCCAGTGCCCTCGCCTGGAAAATCCCGTGGACGGAGGAGCCTGGAAGGCTGCAGTCCATGGGGTCGCAAAGAGTCGGACACGACTGAGCAACTTCCCTTTCACTTTTCACTTTCATGCATTGGAGAAGGAAATGGCAACCCACTCCAGTGTTCTTGCCTGGAGAATCCAGGGACAGGGGAGCCTGGTGGGCTGCCGTTGATGGGGTCACACAGAGTCAGACACGACTGAAGCAACTTAGCAGCAACAGTGCATATGTATGATCTGTCCATTTTTTTTTTGAGAAATAAATGTTTTTATTATTATTATTAGAATATAAAATAGAAGTAAGTGGTATTGATTTAATAAAATAAACCAACACTATTAAAAAAAAAACTTCATGATATATCAGTTTTAAATCCGCTACTGAATGCAAATTACCTAGCTCAGAAGCTGTAATAATAAAGTTCAGTATTTATCATCATCATCATCGTCATTATCATAATCATCCTATAAGGAAAAGGTACATGATGTGACCTAATGTAATATGTCAAATCAATACAAAGGAAAAAACTAAACTCAAAAAGTGCTATTAGATTTTTCTATTTTCTCTTTTCGAATGCACAGAAACAAAAGCCCTATTTTTTTTTAAATTGATATATAGTTGCTTTAGAGTATTATATTAGTTTCAGGTGTACTTCATAGTGATATAATATTTTATAGAATATATTATTTTATATAATATTTTAAAGTTATAAAATAATGACTATCTTTACTTGTGTTATAAAATAGACACATATTATCTTGTTTACTTTGTACACTGCAGTTTATGTCTCAGTCCCAAACTCCTATCTCATCCCTTCCCACTGTCTACTCCCTGTTAAGTTCAGGTCAGTTGAGTCGCTCAGTCGTGTCTGACTTTTTGTGACCCCATGAATTGCAGCAGGCCAAACCTCCCTGTCTATCACCAACTCCCAGAGTTCAATCAGACTCACATCCATTGAGTCAGTGATGCCATCCAGCCATCTCATCCTCTGTCATCCCCTTCTCCTCCTGCCCCCAATCCCTCCCAGCATCAGAGTCTTTTCCAATGAGTTAACTCTTCACATGAGGTGGCCAAAGTACTGGAGTTTCAGCTTTAGCATCATTCCTTCCAAAGAAATCCCAGGGCTGATCTTCAGAATGGACTGGTTGGATCTCCTTGCAGTCCAAGGGACTCTCAAGAGTCTTCTCCAACACCACAGTTCAAAAGCATCAATTCTTTGGCACTCAGCTTTCTTCACAGTCCTCTCACATCCAAACATGACCACTGGAAAAACCATAGCCTTGACTACACGGACCTTTGTTGGCAAAGTAATGTCTTTGCTTTTTAACATGTTATCTAAGTTAGTCATAACTTTCCTTCCAAGAAGTAAATGTCTTAATTTCATGGTTGCAATATTGCAGCCATGTCCATTGTTTTTTAACACAGATACTTTGCCGATGGCTCAGCGGGTAAAGAATCTGCCTGCAATGCAGGAGCTGCAGGTTCCATCCTTGGGTGGGGAAGATCCCCTGGAGGAGGAAATGGCAACCCACTCCAGTATTTTTTTCTTAATCTTTTTAGTTTCCTTTTAAAAAATTAATTAATTACTTTTAACTGGAGGGTAATTACTTTACAATATTCATGTTGATGTATGGCAGAAAACATCACTCCAGTATTCTTGCCTGGAAAATTCCATGGGCGGAGGACCCTGGTAAGCTACAGCCCATAGGGTCACGAAGAGTCAGACATAACTGAGCACACAGGAGCACTCCCCCTCACTTCCTTTTATGAATCTTTGTAAGTCACCAGCTGAACAGTACGTATCAAGAATATCTATTCAATATACTGCTTCTAACCCATCTTCCTGTTGATAAACTTGTTCAGAAAATTGACAACACAGAGTACTTTTAAAACCTTATTTTCATGGAAATGTTTCGTATTCAGAGGTAATGACATTTACAGCAAAGGAGAAGGCAATGGCACCCCACTGCAGTACTCTTGCCTGGCAAATCCCATGGACAGAGGAGCCTGGTGGGCCGCAGTCCATGGGGTCGCTAGGAGTCAGACACGACTAAGCGACTTCACTTTGGCTTCTCATTTTCATGCCTTGGAGAAGGAAATGGCATCCCACTCCAGTGTTCTTGCCTGGAGAATCCCAGGGACGGGAGATCCTGGTGGGCTGCTGTCTCTGGGGTCACACAGAGTCGGACACGACTGAAGTGACTTAGCAGCAGCAGCAGCAACAAAGAATTAGATGTCAAGATTGAGTTTCTGAATTTTCTCCCTAGATTTTTAGTGTAACATTTTAAGGCAGTCTCTTATGGTGTTAAACCAAATGTGGCAATGATATTATAAACATATTTTGAAGATAGATAATTTACATTGAAGTTCTGAAGATTAAAGATGATGCTCTTTCATTATTAAAGACTGTAAAATTGCTGTTTTAATGCTCTGTTTAGTAATACACTGTTTAGTATTTTTAGACATCCCTGCTGAGATGAATTTAACTACTGTCTCAGTGGTGAGTCCCTGAAGTCAGAGAAAACACTTTCCTGACAAATGCTAATTTCCTAACATTATTTGTATTTCATAAAAATTATCCAACATATTTTAGGCCATGTTAACTATTTTTAAAATAGAATATTAATCATATCTTTTTTCTATGGATATTTGGAGCATCATTATATATGGTTTTCGGAGAAGGCAATGGCACCCCACTCCAGTACTCTTGCCTAGAAAATCCCATGGACAGAGGAGCCTGGTGGGCTGCAGTTCATGGGGTTGTGAAGACTCAGACATGACTGAGCAATTTCACTTTCATGCATTGGAGAAGGAAATGGCAACCCACTCCAGTGCTGTTGCCTGGAGAATCCCAGGGACGGGGGAGCCTGGTGGGCTGCCATCTATAGGGTTGCACAGAGTTGGACACGACTGAAGAGACTTAGCATATATGGTTTTACTGTCAGTTGCATGAAATTATCAATTATAGATACTAAAATATCAATATATGAATCAGTCCTAATCTACTCCGTTTATATTGTACTTCCAATAAAAATCTTATATTTTTAGTCAAATACAGTAAATGGAAGTTTCCATATAATCTTATTTTTGCCATCTGATTTATAAAATTATATTAGTGCTGCAAATTCCCAGGTTTATGTGAATTTTAAGGCAGTTTAATGCCTTCCAAAAGTAAAGTGTCTCAGATATTTTAATCAAAGAATTGATAGTCCTTGCTGTGCTAACATGTCTGTATGGAAGGATAGAATTTGAATATACTGAGGAGAGAGAAGGAAAAGAGAATTTGTCTTTCTCTGACAGTAACAGGCAATAATGCTGCATGCTTTCACATGACAGCACTGACCCTGGTCCACCCAGGAGCTCCAGTTATGAACTGGATCAGTTCACTTGCAGACTGCAAGACAGTTTGTAATTAGACAGTCATTTCCCAGCATGTTCCCTTGTGTATTGTTGATCATTTGAATTCTTGAGGGTCAGCATCCCACCAACCAAGCCTGAATCCCTTTTCTTTGACACAGCTGATGTCTGGTGCTCCGAAATCAGACACCCTAGGCCATCTGTTGTGTTTCTGATTTGTGTGGAATCAGGAATAGACGGCAGGTGTTTATGCATATACATTCTATAGTATTTTGTAGATTCAGTGGTGGCTAGTACATGTAGTCAAAAGTGGAGAGTGACTGCTTTGTGTTCCTTTAGACTTCTGCTACACCTAAGAGCTGATAAAATATTTGAAGGCTCAATTTTGATGTTTTTACACTCTCCACACATTTCTCAAAGAAATACGCGTTAACTGATCATGTCAAAATTTACACTCAAATATCCTGTTATAAACTTTGTTCCTAAATAATTACTTTGCTTTTTTTTTTTTGAGGACTAGCAAAAATTGCATCAATTTATCACTTTTATATCATTATATTTGTCACAGAAAAATGAAAGGAACTGGGGAGGAATGGTGAAGAAACCAGTCATCCAAAACTGTTCTTGTTTTTGTTTTTTTTTTTTTCCAAGATTTTCAGATGTGGACCATTTTAGAAGCCTTTATTGAATTTGTTGCAATATTGCTTCTGTTTTATGGTCTGGTTTTTAGGCCATGAGGCATGTGGGATTTTACCTCCCTGACCAGGGATCAAACCCATATCCCCTGCTTTGGAAGCATCTAATAAAAAATTTATTCACAACCTGAAAGTAAAGTGTTCTTTGATTTGGTGAGAATGTTTAGGACCCCTGAGCCTGGGAGACAGTAGCTCTGAGAAAAAGACTCCAAGGAGGCAGGGGAAGGGGAGGGGAGAAGCTGATCTCTATGCAAGTTTACAACAAGGGGAGCAGGCAGTCTGAACACCAAAGCTCAGCTATCAAGGAATTTAGCATTCTCTGCATGGGAAGATGCAAGCCTATGGGCTCACTGAACTCACTCCTTCATATGCACCTCAGCTATCTGGGGCCAATCTTGCTCCCTTGTTCACCCAGCTTCTTGTGTTCCCCTAGCTCCTCCACAAACTATGGGGGGCAGCAGCATCTACTGGATCTGTTTTGGGAGCGCTCATTCACATTTGGAGGCTAGAAATTGCTAAAGGCTGTGACATTCCTTGTTTATTAATATGTCAGGAGATATTTTCATTTCACAGAAGGCACAGTCTTAACCACTGGACGACCAGGGAAACCTTACAAAAGAATATTTAGCTAGCAATAACTTTAGAAAAATGCCTGTTTCTCCTAGCAGATGGAGAAAGTATTATAATGGCTCAATTTCCAATAAAGTTCACATAGTTAATAAATGTGCTGTTAAGAAAAAGTTGGTTAAAAACAAGAATTTTTTCTTTTATGCACATAATTTTTTAAAAAATATTTTTATGTACCAAGGTGCACTAGATCATTTTAACTATAGTGAAAACTTTGCTGAAACTAAAATTTCAAATGAACTATCAGGTTAATTGCTTGCATTAAATACAGCAAACATAGCCTTGCTGACTTTAAGCTAGTCCTAGGAACATGAAGTTTGTAATGTCCCAAGAGTCATAGGCCTTCAGATGCGGCATCATTCTCTTTAGCCAGTATTTACCTTTCCTCTTCAGCTATCTTTTTGCCTTTTTACAAGAGGAACTAAAGAGCCTTTTGGTGAAGGTGAAAGAGGAGAGGGAAGAAGCGGGCTTAAAACTCAATATTCAAAAAACTAAGATAACGGCATCCAGTCCCATCACTTCCTGGCAAATAGAAGAGGAAAACATGGAAACAGCAACAGACGTCCTCTCTTGGGCTCTACAGTCACTGCAGATGGTGACAGCAGCCATGAACGTGGAAGCCCAGTGCCTCTTGGAAGGAAATCTATGATAAATGTAGGCAGTGCATTGAAAAGCAAAGACATCATTTTGCCAACAAAGGTCCATATAGTGAAGGCTATGGTCTTTCCAGTAGTCATGTACGGATGTGAGAGTTGGACCATAAAGAAGGCTGAGCACCAAAGAACTGAAGCTTTCAAACTGAAGTGTTGGAGAAGACTCTTGAGAATCCCTTGGACTTCAAGGGGATCAAACCAGTCAATCCTAAAGGAGATCAACCTGAATACTCATTAGGAGGATTGATGCTGAAGCTGAAGCTTCAATACTTTGGCCACCTGATGAGAAGAGCCAACTCACTGGAAAGGACCCTGATGCTGGGAAAGATTGAAGGCAGGAGGAGAAGGGGGCAACAGAGGATGAGATGGTTGGATGGCATCACTGACTCAATAGACATGAGTCTGAGCAAGCTCCGGGAAGTAATGAAGGACACAGAGGCCTGACATGCTGCAGACTTCCATAATTTCAGGAGCTGAGGCCTTTGGGAATTAATTAGGTCATAAAGTAGGCATCCCTATGATGGGATTATAAGTATAAAGTAAAAGTGTTAGTTCCTCAAGTATGGGGATACAAAGAGCGGGACACAATTTGGTGACTGAACAACAACAGCAACTTGAGCTATCTCAGCCTAGATCCCCAATCTTACCCTCCAAATTAATCCTCTAGCTGCGTTTTGCTCCCCAGTCTTCCTACAAGTCATGTGTTTATTAAATGAAAGTTTACAATCAAGCTTTCATATTTGTTTTATTCTGATCTCATGTGACTGCCTCCCATAGCCATTTATAGCCTGACCTGTTTGTCAACAAGACATTGCAGTGCAGATGTTGGGAGCAGCCACTATGTAGTCTGGGGCTCACAGAAGGAGTCAAGGCTGGAGACTGACATGTAAAAGTCACCAATATGGAGACAGGATTTGATGCCCACACAGTTAATGGATAATATCACACAGCTAATGTCATTGGGTATCATCTTAGTTCAGGCTACTATAACAAAATATCAGACTGTGTGGCTTAAACAGCAAGCATTTGTTTCTTACAGTTCTGAGGATGGGGTTCCACAATGAGGGCAGCAGCATGGGTGGGTTCTGTGGGAGCTCTTTACCTTGTTACAACACCTGTCTTCTCATTTTGTTTTACCTGGATAGGAGAGCAGAGAGAAAGCAAGCTCCCATGTCTTCTCTTAAAAAGGCACTAATCCCATCACTTAACTATAGTGAATCAGACAGTAAAGAATTTGCCTACAGTGCGGAAGACCCAGTTCAATCCCTGGGTAGGGAAGATCCCCTGGAGAAGGGAATGGCTACCCACTCCAGTATTCTTGCCTGGAGAATCCCATGAATAGAGGAGCCTGGCAGGCTACAGTCCCTGGGGTTGCAAGTTGTACGCGACTGAGTGACTTATACTTTATGTTTGTAATACCATCACAAGGACACCAACTCCATGATCTAATTACTTCCCAAAGGCCCCACCTGCTAAAATTATGACACTGGAATTTAGGATTTCAACATATGGATTTCAGAGGTACACAGTCAATGCACAGGAGATAGCCTGTTATTTCCTAAGAGGGAAAAACACCAAGATCTGAACTCGGGGTGACCCAAACACATAAAGATTTCACCATGGGCTTGGAACCAGCAGAGGAACCTCTTAAGGACTGAACAGTGAGAACAAGGAAAAAGCAAGATATTAGGTCTCAGAGAAGCCTAAACGTATAGTGTTTCAAGAAGAAAGGAGATGTCAAAGTTTGAACAGCTTATGAAGAAGAGGGTTTTAGGCAAAAAGGTAAACTGATTCTCTGGTAAGGCATCAGTGCTTCAAATGATCAACTGTCCATTCACACAATGAAAATACTTAACAATTGCATCATAAACGTAGGACACTCTTTCTGTCTCTCATTAATGTGTATAATTAGAAATCTGTTCCTCAAATGTATTTTAGAAAATGTTAGTTTAAAGCCTTTGTAATATATTTCAGAGGCTCAAAGCCAAGCTGGGAAAACATGTATTGCCATGGAACCTGCTCCTGTGCCAACTGGCTTAGTGGGAGAGGTGTTGATGCATAGCCAGCCAATATGAAGCAAAAGCAAAACCTTCAACTGATCATTGAGATAAAAGCAAATGATACAACAGTTTTAACAGAGTAACTGAGACTGGAAGGCAACCATTCATCCTCTCAAGGGTTTGGATTTCATTCCCTGAGGTGCAATAGAAAAGCACCATTTGATGTCAGTCATAGAGACACAGTTCTGATTCTGATGAATCTCTCATGAGTTGTGTGATGCTGGCCAAGCATCTTGGCTTCTCCCATCCTGTTTTCTTGCCTGCAAAATGATGAAAACTATATCCATTGCATGAAGTTTGTATGTGGACTAAATTAGATATTTCTGTAAAAATTCTAGAAGGGCACTGAATAAACATACCTAACCCTGACATATATATTTCCACTTTATCTGAAAAGCAACTAACCTTTAATATATTTTTAGGTCAGTCAGTAAAATACATTTCTGTGGTTATTGTTGTTCAGTTGCTCAGTCGTGTCCAACTCTTTGAGTGTCTGACTCTATGACCCCATAGACCACAGCATGCCAAGCTTCCCTGTCCTTCACCATCTCCTGGAGCTTGCTCAGACCATCCATCCTCTAGTGTCCCCTGCTCCTCTTGCCCTCAGTCTTTCCCAGCATCAGGGTCTTTTCCAATGGGTCGGCTCCTGGCATCAGGTGTCCAAAGCATTGGCGCTTCAGCTTTAGCATCAGTCCTTCCAATGAACACCCAGGACTGATCTCCTTTAGGAATCACTGGTTTGATCTCTTTCCTGTCCAGGGGATTCTCAAGGATCTTCTCTGACACCACAGTTCAAAAGCATCTTATATACTAACCTTACTCATAATCTCCTAAATGCTTGCTAAATAATAATGAAAAGATAATTTCACCTTTGTCTCTTCTTCTCTATAATCTTTAAGCTCCTATACATTTCAACTCTAAATAGTTCATTTTCTTTCTCAATTTATTTTGCAAATGGAAAATTCCAGGTCATAGAGGACGGAAAAGTGGTTCATAGATAAACAGTTTGGAATGAAGAGGGAAGGGAAGTTCATCTGAACTTTCTGTTCTGTTCACTAGTGAGAGATTCCAGAAAACATTAAGATTCTGTCAGATTAGTTAAAACTGTTGCTTCACTTGCTATATGCTCACTCTAATAATGTGCACTTTGAGTGTTTTAGACACAATATCTGTAATTTAGACCTTTACAATATTTTCAAAAATTGAGAGAAACCCCATTAGACCCTATTAGAAGTTAGTTATTCACATAAACTTGCAGAAGAGACACTCAGTGATCACAGATCAGTGCCTAGAAGTGATTTTTTTGTTGGCTTTCATTAGTTTAGAGATACTGAAATTTTTTTTGTTTAATACTAGTTCAACAACCTAAATAATTAAGTTTTGCTGTTACGTTTCTGCAATTTCACAGCTAGACTCCATTCAGGTTATTTTTAGCATGACATTAAGTAAGAGGTTAAGTTAATTTTATGATAGTGGGCTTTTTAAATCTGAGTTTTAAAAAATGTGTTATCTTCATTTAAAAGTTCACTGTAATTTCATTGCAAAAGATTAAATTCAAAACAGTTTACACAAATTGAAGAAGCAGTTTGGCTTTCCAGGTTTGTGGGATGTTTTTACACTAACAATCAACTGACCGAAAAATAAACATTATCACCCAAAGATGCCAATTACTGCTTCTATTTGATGGAGGACTTGGTTCAATATGTCTTTTCTAGAAGCATTTTGTTATCCATAACACATTGCTACTGTACCTTCTCAAATACAGAGCTAATGCCATAATATGCTTTAATTTTTCATTGAATGTATTATGATTCCAAACCAGTTTAATTGAAGCTTTGAGTGGCTATCACTGTTAATACTTTAAAATTAAATATCCCAGATCATTTTCATCCTCACAGCTGATAATCAAAGAGAATCATCCTTGATAACATGCTGACAGGTCAATTTAAAAGGATGTCCCATTTCTTAGTTCAATTTTAACTTTAAATAATCAGTCACATTTCCTAGTTTATATTTGAATGGTGTTGTTATTCATGAGCCTGAAATTATAAGTAAATGAATCAATGAAAAAACAAAGAAAACAATACAATTCTACTTTGTCCTTTATAGAAACAGTATTGTTATATGATATAAAATTTAAAAATATAGAACACAGAGGGGGGGAAAAGCATCACATTCAATGCCCTCTCCTGAGAAAAACCCCTGTTTACCACTTTTACAATTGTGATATTTTCTGCCTGTAGCTGTGTAATTGGGCTTCTCTCATAGTTCAGTTGGTAAAGAATCTGCCTGCAATGCAGGAGATCTGGGTTTGATCCCTGGGTTGGGAAGATCCCCTTGAGAAGGAAATGGGAACCCACTCCAGGATTCTTGCCTAGAGAATCCCATGCATGGAGGAACCTGGTGGGCTACAGTCCCTGGGGTCACAAGAGTCAGATGTGACATAGCGACTAAACTACTACTAACAGTGTGATTAAAGGTGTCTACTTGTACATACATGTGCAAATTTACACAAACACAAGAGGATGTTCCTACATACATATGGGTTTAGGCAGGCATTTTGCATATTCTCAGTTCTGTCTTTTTATCAGATATTTCTGCTAGTTTTCATGTTCTAATAGCTGCTTATTCTCAGGTTAAGTGGTAAATCCAATCCCTACAATTCTTCTCAGACTCTTCATCAGCTTCCTCCTGCCAGGTTGGAGAATCGACATGAAGGTGAGCGTGTTACAAATTCTACTGTCATTTCCACTCCGCAGCCTAACCATCCCACAAATTGCACTATATTTTATTTTACCCCAGAGCCTTGAACACTGCTTTCTAAGAACATGGTATTTCTTTTCATCTCCCTTCCTTTGGAAACAAGACTCAAATCATATTCTAAAGAGTAGATTCTTTACTCTTTGGTTTCTAGAAGAGTGTGATCAAAGAAAAAGACCCACGTGAATGGAAACATTAAAAATCTTATAAATTCTATCTTTGCTGTTAGATTTGCCAAGGAGAATATGCTTATAATACTAATAGAAACAATTTGTCTTATTATTAAAATGCATGTTGTCATTGGTTTCTAGCTATAGAGATTGCTATTAAAGGCAGAGGCTGTATCTTATGCCTTGAAAGCTTAAGCGTTATTTAAAACGCTTGGTGTTTTTCATTAGGAAGTCTATGCTTTGTTATTTATTAGTGCACTGATCTCTAACATCATTATTAACAATCTGTTTAGAGTAAATAGAAATTCTTCTGTCTGTCTCTCTCTCTCCTACCCTCTGCTCTCTGTCTTCTTTTTCCCTCTCTTTATTCTGACTTTCCCAATGCCCTCTCCACCCAGCTAATTGTAACACTGTGCTCTTGCACATTAAATATTCCTGAGGTAAAGATAAGAGAAAAAGAACAAAGTTTAAATATTTTTTTTTACCAAAGGACAAAAGAAACAAGGTTCTGTGACAGGACAGAGAAAAGAGCCAGTTAAGTAATTTATCAAAGAAAAGAAAGTCCTGCCTCTCAGCCTACAGAGACGTTGTCAGCTCATCAATGTGCTGACTGGTGGACACACAGCTCTACCAAGGTTAAAAGCAAAAGCAGTCACCTCACATCATCAACTTTTTAATTTCCCCTGAGGTTAAATTGTAAAGGTAAGATAATGAGCTCGATTTATTTAGGGACAAAAATCATCAAAAGCAATGTTTTCTTTATTAAAATAAAATGTTTAATTACTTGCCATACCACTTGACTATTATATACAAGTCACATGATTAATCTAATAACCTTGATAGTCATAGTATGAAACTCTTGTATAATATGCACAAAGTGAATGTAGTGAGCTAAGTTTGAATAATATTTAAATTTTTTGAAAGAAGAAAACTTAAATATTAAATGATATGTGCAAAATTTGCATAAGTATATACACTTTTGTAAATTACAGAATACATAAGATGGGCCATGATTTGTGATTTAAAATGGGTGACATATATTTCCTAAATGGCATTTTTCTCTAGGGTCCTAGGAATTTTGCTTTATAAGTTCTGTTTAGTTCATCCAGAGAGATCATGAGGACGGTGTACTGCATTAGACTTCATGGACTTTGAGCTTGGCTTCAACAGATTGTGTTTTCTTATCTGACTTCACCTTCAGCTAAAGGCTAACTTAGAAAAATGCATTTTAAGATACAAAGTAAGTAGACGCTGGGGTACATGCTCCCCTTCCATCGAACACCAAATCTTATCTGTAGAGATTTCAGGGCTTCCCTGGTGGCTTAGACGCTAAAAAATCGACCTGCAAAGCAGGAAACCTGGGTTTGATCCCTGGTGGGGGAAGATCCCCTAGAGAAGGGAATGGTTACCACTCTAGTATTCTTGCCAGATTTCAGGCATTGTCATATTATCTGATAAGAGTTTGTAACTCTGGCTTTCATAGTGAATAGGTTGTTCAATATAGATATATTATTCTCTCCAAAAAAAATACATTTTTCTGTTACAAATTTCTAATGGTTACTTTTCAAAAAATTTTCTTCATTTTTCTTTTTCATTAAGTGAATGTGTGCATGTATGCATGGGTTTTTAGTAGAACCTATCAGACATCTTATACTTGGGAGCCTCAGAAATGTTCAGACAGACAATACATGCTGAATAATTCATGATGCAAAAGCAATTTAAGGACCTTTGGGTGCCAGGCTGAGGCATTCCATTCTGTGGTACTCGTTGAGTTATTACATTTGTTCCTTATGGGTTTTTGGATATTTTTTCTTCTGCTGCTGCTCTCCACTGACATTTGCAGATGCCATGCACATTCATTCACTGAGGAATCTTTTCAATGATGTATGATATCTGCTGTGTTCTTGGAAACTACAGGCCCAAACTGAAAATACAGGAAGAAAGTAAATAAATGACATCTCTGAGAAGAGATACATCTTGTGGTGCCAGAAGCCAAGTACTCAAAGGGGGAAAAAGAATAGAATAGAAAAGAAAACACACAGTCAACTGGACACAAGAGCCAACTGAAATAACCAATAAACAAAGCTTCAACAATTTGTGCAATAATAAAGAAGTAATAGATTATAATCCAAATAAATATCCTTGAGTATGGATAAAAGGAAATAAATGACTGAAAAAGTAAATGAATAGGGGAAAGAGAAAAGTTTCATATGCAAGAAAAATACAAATCAATTATTCTGATTCTCTGCCTTCCTTCAAGTGGAGTTTACTCCCCGCTCCTTAGATGTGAGCTTCGCATAGTGACCTTCAAAGACTAGAGGAGGGGAAGAGGAGATAAAAGAGTACTTTACAGAAAAGAAATCTGACAAACTCTAGCTTAGCCAGTTGAATAAGGTCACCAACAGCCACAAATCATATTGATACTATATAACCTTGATAAAGGATGAGAATGGCTTTTTTCCTCTGTGAATCTTTGTTTCAATGATCCATAAACTCTGTCTAATCACGCATACACACGCAAAATATGTCTGACAGACCCAAACTGTGGGATACTCTTTAAACTACCGAACCAATACTATTCAGCATTGTCAAGGTCATCAAAAAACCCAGAAATTCTGAGAAACTGTTACAGCCAAGAAAGGATATGAAATATGATGTCTAACTGTAACGTGGTATGCTTGATGGGAACCTGGGACAGAAAAAGAAATTGGATAAAACCTAAGAAAAATCCAAAATAAATGGAAACAATTTCAAGAGCAAACTGAATGAAGAATAACCTATTAGTGTTGTTGTATTAGTTACGATGAATGTATTGTACTAATATATGCAATATTCAAAAAACTAAAATCACGGCATCCAGTCCCATCACTCCATGGCAAATAGATGGAGAAACAATGGAAACAGTGACAGATCTTATTTTCCTGGGCTCCAAAATCACTGCAGATGGTGATTGTAGCCATGAAATGAAAAGACGCTTGCTCCTTGGAAGAAAAGTTATGACCAATCTAGACAGCATATTAAAAAGCAGAGACATTACTTTACCAATGAAGGTCTGTCTAGTCAAAGCTACAGTTTTTCCAGTAGTCATGTATGGATGTGAGAGTTGGACTATAAAGAAAGCTGAGCGCCGAAGAATTGATGCTTTAACTGTGGTATTGGAGAAGACTCATGAGAGTCCCTTGAATTGCAAGGAGTTCCAACCAGTAAATCTAAAAGGAATCAGTCCTGAATATTCCTTGGAAGGGCTGATGCTGAAGCTAAAGCTCCAATACCTTGCCCACCTGATGGGAAGAAGTGACTCATTGGAAAAGACCCTGATGCT
The DNA here is from genome assembly GCF_042477335.2 of Ovis canadensis. Taxonomy (NCBI): domain Eukaryota; kingdom Metazoa; phylum Chordata; class Mammalia; order Artiodactyla; family Bovidae; genus Ovis; species Ovis canadensis. The sequence continues at coordinate 77,737,112 of NC_091260.1, read as the reverse complement.
AGGGAAGATTGAAGGCAGGAGGAGAAGGGGATGACAGAGAATGAGATAGTTGGATGGCATCACTGACTGGATGGACATGAGTTTGAGCAAGCTTCAGGAGCTGGACAGGGAAGCCCGGCGTGTTGCAATACATGGGTTCACAAAGAGTCAGACAAGACTGAGCAACTGAACTGAACTGAACGCAATGTTAGGAATATGCAAAATAGAGTTGCAGTATACAGGAAATCTCTTTACAGTCTTTGAAACTTTTCTGTTTTGTTGAGTCACTAAGTCTTGTCCAACTCTTTGTAACCCCATGAACTATAGCACTTTTGATTTTCCTTACCTTCATTATCTCCTGGGGTTTGCTCAAACTCATGTTCATTAAGTCAGTGTTGCCATCCAATGATTTCATCCTCTTCTGCCCCCTACTCCTCCTGCCCTCAACCTTTCCAAGCATCAGTTTATCATTTAAAAATAGTAACAGCTTATTTCATAAGACATAAGTGTGTTAAATCACATGATCATTTATAGAAGGTGTCCTACAAACTGTCACTTTAAATCAGTGTTTTCCAAACTCTAATCTGCATAAGAATCATGGAAGTCTTTCTTACAATTTTATAAATATTTTTTTAATTTTATAAATATTTTGAAGCTGGTTTATGTTGTTCAGCTCAGTCATATCCAACTCTTTGCGACCCCATGGACTGCAGCATGTCAGGCTTACCTGTGCATCACTGATTCCTGAAGCTTGCTCAAACTCATGTCCATCCAGTCAGTGATGCCATCCAACTATCTCATCCTCTGTCATCCCTTTCTCCTCCTGCCTTCAATCTGTCCCAGCATCAGGGTCTTTTCCAATTAGTCAGTTCTTCCAATCAGGTGGCCAAGGTATTGGAGCTTCAGCTTCATAATCAATCCTTCAAATGAATATTCAGGACTGATTCCCTTTAGGATGGACTGGTTTGATCTCCTTGCAGTCCAAAGGACTCTCAAGAGTCTTCTCTAACACCACAGTTCAAAAGTGTCAGTACTTTGGTGCTCAGCTTTCTTTATAGTCCAAATCTCACATCCATACATGACTCCTGGAAAAACATTATCTTTGACTAGACAGACATTTGTTGGTAAAGTTATGTCTCTGCTTTTTAATATGCTGTCTAAGTTGGTCATAGCTTTTATTCCAAGGAACAATTGTCTTTTAATTTCATGGCGGTAGTCACTATCTGCAGTGATTTTAGAGCCCACAAAAAACAAAGTCTTGCACTGTTTCCACTGTTTCTGCATCTATTTGCCATGAAGTGATGGGACCAGGACTGGAAAAGGTCAGTTTTCATTCCAACCCCAAAGAAAGGCAATTCCAAAGAATGCTCAAACTACCACACAATTGTACTCATCTCACATGCTAGTAAAGTAATGGTCAAAATTATCCAAGCCAGGCTTCTGTAATATGTTAACCATGAACTTCCAGATGTTCCAGCTAGTTTTAGAAAAAGCAGAGGAAGCAGAGATCAAATTGCAAACATCCGCTGGATCATCGAAAATGCAAGATCCAGAAAAACATCTATTTCTGCTTTATTGACTATACCAAAGCCTTTGACTGTGGGGATCACAGTCAACTGTGGAAAATTCTGAAAGAAATGGGAATACCAGAGCATCTGACCTGCCTCTTGAGAAACCTATATGCAAGTCAGGAAGCAACAGTTAGAACTGGACATGGAACAACAGTCTGGTTCCAAATAGGAAAAGGAGTGCATCAAGGATGTATATTGTCACCCTGCTTATTTAATTTCTATGCAGAGTACCTCATGAGAAACGCTGGGCTGGAAGAAGCACAAGCTGGAATCAAGATTGCTGGGAGAAATATCAATAACCTCAGATATGCAAATGACACCACCCTTATGGCAGAAAGTAAAGAGGAACTAAAAAGCCTCTTGATGAAAGTGAAAGAGGAGAGTGAAAAAGTTGGCTTAAAGCTCAACATTCAGAAAACTAAGATCATGGCATCCGGTCCCACCACTTCATGGGAAATAGATGGGGAAACAGTAGAAACAGTGTCAGATTTTATTTTGGGGGGCTCCAAAATCACTGCAGATGGTGACTGCAGCCATGAAATTAAAAGATGCTTACTCCTTGGAAGAAAAGTTATGACCAACCTAGATGGCATATTGAAAAGCAGAGACATTACTTTGCCAACAAATGTCCATCTAGTCAAAGCTATGGTTTTTCCAGTAGTCATGTTTGGATGTGAGAGTTGGACTGTGCAGAAAGCTGAGCACTGAAGAATTGATGCTTTTGAACTGTGGTGTTGGAGAAGACTCTTGAGAGTCCCTTGGATTGCAAGGAGATCCAACCAGTCCATTCTAAAGGAGATCAGTCCTGGGTGTTCTTTGGAAGAACTGATGCTAAAGCTGAAACTCCAATAGTTTGGCCACCTCATGCCAAGAGTTGACTCATTGGGTAAGACCCTGATGCTGAGAGGTATTGGGAGCAGGAGGAGAAGGGGACAACAGAGGACGAGATGCCTAGATGGCATCACTGATCTATGGACATGAGTTTGAGTAAACTCCGGGAGTTGGTGATGGACAGGGAGGCTTAGAGTGCTCCAATTCCTGGGATTGCAGAGTTGGACACAACTGGGAGACTGGACTGAAATGAACTGAAATGAACTGAACTGATGGGACAAGATCTTACAGCCATGATCTTATTTTTCTGAATGTTGATTTTTAAGGCATTTTTCACTTTCCTCTTTAACTTTCATCAAGAGCCTCTTTAGCTCTTTGCTTTATGCCATAAGGGTGGTGTCATCTGCATATCTGAGGTTATTGATACTTCTCCCAGCAAGCTTGATTCCAGCTTGTGCTTCATCCAACCTGGCATTTCACATCATGTATTCCGCATAGAGGTTAAATAAGCAGTGTGACAATATACAGCCTTTAGGTACTCCTTTTCCAATTTGGAACCAATCTTGTTCCATGTCCAGTTCTAATAGTAGCTTCTTGACCTGCATAGAGATTTCTCAAGACAGGCCAGGTGGTCTGGTATTCTCATCTCTTCCAGAATTTTCCACAGTTTATTGTGATCCACGCAGTCAAAGGCTTTGGCATAGTCAAGAAAACAGAAGTAGATGTTTTACTGGAATTCTCTTGCTTTCTTAATGATCAAACAGTCATTGGCAATCTGATCTCTGGTTCCTCTGCCTTTTGAAAATCCAGCTTGAACATTTCAAAGTTCATGGTTCACAAATTGTTGAAGCCTAGCTTGGAGAATTTTAAGCATTACTTTGCTAGCATGTGAGATGAGTGCAATTGTGCAGTAGTTTGAACATTCTTTGGCATTGCCTTCCTTTGTGATTAAAATGAAAACTGACCTTTTCCAGTCCTGTGGCCACTGCTGAGTTTCCCAAATTTGCTGGCATATTGAGTGCAGCACTTTCACAGCATCATCTTTTAGGATTTGAAATAGCTCAGCTGGAATCCCATCACCTTCACTAGCTTTGTTCATAGTGATGTTTCCTAAGGCCCACTTGACTTTACAGTGCAGGATGTCTGGCTCTAGGTGAGTGATCACACCATTGGGGTTATCTGGTTCATGAAGATATTATTTTGTATAGCTCTTCTGTGTATGCTTGCCACTTCTTCTTAATATCTTCTGCTTCTCTTAGGTCCATACCATTTCTGTCCTTTATTGTGCCTATTTTTGCATGAAATGTTCTCTTGGCATCTCTAATTTTCTTGAAGAGATCTCTAGACTTTCCTATTCTATTGTTTTCCTCTATTTCTTTTATTGATCACCGAGAAAGGCTTTCTTATCTCTCATTGCTATTCTTTGTCACTCTGCATTCAAATGAGTATATTTTTCCTTTTCTCCTTTGCCTTTAGCTTCTCTTCTTTTCTCTGCTATTGCTAAGGCCTTGTCAGACAACCATTTTGCTTTTTTGCATTTCTTTTCCTTGGGAATGGTCTTGGTCCCTGCCTCCTGTACAATGTCACTAACCTCCGCCCATAGTTCATCCAACACTCTGTCTATGAGATCTAATCCCTTGAATCTATTTGTCACTTCCACCGTATAATCATACAGGATTTGACTTAGGTCATCCCTGAATGGTTTAGTGATTTTCCCTACTTCCTTCAAGTCTGAATTTTGCAGTAAGGATTTCATGATCTAAGCCATAGTCAGCTCCCCATCTTGTTTTTGCTGACTGTATAGAGCTTCTGCATCTTTGGCTGCAAAGAAAATAATCACTCTGATTTCAGTATTGACCATCTGGTGATAATAGCTATATGATGGTAATAGCTATATGTTGACTTTCCCGGTAAATCTACCTCTTCTTGGACCTTTCACCGAGTGACTCGTTTTACTCTGGTGTGTATTGGACAAAAGGTTTTTCAAACACTGTCTAACAATTTTTATGTACAGCTAACATTGGGAAGCTTTTTCTTTACTGCTTTATATTGCAGAAGAAAGCTGTGTTCCCCCTTCCCCTTAGAATGCAAATAGCTCCATCAGTAGCTCTAGGGTTTAACTTTACATGTGCAGCTTCCCAGTTTCTACTCCAAAATTAGAATGATGATCTCAATATTTGCTGTCAAGAAATTCAAATTTAGCAATGCTAAAATGCTCTTATCAGTATGTGAATTTCAAATGGCTGATAGATTCCAAAGGAAAGAAAGAAGCCTGGGGGAAGAAAATGATGTAGAGGTGGAGGGAAGTGGAGGGGAACCCAAGGGGAGCCATAAGCAAGGGAAAATAAATTATAAAGACTGGGAAGAAAATAAGAGGATGAGGAAGAAGCCAAAGAAAAGAAAACACAAATTAAAAGCTATTGAGTCTATGATTATCAATCTTCCATATGTATTTTAAATAAACTATCTAATTAAATTCTCATAAGACTGCATTTATTGTTTTTCCTAGCTTACAAATGAGGAAAAGACTGGGTGATGATTAATTACATGCCTTGGAGTGTCTAGCAAACACAGAGGAGGGAAGAAATGCAGAGATATGGAGGTGGGGTTGCCTGCTACCCATACTAGGAAGAGGATACAAGGAGTTGATGATGTACCTGAAAGGTTTGTATCATCAATGCAATGAAGTCAGGCAAACCCAAAGCAATTCTTGTGCCCAAGTCAGTGCTTCTATGGAGATGTGCTCTTGTGAAATCAATACACCCATTAAATCATTTAATATTAGAATAACTGCATGGATTGATGGAATGTGCTCTTGTGTTGACCTTTCATTGGCGTTTCCTTAAAGCTAAGTATTTCCTCTCTGAAATACTGTTGTGTTTAATATAACCATAAAGAATTCACTGGGCTTCCCAGAAGATTCAGTGGTGAACAATCCACCTGCCAATGCAGGGGAAGCAGGGGATGCATGTTCGACCACTGGGTCGGGAAGATCCCTGAAGAAAGAGATGGCAACCCCCTCCAGGGTTCTTGACTGGAAAATTCCATGGACAGAAGAGTATAGCAGGCTACAGTCCATGGGGTTGCAAAGAGTTGGACACAACTAAGCACACGACACACTCACTCAAAGAATTCACCGTGTGCAACAGTGAGCATTCATGACATATCTAATTCTTGTTGCTCCTTCTCTTTTCCCAGGGGTTTCTTCTAGTGCACCTGTACAGAAGTGCCCATGTCTCAGGGAATTGCATCAGAAGGGCTGACAACCCCACGAGGGGTCTCTTTGTGGGGTGCTGAACCAGTAGGGATCAGTATGTGGTCATTGTTGTTGTTCAGTTGCTATGTCATGCCCAACTCTTTGAAACTGCATGGACTGCAGCATGCCAGACTCCTCTGTCCTCCACTATCTGCCAGAGTTTGCTCAAATTCATGTCCATTGAAAAGGTGATGCTGTCTAACCATCTCATCCTCTATCATCCCTTTTCTCCTTTTACCTTCAGTCTTTCCCAGTGTCAGAGTCTTTTCCAATGAGTTGGCTCTTCAAATCTGGTGGCCAAGGTTTAGCGATTCAGCTTCAGCAAGAGTCCTTCCAATGAATACTCAGGGTGATTTCTTTAGGATTGACTGCTTTGACCTCCTTGCAGTTCAAGGGACTCTCAAGAGTCTTCTCCAGGACCACAGTGAAAGCATCAATTCTTTGGTTGTCAGCCTTCTTTATGGTTCAGCTCTCACATCTCTACATGGCTACTGAAGAAACCATAGCGTTTTAGGAGCAGGTATACATGAAGATGTCTGTTTCAGGTCCCAGTATCGAATTCTGAGAAGTGATTGGGAAATGTTGTTGCAGAAAAGACCATGAAATGGAATGAGGATATTTAATGATCCTGCAGAATATGTAGACACTAATTGCAAATAAGAAACATCAGGAAAAATGCCTCATACTGTCTGGAAATATCGCTGTAGTGGTACATGGTTTACTTAGGGAGAGAACTATAGTACTATTTAGTTCAGGAAACATGAAGAGAAATTTGTTCTAAGAAGAGTTTGGAAGCATCCCTTGATAATGAAGAAAAGCTCACCATATGCTGAAGGGAGGAACTATTTCATCAATGGGTATTACTTGTGCTGCTGTATTCGAATGAGATGAGGGTCTTGACTGCAGATGGTGAGAAGGAAACTGATGGGGCCAGCTGCCTAAATGACTTCAGAGGGAGATTCTGTCTCAAGCTGCTGGAAAGACAACAGAAGAGAAAGCAAAATCCTGGGGTGGATATTAAACTCTCCAAAGTTGCTAGCTGAAATTAGTCTCTAAGTGACTGAAAAAACAAAACAAAACAGCAAATCAGGGGGTTAGGGAGAGAGACGGGATGAAAGAAAGGAAAATGGAACTTCATAAAGTTAAGTAATTTACTTTTGTGGAGATGTTTTCAGAAGAGTAATTTCCTATTTTTTTGCTTTCTGTTATTGTTTCCTGTTAGCTGCAAACCACACGTTTTTGGTTCACTCAGTTCTATGTATCAATGTGTGATCTCAACCAGGAAGTTGTTGAATTGTACGACAGATATTGACATCCATATATCTACAGAGTTGTGATTGTTTATTCATTACCAGCATAAAGACAATAAGATAACTTCCCCCTGCTGATCTTGGTGCTCAGGCAGATAGACGGAGTGTAACTGGGCTCCCCACTTGGAGGGCTGGTGCCATAAGGACATGCAAGTCCTCAGGTGGGCTACTCCAGGGTGGCTCAGCCTGTGTTCACTGACTGGCCAACACTGGGGATGTCTTCCCAACCTCAGATGATGAAGACGTGTGTGTGTGTATGTGTGTGTGTGTGTGTGTCTGTGTGTGTGTGTGTGTGTCTGTGTGTGTGAGAAAGAGAGAGAGAGAGAGAGAGAGAGAGAGAGAGAGAGAGAGATTGAGTCTAATTATCAGCCAATATCTAAATGATTTTGTCTA